>NC_060122.1:793474058-793799277 GCF_021461395.2 Schistocerca americana
CATGATATCTCCTGAACAGTATGTCATATAATGATATAATTTTGTGGACGCATTCAGTAGTATAAGTGAATACAGTTTGAAAAATGTGTCACAAATTCAGTAAGTAGTATAGAAGTAATAAATTAAAACGTCATGACTGGTGTAGCAGTTCTACTGCATGGAAAGTGAAAATCTACTAAGAAATAAATGTTTTTCCTTTCATCTTTTTGTTGGAGTTATCAGTGAGAAAGAGTCTCTCAAAGGTTTGAAATTATTTTTAAAGGTTATTGCAAATCTCAAGTGGTCTCATTCTCAAATACTGGATGAATGAAACCTGTGTACCTAGTTTGGTTGCAATTGGCGCAGTGGTTTACAACGATACACGGAAGATATATGTGTCCACTTTTATAATATGTAGGGATGGGATGTCTTTAAAATTATGGTTAATGGAGGCAGAGTTATTTCATGTTCTACAGTATTATACAAAATGTACAGGAATCTCATTTTTATTTAATACACCATATAGCAGAGATGTTGAGTCACAGATAGGCACAACAAAGACTGTTACAAATAAATACAGCTTTTGACCATTAAGGCCTTCGCCAACAATAGACATAGACACACACAGACACACACACACACACACACACACACACACACGCACACACACACACACACACACACACACACAAATGCAAACCACACACATCACCGCAGGCCCAGGCAGCTGAAACTATACTGTGAGCAGCAGCAGCAGAGCATGATGGGAGTGGCGATTTGGGGGGGGGGGGGTGTAAGGAGGAGGCAGGGTCAGGGAGGGGGAGGGATAGTATAGTGGGGGTGGTGGACAGTGAAGTGCTGCAAGTTACATGGAGGGCAGAGTAAAGGTGGAAATTGGGGGGGGGGGGGGGGACGTGATGGAAAAGGAGAGAAGTAAAAAGACTGAGTGTGATGGTGGAATGAAGGCTGTGTAATGCTGGAATTGGAACAGGGAAGGGACTGGATGGGTGAGGACAGTGAATAATGAAGGTTGAGGCCAGGAGCGTTATGGGAACGTAGGATGTATTGCAGGAAGAGTTCCCACCTGCGCAATTCAGAAAAGCTGGTGTTGGTGGGAAGGATCCATATAGCACAGACTGTGAAGCAGTCATTGAAATGAAGGATGTCATGTTTGGCAGCGTGTTGAGCAGCAGGGCGGTCCAGTTGTTTCTTGGCCACAATTTGACGGTGGCCATTCATGTGTACAGACAGCTTGTTGGTTGTCATGCCCACATAGAATGCAGTACAGTGGTTGCAGCTTAGCTTGTAGATCACATGACTGGTTTCACAGGTAGCCCTGCCTTTGATGGGATATGTGATGTTCATGACTGGACTGGAGTAGGTGGTGGTAGGTGGATGTATGGGATAGGTCTTGCATCTAGGTTTATTACAGGGGTATGAGCCATAAGATAAGGGATTGGGAGCAGAGGTTGTGTAAGGTTGGATGAGTACATTGTGTAGGTTCGGTGATGGGGGTTTGGAAGGATAGTGGTCAGGACGTTTTTCATTTCAGGGCACTTTGAAAAGTAGTCAAAACCCTGGCGGAGAATGTAATTCAGTTGTTCCAGTGTATAAGGGGAATGCTCCTTTGTGACCAGATGGTGGGACTTTGGGAGGTGGTAGGAGACTGGAAAGGCAAGGCATGGGAGATTTGTTTTTGTACAAGGTTGAGAGGATAATTATGTTCTGTGAAAGCTTCAGTGAGACCTTCAGTATATTTCAAGAGGAACTACTCATCACTGCAGATGCAACAATGATGGGTAGCTAGGCTGTAAGGAAGGGACTTCTTGGTATAGAATGGGTGGAAGCTGTTGAAGTGTAGGTATTGCTGGTGGTTAGTAGGTTTGATGTCAACAGAGGTACTGATGTAGCCATCTTTGAGGTGGAGGTCCACACTTAGGAACATGGCATGTTGAGTTGAGTAGGACCAGGGGAGGAGTTGTTGAGTTTCTGGAGGAATGCGGATGGGTGTCCTCACCATCGATCCAGATCGTAAAGATGTCATCAATGAATCTGAACCAGGTGGGGGTTTAGGATTCTGTTCTTTTAGGGATTGTCCTTGCAATGCACCCTACCTTCCCATAACCCTCCTGGCCTCAGCCTTCGTTAGTCACTTCCCTCATCCATCCAGCCCCTTCCCTGTTCCCATCCCAGCACTACACAGCCTTCATTCCACCATCAGACTCACTCATTTTACTTCTCCCCTTTTCTGCTATGTCCCCCCCTCCCCCCTTTCCACCTTTCCCCTGTCCTCTATCTAACCTGCAGCACTTCACTGTCTGACACCCAACCACACTATACCTCTCCCTCCCCGCCCCAAACTCCTCCTTACCTCCACCCAGTCGCCACTCTTCAGATTGGTCTCATTTCCACCTCATTCTCATTCAATTGGTCCCATCCCTCATTCTCATCTCAATCTCGTTTGCTCATTCTCATTCATTGTTCCCACCTTGGTCTCACTTGGTAGGGCTCATTCTTTTCTGGATTCTCACTTGTTCCTTGTTCCAGCTCCACTATTGTTCATTCAGTTGTAGTTCCTTGCATTCACTGCTTTCATCTTTCCTTGTTCTATTTCAAATCACAGGTTCATGCATTAAAAGCACAAGCTTCATATTTAGTTAATGTACCCAGTTCCATTTAGTTTTTTGCTTAATTGCTGATACATGTCTGCAGTCCCATATTCATTGAAATTCCAGCATTGTAGCACCGTTGCACGCTGCTATGGAAACTGAAACAAAAGTACAGCACCCGCTAATAAGGGGAGAATCACGCAGAATCATTTTCTGTATTTGAGGGGGCCAAGGCTGCAACAGCCTACGCTGAAATTGAGGGAAGGGTAAGGTAACAATGCACCATCCTATGACAAAGTATTTAGGTGACACAGGTGCTTCAAGAGTGGTCCAATAAGACTGAATGATGATGAAAAAAATTGCAGACCATCTTTCAGAAGAGCAGTAGAGTCCATTGTAGCGGGACTTTGGAATTCGCCGCGCTGCACTCGTTCCCTCAGATATAAATTATAATGTCGCAGCTGTATGAGCGCTCGACGGCAGAGAAACTATTTATAAGAAAATAAAGGCAAAAAAATTGTAACACTTTTTGTTTTCTACCCACTCTTGTCTCTTGGGAGCGGAAGCTTAACTTCACTTATTCGCTAGTCTTGGTATGATTCAGACGTAAAAACATATTCGTTAGTCTTGGACTGATTAACACGTAAAAAACTTATTTATGTGCAGACATATTGTATTGTGGAAGCTTGGAGGATGGAATCAGCCGTAAAATACATTGCATTCAATATCAAGACGGTTTTAATTTGTAGACATTAGTAATTCCTGGACGATGAAATTTACTGCAAGTTTTTGGAGCAGCTATGACTTTTCATGCAGAAATGAATCAGGAGATTGTTGGAGAACAAGACCTGGACGCCACACAAGAGAAGACGTATTAACTTGGTAAAGAATGAACTCTTCTCTACACCATTTCCCCCTGTTAATCACATTTTGTTATTCTCTGTTCTCTTTCAAATAATTTTTGTAGTAGAAATTGGTTTGACTTTTGCTCAGAAACGCCGCAAGGACCACTGCAACAATAGCTTTTCTGAATCACGAAGAGCTTTTCTGTAATATGAAGTCCGATTTGCGTTTCATTCTTTCCCTTTTTCACGGTCATTAACAATTTTAAAACCCCCTTTTCATTCACCATTTCTTCCCACATTTTTAACCTTTTCTTTTCTTCTCTTTTTCGTTTTTATTAACCACTACGCCGTTGTGATCAAAGTCAACTGAGGTGACTGTGGGAAATGTCAAAATCACTCTTCTACATCTTACATGACTGCACGCTCTGGCCTCCAAAATTACTCAGATTCATTCAAGAAGTCTGATGAGTGAAGGAATCATCAGCAATGTTGCTAGTGTATAAGGCCAATCCAAGTGACTTCTTTAATTGCCTAACCATGAGAAACAATTGCTGGGTGCATCACTAGGATGCGGAAATGAAAGAGCAAACTGAGCTGTGACAAACACAAGAAAAAAAAAATGCGAAGTCCCTACATTGACTGGACGAGCTGGTGATGAGTGTTTTTTGTGAGTGTCACAATTATGTTCATAACAAGCAAACCACCAGGAGAGCATATTACTGAAATCTCCTAATGAGGCTATTAAGCCAAAGCGCTGTCGGCAGATGTGACAATAACGCAGCCCATTCTGCACAGGACACAGCCAAACACACTACTGTCGGATTTCGTCTCCCACCCTCCAATAACAACATTATATTCTCCTGTCAGGGCACACTGTGCATTGTCTTCTTCCTCTTTCCTTGGGAGAAGAATTTCTGGAATTAGAGAGAGCTGATTTTTAAAGTGGAACATTTCCTGAATAGCCACAATGCAGATTTCTACAACAGATATTTCTAGTTAGCCATCCATCATTGGGAAAAATGTGTTGCATCAAAGGGTGAGTAGGTAGAGCAGGACCAACACCATCACCAATTGTCACAATCGAAGCTCGGTTTTTCTGAAGCAGCATTTACAGACCATGACAGTATGACAGTAGATAGCTTCATGCTAACATTTTTTCATCCACATGCAGATGCTTAGCACCAAGAAATAATGGATGCAACAGAAAGCTCTGACCACACAAAGCATTTTCATACAGTAACATAGAGCATGCACAAAACACTTTATAATAAACACATATCTAAAAACAAAGAAGATGTGACTTACCAAACGAAAGCACTGGCAGATTGATAGACACACAAACAAACACAAACATACACACAAAATTCTAGCTTTCGCAACCAACGGTTGCTTCATCAGGAAAGAGGGAAGGAGAGGGAAAGACGAAAGGATGTGGGTTTTAAGGGAGAGGGTAAGGAGTCATTCCAATCCCGGGAGCGGAAAGACTTACCTTAGGGGGAAAAAAGGACAGGTATACACTCACATACACACACATATCCATCCACACATACAAAGACACAAGCAGACATTTGTAAGGACAAGGAATTTGGGCAGAGAGGTCAGTCGAGGCGGAAGTACATAGGAAAAGATGTTGTTGAATGACAGGTGAGGTGTGAGTGACGGCAACTTGAAATTAGCGGAGGTTGAGGCCTGGTGGGTAACGAGAGGAGAGGATATACTGAAGGGCAAGTTCCCATCTCCGGAGTTCTGACAGGTTGGTGTTAGTGTGAAGTATCCAGATAACCCGGACAGTGTAACACTGTGCCAAGATGTGCCGGCCGTGCACCAAGGCATGTTTAGCCACAGGGTGATCCTCATTATCAACAAACACTGTCTGCTTGTGTCCATTCATGCAAATGGACAGTTTGTTGCTGGTCATTCCCACATAGAAAGCTTCACAGTGTAGGCAGGTCAGTTGGTAAATCACGTGGGTGCTTTCACACGTGGCTCCGCCTTTGATCGTGTACACCTTCCGGGTTACAGGACTGGAGTAGGTGCTGGTGGGAGGGTGCATGGGACAGGTTTTACACCGGGGGTGGTTACAAGGGTAGGAGCCAGAGGGTAGGGAAGGTGGTTTGGGGATTTCATAGGGATGAACTAAGAGGTTACGAAGGTTAGGTGGACGGTGGAAAGACACTATTGGTGGAGTGGGGAGGATTTCATGAAGGATGGATCTCATTTCAGGGCAGGATTTGAGGAAGTCGTATCCCTGCTGGAGAGCCACATTCAGAGCCTGATCCAGTCCCGGAAAGTATCCTGTCACAAGTGGGGCACTTTTGGGGTTCTTCTGTGGGAGGTTCTGGGTTTGAGGGGATGAGGAAGTGGCTCTGGTTATTTGCTTCTGTACCAGGTCAGGAGAGTAGTTGCGGGATGCGAAAGCTGTTTTCAGGTTGTTGGTGTAATGGTTCAGGGCTTCCGGACTGGAGAAGATTCGTTTGCCACGAAGACCTAGGCTGTAGGGAAGGGACCGTTTGATGTGGAATGGGTGGCAGCTGTCATAATGGAGGTACTGTTGTTTGTTGGTGCGTTTAATGTGGACGGACGTGTGAAGCTGGCCATCGGACAGGTGGAGGTCAACGTCAAGAAAAGTGGCATGGGATTTGGAGTAGGACCAGGTGAATCTGATGGAACCAAAGGAGTTGAGGTTGGAGAGGAAATTCTGAAGTTCTTCTTCACTGTGGGTCCAGATCATGAAAATGTCATCAATAAATCTGTACCAAACTTTGGGTTGGCAGGCTTGGGTAACCAAGAAGGTTTCCTCTAAGCGACCCATAAATAGGTTGGCATATGAGGGGGCCATCCTGGTACCCATGGCTGTTCCCTTTAATTGTTGGTATGTCTGCCCTTCAAAAGTGAAGAAGTTGTGGGTCAGGATGAAGCTGGCTAAGGTAATGAGGAAAGAGGTTTTAGGTAGGGTGGCAGGTGATCGGCGTGAAAGGAAGTGCTCCATCGCAGCGAGGCCCTGGATGTGCAAAATATTAGTGTATAGGGAAGTGGCATCAATGGTTACAAGGATGGTTTCTGGGGGTAACAGATTGGGTAAGGATTCCAGGCGTTCGAGAAAGTGGTGGTGTCTTTGATGAAGGATGGGAGACTTCATGTAATGGGTTGAAGGTGTTGATCTATGTAGGCAGAGATACGTTCTGTGGGGGCTTGGTAACCAGCTACAATGGGGCGGCCGGGATGATTGGGTTTGTGAATTTTAGGAACAAGGTAGAAGGTAGGGGTGCGGGGTGTCGGTGGGGTTAGGAGGTTGATGGAGTCAGGTGAAAGGTTCTGTAGGGAGCCTAAGGTTCTGAGGATTCCTTGAAGCTCCGCCTGGACATCAATAATGGGATTACCTTGGCAAACTTTGTAAGCAGTGTTGTCTGAAAGCTGATGCAGTCCCTCAGCCACATACTCCCGACAATCAAGTACCACGGTTGTGGAACCCTTGTCCGCCGGAAGAATGATGATGGATCGGTCAGCCTTCAGATCACGGCTAGCCTGGGCTTCAGCAGTGGTGATGTTGGGAGTAGGATTAAGGTTTTTTAAGAAGGATTGAGAGGCAAGGCTGGAAGTCAGAAATTCCTGGAAGGTTTGGAGAGGGTGATTGTGAGGAAGAGGAGGTGGGTCCCGCTGTGACGGAGGACGGAACTGTTCCAGGCAGGGTTCAATTTGGATAGTGTCTTGGGGAGTTGGATCATTAGGAGTAGGATTAGGATCATTTTTCTTCGTGGCAAAGTGATATTTCCAGCAGAGAGTATGAGTGTAGGACAGTAAATCTTTGACGAGGGCTGGTTGGTTGAATCTGGGAGTGGGGCTGAAGGTGAGGCTTTTGGATAGGACAGAGGTTTCGGATTGGGAGAGAGGTTTGGAAGAAAGGTTAACTACTGAATTAGGGTGTTGTGGTTCCAGATTGTGTTGATTCGAATTTTGAGGTTTTGGGGGGAGAGGAGCCGGAAGTGGGAGATTGAGTAGATGGGAGAGACTGGGTCTGTGTGCAATGAGAGGAGGTTGAGGTTTGCTGGAAAGGTTGTGAAGGGTGAGTGAGTTGCCTTTGCCCTTCAGTATATCCTCTCTTCTCGTTACCCGCCAGGCCTCAACCTCTGCTAATTTCAAGTTGCCGCCGCTCATACCTCACCTGTCATTCAACAACATCTTTTCCTATGTACTTCCGCCTTGACTGACATCTCTGCCCAAACTCTTTGCCCTTACAAATGTCTGCTTGTGTCTTTGTATGTGCGGATGGATATGTGTGTATGCGAGTGTATACCTGTCCTTTTTTCCCCCTAAGGTAAGTCTTTCTGCTCCCGGGATTGCAATGACTCCTTACCCTCTCCCTTAAAACCCACATCCTTTTGTCTTTCCCTCTCCTTCCCTCTTTGCTGATGAAGCAACCATTGGTTATGAAAGCTAGAATTTTGTGTGTATGTTTGTGTTTGTTTGTGTGTCTATCAATCTGCCAGCGCTTTCGTTTGGTAAGTCACATCTTCTTTGTTTTTAGTTATAATAAACACAGATTTTAATGATGAATTTACAGGCAAATTTGAGAGCAAAAATTATACTAATAAATAAATAATAAAAAATCACAAAGCAAAAATGATTATGTTTACCACTGGAGTTGGAGGCCTATCTCTTGAAGAGCGGAATGGTCCTTTAACATCCACCAAAGATGATCTCCCAATTGTAGTGGCATTTCCAAAGCTGTGTATGGTAAAGGACATCAGTTATACTAGTATCAACATTCAATTCTCATTCGTATTTGTACCTTTAAGGCTAATGTCTAAGCCACACAAGATAAAAGGTAAATTTGTAAGTGGAGTGACAACACTTTGGAGGCAAGATAAATTATTCCACTGCCCAGCCCATATAAAAGTAGTAGCAAGAGAGGGATAATTGTGGAGGTTTAAAAAGGAAGGGCAGATCACTCAGACTGAGGGTGAGAGAGAGACCCACCTGTAGAGAGGACAGGACTACAGGACTACAGGACTACTCACTACAGGTGTGTGTCTCAGCCTGGGTCTGAGTGACCTGCTCTTCCTTCTTAACCTTCTCCAACTATCCCTCACTCCCTACTAATGAGGGACATACTAGTTCAACAAGCCAGGTAGTGTGCCACCTGTACACCTAAATCTACATGATTACTCTGCAATTTACAATTAAGTGTGTGACAGAGGGTTAATTAAACCACCTTTACACTACTTCTCAACCATTCCACCCTCAAACAGCACACAGGAAAAATGAACACTTAAATCTTCTCATGTGAGCTCTGATTTCTATTATTTCCTCATCATGATCATTTCTCTCTATGTAAATGGACACCAACAAAATGCACTAATGTTCAGAAAAAACAAAACACCTATAATGACTAGAGAAAGGACGATCATACTCTCAGGACATGTACATTAGTGTGATCTGCAGAAATGATTAGCATTTGAATCATGTCAGCCTCTTGGTTCAAGGTCAACATCAATATCACAGCACAACACCACTTACTGGTAAAAAATGCCTGCAGCTTTTGTTGTCACTATAAACTTTAGGTTATATTACCAGCGTGACTTGAGCAGATGTGCAGGATGCCTCACAGACATATGCACATAGCATATCATCAAATCAATTAGTTTGAAAGAGGGGGAGTTATTGGCATGAGAGAAAGTGAGGCATCTATCTGGGAAATGGCTGCTTGTGTGGGACAAATATGTTTTGGCAGTACAACGGGTGTGTGCAGAATGGTTCATGGAAGGCCACAGAACATGACAAGATGGGTCAGGTAGCACCACCCAGACCACCCTCTGAGAAGATCAACACCTCATCTGGATGGTATTACAGGACAGATCTGTGTCCTCCACAGCTCTCTCACAACAGTGGAACACTGTAATACATCAACGCTACCAGGGGTGACAGTCCATGGCCATTTATTATGACATGGGTTTCATGTGCATCATCCACTTCTCTGCCTGCCTTTGATGAATGTGCAGGAACATGCTAGATGGTAATGGTGTATAGGGTGATGTCAGTGGGAACAGGATTGGCATCAGACAGAGTTTTTGGGTGAATTCAGGTTCTGTTTGTCTGAAAAAGATGGCTGTATTTTGGTTTGCCACAGACAGGGGGATTGGCATCACAGTGAGTGCATTTTCACATGATATGCGGAACAAACTCGAGGCCTTATGATGTGAAGTGCTATTGGGTACAACCACAAATCATAGATGGTGCATGTTCAGGACACACTAACCAGTGTGATCTATGTGAATGACATCCTGTAGTCATACCCTTTCTGCACAACACCCTGGGTGCCATTTTTGAGCAAAACAATGCACGATCACATGTTGTTGCATGAACACATGCCTTCTTGATGTCTCAGGATACCAGCCTTTTGCCCTGGCCCATGTGTAGGTACATGATGAAAGACCCCAAGGGTATCATAAAGTTAAAATTTATTAAAAACAAAAATGAAACACTGATCAACCATAAGCATTGGCAAAGACGTTAATTATGAATGCACAGTAAGGTGCAGACAAATGAAAAAACATTCATTCATATTTTTTGTGCGTGATTTTGTTTCTGACTCTCTTGTATGTAGATGTTCTGTTAAGAAGTGCCGTTTGGAATATGATGGGTTACAAGTGTTTTGTATTATACAAGTTTCAAAATAAAAAAAAATTTGATACCAGTATTAAATATTTTTTATTCAAGTGAAGTGAAACCAAGTAAGGAGAATTTTTCTTATTTATGCTGCACACTGGTGTACTTGAAGTCCACAGCCTGCAACTACAATTGAAATGTAAGAGGAGAAGTCCGATAGCCTAAAATTCGTACAAGCACAGAACACTTCTAAAAACACAATTGTATTATCCCCTTTAAATGTCTTTCATATGCATATCTATTTACTAATTTTTATTTTATTTTATTACAAAACAACTGTCGACCTGTGTGCCAGGACTTCAGGGCACCGGTTGTGAGTAGGGTTTGTTAACTATTGTTATAGTAAGAAATTTATATGACATTGCTATGAATCATAAAAGCTAATTTTCTGTATTTTCTGTTTTCGTGGATCACAATGAGGAGCATGTAAAGCAAGAAGACAAAACTTGAGTAGAAAATTTTGGAAAGGAATAAGAATTGGACACAGGTTATGTAAAATTTTCCACATGAAGCTATTCCATTTGGCGCAGCACAGGTAGGACAGCTATGCAAGTAGCTTGCATGATTATGCCTGATGGTGCCTCTTTTGATGTATATAAAAACCTTTTCTTCATTATTCCCTTCCTTGAATTTTATGGTGGAAAATTTACAGGAATTTTTCAGTGTGATACACGTTGTCAGTAAAACATAAAGAATTGTGACACAATAGTTTATGCATGATAATAGACATAAAACAGTTTTTGACATTGCATAAATCACAATTAGAATATGAAATTTTAATGTTTTTTTTTTAAATTTGTATTTTTGCATATTCACACAACATGGCAGAAAAATATATGTCCATTGTTGATAGCAATAACGAAAATGCAATCAGCCAAGACAGCATAGAAATGCACGATGGAACAATTGAAGTTTAGGCACCCTGCATGCCTATTGCAGAAGCTTTAAGTAGGTCAGAGATGAGTGTCGCAGGTGTGACAAATGATAGCGATGCTCCACGACAGAATAACCTTGACAACACAATGTTTACAACTGATGAGACAATGTCACGCATCTCCCAAAGTGACGTACCACTCATGAATGAAACATCAGAGAATGATACAAATACCAATCTTGACAACACATTACAAACACCACTTGTTCACAACACATACATTAATTTGGAAAGTACAGCTGACAGCAGCCACAATAGTACAACTGAACCACTACTGTGGCAGTTACTATCTAACATAAATATGAAATTTGATAATATGAAAATCAATCTCAGTGATATGAAACACAATATGAACACCAATTTCAGCGATATGAAACAAGATATGAGTACCAAAATTGATAATCTGACACACAGTCTGAACACTGTCACCCAAGATCTAAATGTAATGAAACAAGAACCAAAACAAGTATTCAAGGATTTGCAAGACATGATCTCACAGAAATTCAATGACTTAGCCAAAAATTTTCGCACTGAAATCTAAGCAAAATTGAATGATATGAATAAACAAGTAAAGCATGAAGTACTTTCTGAAGTTAACAGTAACATTATGGAGTTAAAACAGAAGGTAGATTCTGTTAATGACCTTCATGATCAAGTAGAACAACAGATAAGGAAAATCACAGACGCAAACACAAATATTGAAGCCACACAAAACCAGTTATGTGTGACAGTAAAAAAGGTAACCACTGTTGTTATGATGGTGTACCTCTAGCTGTAGATGAGCTTACTTTAAAAGTAGCAACATTAGAAGTTCACTTGGCATGTGCTAAGAAGGAGAGGGAAGATCAATGAAAATCTGAGTGATATCATAGTCAAGCTGAAGCAGGTATGTTAAGTAAGGGCAATACCATTGCAGAGAAGTTGGTAACAATTGTAAGTTATACACAGATGTAGTAGAAAGGGCTAATCAGAAAAAAAGTAAATGAAATTGTGAACAAGGTAAACATTAACCTACAAGCTGTGGAAAATAGGATCCCCAATCTTTTAGAAGAAAATATTACCGTATCTTGAAATCTGCAAATAAATAATGCACAGGCAACAGTGAACAAACCTCAATCTGTTGGTATTCATCCACAAATTGTCACAAGTCCCACGGCAGGTACCAGTGGCAGTTGAAGAGTGCAAAATGTAAACAAACCCACAACTCCAATACCTGAACAATTACCAACCGGAATTACAGGTAACTACTATAACAACATAAATATGACCAAAAATGCCATGTGTTTATCAACTATTTTTGCAGATGAAGGTTTGCTGAGACATTGACAGTTTCCTACATTCACTACCGAAGGTAAAAGAATGAACCCAGTAGTATTTATCAGTGCTTTTCATAATGTATTTCCAAGTAGCTGGATGGAAGCATAGAAAATCAGATTTGTCATGGGATATATGCAAGGTGATGTTATTTTATGGGCAACTGAAGTGGCCGAATGTTGCATCACTTGTATCCAATTTCATCAAGATTTCTTCAACAAATACTGGTCTGAGGCAGTGCAAGAAAGACTCAGACACGAGGTATTTAACCCTGCACCATTCAATGGCAAATACAGTAGTCTACGTGGATACTTTGAAAAATACCTGAACAAGACTTGCCACTGAATGAACCCAATATCACAGGTAGACGTGTTAAAAATTTTGAAAAGTCATTTACCATCACACATTAGAGAAAAATTAGTCCTAAGGTCAGAGCACAACACTGATTATTTTCTGTCAGTGCTTGATTCTATCGACTTAATCTATGAGGAAAGACCTGTACCCAATAGAGCAACAAAAATTCAGGCACAACAACAACATGGTTATGCAAATCAGTCAGTGCAATGTGACCTAAACACACAGCAAAGATGGTACACACAACAACAAATTTACTTACCCAGAGGTAATGAGTACAATAACAGGAACAGAAAAAAACAAACAATTTTTAAAAAATTTCAAAATGACAGGAATAATTTCAATGCACAACTGAATTACAATTCAGTATCACAAGGCCCTATGCCAAACATAAACACAAAGTCAGCTACATGAGCTGCATGTGACGATTCGCGTCTGGTAGACACCACACCCCCGATGCATTCGCCACATTCAGTGCCATGTGTTTCAAACAGTGCTTCTAATGACAGTCACGTGCATGATATGACCACTACACAGGGAGCCACCCCACGTATTGATAAACATTCCCCTTCTCTCACGAACCAGCCATGTGACTCAGCGGCCATCGCTGTTCCCCACATGATGCCAATGCCTCTTTTGCCCGGGCCAGTTACCTGAGGCAAGGCTGACAACAGACAGTCGCTGCGCATCCCAACTGGCTCTGCACTGTGTGTGCAGCCCACCTCTCCAAACAAGCACATGCCACACACATGTAATAGGCATGTGACTTTCTTGCTGCCTTTTCCCACTCACGCTAATGGTTACACCTCGCTGCGCCCTACTCATCCGAAAACTTTGAGTCAGGACAATGATTAGTCCTGTGTGCAGTTCTCAGTTTCTTCCATCACTGATGGAATGACACACAAGATAGTTACCACTGCCAGCCCTCCTATTAGGCACAAGGCTAAATGCCTCAGCCCCATTAAGTTGTGCACTGCCCGGCAGCAAATTAATGAACTTTTGGAGGCAGGTATCCTGCAACCTTCAGACAGCAATTGGTCTTCACCGATTCACCTCATCACCAAACATGACGGTTCTTTTGGAATGTGTGGCGACTACAGACGCTTAAATTCTGGTACTGTCATGGACAATAACCCAGTGCCGAACATAAACGATTTCACTCATATGTTATCAGGCGCCACAATCTTCATTGTTATTTACTGTAAATGTGCCTATCACCAGATTCCTGTAGCACCAGAAGACGTTCCAAAGACAGCTATTATCAAACTGCTTGGTTTGTTCCAATACAACTTCATGCCGTTCAGCCTGAAAAACGTGGCACAAACATGGCAACGTTTCATTGACTCAATCTTATGACAGTTCGAGTTTTGCTTTGCATATCTGGATGACTTACTCATTTTCAGCAACTCAGCTGAAGAACACGAAAATTATTTATCCAAGGTCCTCCAGACCTTGAACTCCAATGGTATCGAGGTCAACAAGGACAAATTCCAATTGCGCCAGTCTTCTGTCACATTTTTGGGTTACACCATCTCCAAAGACGGAATACAGCCTCCCAAATCCCACGTGCAGGCAATCATGTCGCTGCCGCCTCCGACTTCTTACAAAGAACTCTGAGGTTTCTTGGGTACAATAAATTACTACTGTCAGCATCTGCCTTCTGCTGCTGCTGTGCAGGCCCCGCTGACAGATTCACTGTCAGGCAAACAGACTTCAGGTCTTAAACCAGTTCGCTGGACTGAACCTATGCTGGAGGCCTTCAAGGCTGTAAAAACTTCCTTATCTCACACTGTGACACTTGCCCATCCTGACCCGTTGGCCGAATTGTTCGTCACTACGAACGTCAGCAACATCGCGGTGGAGGCAGTACTACAGCAACGCAAATGTGACATGGTTTCTCTCCTTCATTTCTTCTCTAAAAAACTGTACAGCTCAGAAGAAATATTCTACTTTTGATAACTTTTGATATGGAACTTCTGGCAGTCTATGAAGCCATCAAACACTTTCCCCCCGTGTCGAGGGCTGTTCTTTCTTAATCCTTACTGATCACAAACCACTAGCGGACACTTTCTGCAACCCTCCCAAGGACCCACCCCCTCGGCGTTTCTGCCACTTTGATTTAGTCTCTCAATTCACAACAGATGTTCGCTACATCAAAGGTACAGAAAACATCCCCGCTGATTTTTCTTGTGGCTCAATACTGTCTCACACATCATTGACTTATCCAATGTGGCCACTCTACAGGCCTCTTTCGAGGAATCTCAAGCTCTCCTCGCAGATCCTCAAACATCTCTTGTGTTTACCAAAGCCAAGTTCTGTGGCATTTTGGATGAGGTGTGGTGTGATTGTGATTCTTCTACTGGCACCCTGCAGCCATTGCTCCCGCCCACAATGTGCTGGCAAGCCTTCGACACCTTGTATAACCTCGCTCACCCTGGCATCCATGCCAGCACACGATTCACATCTGAGGCATTTAGTTTATAAAAATATTAAATGGGACTGTCAGACCGGGTCACGCAGCTGCATCTCCTATCAACACAACAAAATTGGCTGCCACACCTCCCCTACATTAGGCAAGTTCAATATTCCGCAAGGAAGATTTCGTCATGTACATATCGACCTTATCGATCCACTACCACCGTCGAAGGGCCACAGATATATTCTCTCCACAATCGACTGCATGTCTCACTGGGTGGAAGCTGTTCCTTTACTCAATGTCACTGCTGAAACTGTGTCCAAGGATTATGTTTCCTCATGGAATGTCAGGTTCAGTTGAGTCTGCCCTGTTCACCATTTTATGTAACATCTGTGGCATTAAAAATATCCATACAACAGCCTACCATCCACAAAGCAATGGGTTAGCTGAACAGTGGCACTGCTCCCTCAAAACTGCCCTCAGGTGCCATGACTGCCTCTGGTCCGAGGCACTTCCGTGGGTGTTACTCGGTCTCCGTTCGACCTTTGAGGTGTGCCGGAACAATCCATCTCCTCCATGTTAATTTTAACAAATAGAAGCAACATTTTTTCTAAAACCATTAAACATATTGCTCTGAAATTTGGGCTACATGTTCAGTGAATATTTCGCTATAAAGTTATAATGCCCTGTGAAGAAATATTTATTGGTTTTTGTTTTATAATTTCTTATAAAAGTAGGAAGTACAAACAACTTCCGGGAAAATCAGGAATACAGAAATACAAGTCGCTGAGGAATGAAATAAATAGGAAGTGCAGGGAAGCTAAGATGAAATGGCTGCAGGAAAAATGTGAAGACATTGAAAAAGATATGATTGTCGGAAGGACAGACTCAGCATACAGGAAAGTCAAAACGACCTTTGGTGACATTAAAAGCAACGGTGGTAACATTAAGAGTGCATTGGGAATTCCACTGTTAAATGCAGAGGAGAAAGCAGATAGGTGGAAAGAATACATTGAAAGCCTCCATGAGGGTGAAGATTTGTCTGATGTGATAGAATAAGAAACAGGAGTCGATTTAGAAGAGATAGGGGATCCAGTATTAGAATCGGAATTTAAAAGAGCTTTGGAGGACTTACGGTCAAATAAGGCAGGAGGGATAGATAACATTCCATCAGAATTTCTAAAATCATTGGGGGAAGTGGCAACAAAACGACTATTCACGTTGGTGTGTAGAATATATGAGTCTGGCGACATACCGTCTGACTTTTGGAAAAGCATCATCCACACAATTCCGAAGATGGCAAGAGCTGACAAGTGCGAGAATTATCGCACAATCAGCTTAACAGCTCATGCATCGAAGCTGCTTACAAGAATAATATACAGAAGAATGGAAAAGAAAATTGAGAATGCGCTAGGTGATGATCAGTTTGGCTTTAGGAAAAGTAAAGGGACGAGAGAGGCAATTCTGACGTTATGGCTAATAATGGAAGCAAGGCTAAAGAAAAATCAAGACACTTTCATAGGATTTGTTGACCTGGAAAAAGCGTTCGACAATGAAAAATGGTGCAAGCTGTTCGAGATTCTGAAAAAAGTAGGGGTAAGCCATAGGGAGAGACGGGTCATATACAATATGTACAACAACCAAGAGGGAATAATAAGAGTGGACGATCAAGAACGAAGTGCTCGTATTAAGAAGGGTGTAAGACAAGGCTGTAGCCTTTCGCCCCTACTCTTCAATCTATACATCAAGGAAGCAATGAGGGAAATAAAAGAAAGGTTCAGAAGTGGAATTAAAATACAAGGTGAAAGGATATCAATGATACGATTCGCTGATGACATTGCTAGCCTGAGTGAAAGTGAAGAAGAATTAAATGATCTGCTAAACGGAATGAACAGTCTAATGAGTGCACAGTATGGTTTGAGAGTAAATCGGAGAAAGACGAAGGTAATGAGAAGTAGTAGAAATGAGAACAGTGAGAAACTTAACATCAGGATTGATGGTCACAAAGTCAATGAAGTTAAGGAATTCTGCTACCTAGGCAGTAAAATAACCAATGACGGACGGAGCAAGGAGGACATCAAAAGCAGACTCGCTATGGCAAAAAAGGCATTTCTGGCCAAGAGAAGTCTACTAATATCAAATACCGGCCTTAATTTGAGGAAGAAATTTCTGAGGATGTACGTCTGGAGTACAGCATTGTATGGTAGTGAAACATGGACTGTGGGAAAACCGGAACAGAAGAGTATCGAAGCATTTGAGATGTGGTGCTATAGACGAATGTTGAAAATTAGATGGACTGATAAGGTAAGGAATGAGGAGGTTCCATGCAGAATCGGAGAGGAAAGGAATATGTGGAAAACACTGATAAGGAGAAGGGACAGGATGATAGGACATCTGCTAAGACATGAGGGAATGACTTCCATGGTACTAGAGGGAGCTGTAGAGGGCAAAAACTGTAGAGGAAGACAGAGACTGGAATACGTCAAGCAAATAATTGCAACTCTGAGATGAAGAGGTTAGCACAGGAAAGGAATTCATGGTGGGCTGCATCAAACCAGTCAGTAGACTGATGACCAAAAAAAAAATTCTTTAAACAGATGCTCATTTTTTTCTCTAAATTTTTGCACTTTTTCTTCTATAACTCTTGAATTATACTATATTTTTTTACAATTTGTTATAAAAATGAAGGAAAAGAAGTAAACAATATTGTGTATAAATTTCATTGATATAATGTTAGCAGTTGTTGAGAAAATGTTCCTCAAAGATGAAAATTTTAAAGTTACGGGAAATGGCTTCCAATGGTTGCCCCATATGATGGATTATCAGCATCCTCTTCTTTTTCCAGTGTTAGTTTCCTTTTCACTGGTCTTTTTTTCCCCTTTTGCTGCATGTTGTAGACTTTTGTCTCTTTTTCCTGCACCTCTTAGTCTTTCTTCATCAATTAGGCATATTGCGGAAATGGTGTTGTGTCCTGGTTGGAAACTTAAACATTTCAGCACATCACATTTGATAATGTTTGCTTCATTGTATGTTGCCACTGCATCATACACTCCAAAATGCAATGTTTTTATCTGTACAAACACTACTTTGGGAATCCTAATCCAAATTAAATTATTTGCACTTTCATTTGGATTTTGTGTTTTCCCATGTAAACACTTTTCCAATAAACTAGGCTGTGATAAATCTCTGAATATGGGCTTAATTACATCAATTACAGCATTTGGCAAACTGTTCTTATGGGCATATTCCTATCCTGATTGGTACTTACACCATGAGTCACCACTTGTGGGGCACAGTGCATGTTGTGGGTGCTCATTTGTTGATGCAGTATGAAAAAATAATGCCCATACTGCTCTCCTCATATGCTCAATGCTTCTTGTATTTTGCCGAATTGCATACCCATAGTACCTCTGCAATCTATAAATTGCTTCATCTGTCAATCTTCCTCTTCCTGCAAGGGTCTTACCACCACTAAGCTTCTGGGATCCTAATGTCTGCTTTAGTTTGCACAAGCAAACCCCCATGAACTTCTGCACATATCCAATGCACTCCTGTTTTTTAATGTGTATTTCATTGCCATAAGATCTGAGTTCCTCTACAGCTTTATATCCCTTGGAATCACCATCTCCTAGATAGTTAGTGTATCATACATTATACCACTCCTGTGATCTGGAAAAAATTGCTTTCACTCCCTCTACTTCCATCGCTCCACTCGTGCCATGAAAATTTGCTTCGCGACCTTCACTATGTTCATCCATGGTATTGCCCTTACTTCTACAATGTTTTGAGAAAATAGCAACATCAATTACTTTGCAACTGTCTCCACTGGTAGCTGTCACATCTCCATTTAGAGATTTATGACCTCTACATTTCCATGATCCATCTAAAGCAACAGTTAAATCTCTACAATTCCCATTATCTGTCACAGCTTCTTCAACTGCTTTCTTCATTGTTGCTTGAGCAATACCTTCAGCAGAAGATCCCACCAATTTATTATAAAATCCAAACTTGGTTGGTGGTTTTGGCAAGTTCATAATTCCACATAGCATTGTCTCTGCAGCACTACCCTTGCCAATTCAACGCAAGCCATACACTAGACTAACATTTATATCATACACTTTTTATCCACTATTGCCACTACAAGGAATACTGTTAGAATTAGAAAAGGAGACTTCTGCAGCACATTTGTTACACTTCAATAACATGTTACATGCCAAACCAATGTGTGAAGTTTTTTCAATTCCAGTCCTCTTTCTTTGCAAACTTGGCACAATACATTATGTTTCAAAATAGTAGAGAGCAAGGAAATGTTAATTACTTCATTCACATCATTACTGTTGCTTTCATTGTTTTCAATTTTTTCTTTGCTGACACATAGTTTCTTGCTGGAAGAAGCTCTATCACTTTCATTTGGAGTAGTCGGTGAAGCAGTATGAGCAGCATCTCCCTTCAAAGCAACAAAAGATTTCTTCTTCTACTCATTGTGCCCTTTCTTAAACACTCAATTGCTGAAATGGGGCATATTGATATCCACAAACCAAATACATAAAACAGGTACAAGCAAAATTCATCAAATACACAAAATTGAACAGCTAAACAACACAAAGCAAACTCCACTAGTCAACACACACGGTATAGCGTTTATGTTTACCAATATGAAGAGTCACATGTCACAGAGATAAAGCCATACAATGTTGGAAAACAAAACACTGTATAATTCCGCAAAGATACCCTGCTTGCAGCCAGCAAGCGGTGCCGTCTGAGGTGACACCCCAAGTCACTACAACTGTTTACGCGGCACATCAACTTTGAAGTGATAAAAAACACGATTAGAATTCACTTAGAAGGGTGAAACTTTATTTGTTTTATTCAGAAAACTCGAAATAATTTTATAATGAAAAAAACCAAAAAACAAGGGGGGGCTGTGTGGCGTCAATAGGTCATATCAACCATGATTAAGACCATCATTGGACTCTTATTGCTCTGTAGAGCCTTTATGTTGGTTTTTAGTTCTGTTCTGTAACTCAACCTGTGTGCACATTTATGACTAACTACAAAATATATCTCTATGTGGAATTTAATTGGGATAGTTATTGCATTTGACCGATAATCATATTCTGTTCCCATAATGTATTGTATCTGAATTAGGTGCTATTTTTGTTGTAGATGTGAATGAGAGCCATAAAGTAACTGAGGTTGGAAAGTATGAGACTGGTAGCTTACTGCAAATAAATGCCGGTGAGATAAGTGATTTTGATGGAGATGAAACTTGCACTGTTAGTGATGTTGATGAGGTAATTTTGGAGAAATATGATGATGATGAGTATCAGGTATTTGTGGAGTTTAAGAATATTGAACTTTCAGAGTTATTTGTGAATGATATTGACAATACAGGTACGGTAAGTGACGTACATGATGTTGCAAGTAAGAGTCATGGTATACCAGCCCAGTAAGAACAGTTTCTCACTAATGTAATGAAGAGTAATAATGCAATGAAGAGTAATGATCCAAACAGTAAAGGTGAATTATCTGTAAGTGTATAGAGTAAAGGTTAAAATTTTTTGAAGTTTGTTTGGGACCAGATTAATGATAACACAGATAAATGTGCATTCTGGAATAAGTTAGCTGTGGTTAGTCAAAATTTGTATCCCAATTGGTGGAAAGAAGTGTAAGAAGATCTAAGCAGGATGTGTAAATTTGACGGTAATATACAGGGTGCCACAGAATAACAGGAAAGTTGGAAATGAGTAGTGGCAGCCATGGGCAGATGGCAACATTGCAGGTTCATGACATTAGCAAGTAAACAGTCCACCATTTGGGTTATCATGGATCAGTGGAACAGACAACAGCATGTGTTAGCCATAAAATGTTTTACAAAAACAATGATAGTTTGGTAGAGGTGCAGAGGAAGTTATGAGGTTTTTATAATTTAGGATGCCATGATGCCATTCTGTCGAAACATGTAATAAAGTGATGGATTAACAACTTTGAAGAGACTTTATCTGCCCTCAAGAAGAAACCAACAGGATGACCAAGAAGTGTGTATTCTCCTGCAAACATTGATGTCATATGCAAATATATCTTACGGAGCCCATGGCGTTCAACTCATAAGCAAGCAGTAGTGTTCGGAATGTCCCGGGAGAGTGCTCGCTGAATTCTTGATCTTGATTTAAAATTTCATCTGAACAAACTACAGATGGTGCAACAATTGAAGGACAATGAGTATCAGTTACGATTAGGATTCAGTCAACAAATGATAACAAAAAGAAACAATGATGATGAATTTCTAAACAAGTTCTGGATGTCAGATGAGGCACATTTTCATCTCATAGGTGAATAAACAGAACTACCATTACTGAGCAAACACAAATCCTAATGATGTACATGAGTACTCTTTACAAGCTAGTAAAGTGACAGTATGGTGTGGTGTTTCATCACATGGGATTATCGGACCATATTTTTTCGCAAATGAACAGCGAAACACAATAACTGTCAATACTGCTCATTACATGGAGATGTTACAAACTTTTGTTACACCTTCATTGAACAACTTTCCAAACGTCCAAGAAGTCTGGTTTCAACAGGATGGAGCATCACATACTGCACAGCAATCAATGGCATATGTGAAAGAATTGTTTGGCAACCATGTGATCTCATGATTCAGTAACATTCTGTGCCCCCCTACATAACCATATTTATTCGTCTGTGATTTTTTCTTGTGGGGCTACCACAAGAGCAATGTCTACATGACTCAACAAAGAAACCTGGATGAGTTAAAACAGAGAATTTGATGCAATTCACAGTATCCCAACTGAGATGTTGCAGCAGTCAATGAAGAATCTAAACAGTAGATTCATGCAGGACAACACCATCCACAGCAAGTAATTTGAAAAAAATTATAAATGCCATCAATGTTTCATAAATGGAAAAGTTGTAAGGTCTCTATTACTATGAATGCAATTTCCTTCCTTCATCACTTCTAGTTTTATTGGATTGTGGAACTGTTCCTGTTTTTCTGTGTCACCCTGTATTTTGTGTTCATTCTTTAACAAGTGATGACAGTTGTACCATGGAATCTGTTCATTGTGTTCAATCTTTACCTGACAACATGAGTAACCAAAGTAATGCTATGATACCAGTACAGTTGATAAAACTGTGTGAAGACAGTGTAGATGCTGCATTTGATGAAACTGACAGTGATCTTTTGGATGGAGTGTCTGACAACAGAGAAGATGATTCAGTATTTGGGTGTCCTTACATTAAAATTAAGATTGACCAGTTGGAAGATAAATGTTTGAGTGATATGGGTACCTCAGTTTGTGGTGTATCTGAACAATTTAGAGACAAGATCCAATACAATAAGAATTTTGTGGAAATTTCTATTGCACAAGTAAAGATAAGATGAGCTACTGGAAAGCAAAGAAAATTTTTCTGTGGAAAAGACACTGATAAGGAAAAGAAAATGAGGAAAAGAAATAAGAATACAGGGCAGTGGATGAGGATATAAAAAAATTGAACAGCTAGTTAACAAAGGCATAATCATCAACTGCTAACAAAGAAGTACCACTCAGTACATTTAAGTATGAGAATTGCAACAAATGCCCAAGAAAGTGTAGTAAGATCAACAGTGAGACTGTTGGGAGGGGAATTTTCCATGTATTCTGGAGGATGAAAGGCATAAAAAACAGCAGTGACAGCATTTAGGTCCACTTATTAAGGAAATGTCTACAGCAAAGTCACATTCTGCAGTTACACAGTCTCAAAAAACAGTGGTAAAGAAGTACTTTCAGCTGAAAAATGGTTGTGAAGTTCAAGCAAGTCTAGGATTTTTCCTGAGCACTTTCACTGTATGAGAAACATTTGAGCGATACATACAGAAGAAAAGAGATAGCAGCAAAATGATTTTTACAGTTGACAAGAGATGTCATCATCATCTATGTATAAGTATATCCAATGAGACAAGAGAGAGAATAAGGAACCATATAAAATCGTTTCCTATTGTTGCACTGCATTACTGCCAAAAGAACACTATGGTCAATTCTTAGATCTGAATATATAAGCAATGCATGAAATACATAAGAAACATTCTGAAACAGAACACGTCACTGCTCAAAAATACTGGCTCTATAGAGAAATATTTAATACAGAGTTTAACATAGGCTTTCATATACCTAGAAAACATGTATGCAACCACTGATATCACTTTCAAAATCTCTGTTATGAATATTAAGAGGCAGAGAAAAAAGACCTGCACTCAGAACACCTAAATGTAAAAGAGGTAGCTATAAATTTAAAAAAATGAAATGAAAGAATGGGTCCAAACAAGAGAATGCCATTTACTGGAATATGATCTAGAAGCTAAGGGGTACAGTCCAAACATAGCAGCTAAGGGCATTTTCCATCAAAGAAGACCAGCTTTATACAATCTCACATTATACAATACTTCGTGCCACATGTAATTCCTAGCTATCCTGAAAGCTAGGAATTACATGTGGCACGGAGTTGAGGCTAAATGTGGATCAGCCAAAGAATCATCATGTATATTTCAAGAACTCCAGAAGATTGCAAATGGCCAGATAGTCGATTTTTTCTCAGCACCTGTGGAGGAGAGAAGCAATGCCTCTTTGATCCTGGCCTCTATTTAATGGATTGTGTGCCAGTATAGAGAACACTGCAAAAATACCTTAACATCTATGACCCTAGAGGATGTTATAATGTTTTTCAGACTGACTCAAAATAAAGGCTATAATAAATCACTGAAATGAACCAGAAGAACTTCCTGGATTTTGGTGCTATGCAGAAGGAACAGCTGAAAAATACAAAAATTGCCAATGATGTAAATCAAGTATGACAGCTTAATGTGATGAAGCTTTGATATTACAAAAGTGATGTTAATTAGATCTTCTTCAAACATTTCCATGATCAACAACTAAAATGTTTGACAGTTTACAGAAAATTCCAAAATTCTGATACAGTCTTCCAGTTGGAACTGAAATACCACCTTTTTTGTTTGCAACAAGTAGTATTACAAGATTTCTAATATTACACATATGTATTGTTGATGTGTGTGTATGTGTTAAGTGTACTGTAATGTTTATGTTGTATGATGATGATGATGATGATGATGAGAGAAGGGAGAGGGTGAAACCCAGTGCCACCACATGGCCTACTCCTCATGAATAGCACCAAGGAGGTCACCAAAATAAACGTCCCAAGCTGACAGACATATCACCATCAACAATGTCACATGCCTTCAGTTCATCAGACACTGTGGATATTTTTGGCATTTAAATCACGACATTGGTGCACAGTCTGGTGATCAAGAACTTGCTGCTACCATCTCTCCTTCCCCTGACAGACAAATACTGGTGGTGCAAATTTCTTTCCACCACTAGGTTTTGAACTGACTTACCCCCCAGATCGAACACCACCATACAACCAAGCATTGGCGACCTTGGCCAGGGAGATAGGTTCTGGAATACCACTGGGCACTAAGATCTTCTGGAATAGAAGATAAAACACCTCATGGATCTTCACTGTACAGGCATGATCAAGGACCAGTATCACACACTTCACAAAAATCTTCAAGAAGTGAAAGCTGAAGGTTAAGACCATGGAGGCAATGGTTGTGATGAAGTGAATGAGAAAGTGAACATTCAGTGGTGACATTGGTACAAATTCACTAACATGCTTTTGTTTTAACTGGAACTGATCAGTTTTTAATGTGCAAGGTTCCCCCCCCCCCCCTCCCCCCCCCCTCAGAAAAGGTCATATCTCCAAAACATAAAGCCTCTAGTTATAGTAATTTACTTAGAATCATAATGAGATGTCTCCTTAGCACCATATTGAACAATAAATAATGGGGAACCAGTAAGGATTATTTTTTAAGATATATTCTCATCTGATAGCTTTTTAAGTGTATTCTTTAGTGGTGTAGAGATTTTTCAATAAAGCTTGTATTATGTCACTCAAACATGAAATTTACATGTTAAAATACCTTCTTGTACTTTTTCTGTAAAATCATTAAAAATGGAGTTACGTTCCTCTCATACTCACACAGCAAGAGGATATTCACATGTACAGAGCCTCCAACAGGACCTTGAAGAATTTAATCATGATTTTTGTATAAAAAGTACAAGTAATAACATAGAAAATGAAATAAAATTTGCAGAAAACTTTCACGCAAAATCAAATAGCTGAATACTATTATTATTATCACTGTTATTATTATTAGCACTACACTTTCAGGGGTTGCCATTATTCTGAAACTTTATTCATCTTCTAGAATTCTGATACTCCTCTTTCCTTTAACATTAAAATTTTAAATGTTACTGCTACAATTTCTGGGTGACTATGATTTAAAATTAGTTTTTGAACAAAGAAAGTGAGGATAAACTTATGAAATGAGAGAAGACATTCTGGAGCCAAATATATTACTTAGTTAGTACCATACAATTCTAAGAGCCATGCGTGACAACTTTCATATCAGGATCAGTAAAATGGAAAAGTTAGAATAAAAGACCACAATCCTACAGGTGTTTTTAGTGTACATAGTCCTATCTATTAAATGAGTATCTCCTCTTTGTAGAAAAGGACTTCCATGTCAGCACTTTCCGTGTATATAAATTTGAAGTCTGTGAGTTATGGCATACCTTACTCCACGAAGTACTTGCAGTAATGAGTCAGACTGAAACACAAAAGTTATGAGTTTAGTTTATTTGCCACCAGGCTGTATCACATCATATCAGATATATCAGTTAAATACAAGCAATAAAAATAGTTGTGCATGTTGGAATTAGAGCTATACATAGGCTATATACATATATATAATAAGTCACAGCTGCAAAATACTAACGTGAATTTCTTACATATGAATGGAAAAACTGGTAGAAGCCGACCTCGGGGAAGATCAGTTTGGATTCTGTAGAAATATTGGAACACGTGAGGCAATACTGACCCTACGACTTACCTCAGAAGAAAGATTAAGAAAAGGCAAACCTACGTTTCTAGCATTTGTAGACTTAGAGAAAGTTTCTGACAATGTTGACTGGAATATTCTCTTTCAAATTCTGAAGGTGGCAGGGGTAAAATACAGGGAGCAAAACGCTATTTACAATTTGTACAGAAACCAGATGGCAGTTATAAGAGTCGAGGGACATGAAAGGGAAGCAGTGGTTGGGAAGGGAGTGAGACAGGGTTGTAGCCTCTCCCCAATGTTATTCAATCTGTATATTGAGCAAGCAATAAAGAAAACAAAAGAAAAATTTGGAGTAGGTATTAAAATCCATGGAGAAGAAATAAAAACTTTAAGGTTCACTGATGACATTGTAATTCTGTCAGAGACAGCAAAGGACTTGGAAGAGCAGTTGAACGGAATGGACAGTGTATTGAAAGGGAGATATAAGATGAACATCAACAAAAGCAAAACAAGGATAATGGAATGTAGTCGATTTAATTCAGGTGATGCTGAGGGAATTAGATTAGGGAAAGAGGCACTTAAAGTAGTAAAGGAGTTTTGCTATTTGGGGAACAAAATAACTGATGATGGTCGAAGTAGAGAGGATATAAAATGTTGACTGGCAATGGCAAGGAAAGTGTTTCTGAAGAAGAGAAATTTGTTAACATTGAATATAGATTTAAGTGTCAGGAAGTCATTTCTGAGAGTATTTGTATGGAGTGTAGCCATGTATGGAAGTGAAACATGGACGATAAATAGTTTGGACAAGAAGAGAATAGAAGCTTTCAAAATGTGGTGCTACAGAAGAATGCCGAAGATTAGATGGGTAGATCACATAACTAATGAGGAGGTATTGAATAGAATTGGAGAGAAGAGATATTTGTGGCACAACTTGACTAGAAGAAGGGATCAGTTGGTAGGACATGTTCTGAGGCATCAAGGGATCACCAAATTAGTATTGGAGGGCAGCGTGGAGGGTACAAATCATAGAGGGAGACCAAGAGATGAATACACTAAGCAGATTCAGAAGGATGTAGATTGCAGTACGTACTGGGAGATGAAGCAGCTTGCACAGGGTAGAGTAGCATGGAGAGCTGCATCAAACCAGTCTCAGGACTGACGACCACAACAACAACACATACACACACACAAATACATAGAAACAAAAACACATACAGAAATACAAGTACACATACATATAGAGGTTAATATACCTAATACCTATATGGTTTACCTTAATTGGTGTTTGCTCCTTGTGTTGTACATTTTATATTAATTACTTTCATGTAATGTATAGTATTCAGTGAAATTTGGATACCAGCAATGACAGTATTTAAATATGCAAAAAGCACATATCACACATATAGATGTTACACATGACAAAATAGAGGGAAACATTCCACCTGGGAAAAATATATCTAAAAACAAAGATGCTGAAACTTACCAAACAAAAGCATTGGTTTGTTGATAGGAGACAATAAAAAACAATAAAAAACACTATTGTGTGTTTTTTATTGTCTCCTATCAACATACCAACGCTTTCATTTGGTAAGTTTCAGCATCTTTGTTGAGTAGTAAGATTGTGCTCTGACACTAGGTCTTTGTTGTAGATGTGGTAGAAGTGATTCACAAAATTACTCTCTAGTATCCTTGACACAGATTTCTTGCAGAATCTTAGAACATGTTCTGAGGTCAAAGATGATGAGATACCTTGAGCAGAATGACCTCTCCTTGCCAATGAACATGGATTCCAAAAATATCAGTCACGAGAAACCCAACTCATACTTTTCTCTTGTGACAAATGGAAAGCTTTGGAAAAGGCAGTCAGGTAGTCACAGAATTTCTTGATTTCTGAAAAGTATTAGATTCAGTGCCATATGTTCACTTTGTCAAAAGTAAATTCCTGTGGGATTAGTGACTGTACTCAGGACTTATTGGCAAGAAGGATATAGTATGCTGTCTGTGGTGGGAAGTTATTGTGAGAGTAACTTTGGTTGCAATCCAGAGAAGTGTGTTGGATCCTTGCTGCTCATGGTGTATATTATTGACAATAATCAGAGACTTTTTACTGATGACAGTTTTCTATAATGAAGTATTATCTGAAAGGAGCTGCACAAATATAAAGTCAGATGTTGATAAGATTAGTGGTGGAAAGATTGGCATCTTGCTTTAACTGTTCAGAAATGTAAAATTATGCACTTCATGAAACATAAAAAAATGTAGTACCCCATGACTACAATATCAACAAGTCACTCTTGGAATTGGCCAGCTCGTAGAAGTACCTGGTTGTAGGGATATGAAATGGAATAATCTCATAGGCTTACTCATGGGCAAGGCAGTTGATATGACTTCAGTTTATTGGTAGAGTATGGGGAATGTAAGCAGTCTACAAAGGAGATTGCTTATACAGAGTGTTACAAAAAGGTATGGCCAAACTTTCAGGAAACATTCCTCACACACAAATAAAGAATATATGTTATGTGGACATGTGTCCGGAAACGCTTACTTTCCATGTTAGAGCTCATTTTAGTTTCGTTCTTCCACCTACACTCAATGGAGCACATTATCATGATTTCATATGATATACTCTACCTGTGCTGCTAGAACATGTGCCTTTACAAGTATGACACAACATGTGGTTCATGCATGATGGAGCTCCTGCACATTTCAGTCGAAGTGTTCGTACACTTCTCAACAACAGATTCGGTGACCGATGGATTGGTAGAGGCGGACCAATTCCATGGCCTCCATGCTCTCCTGTACTCAACCCTCTTGACTTTCATTTATGGGGGCATTTGAAAGCTCTTGTCTACGCAACCCCGGTACCAAATGTACAGACTCTTCGTGCTCGTATTGTGGACGACTGTGATACAATATGCCACTCTCCAGGGCTGCATCAGCGCATCAGGGATTCCATGCGACGGGGGGTGGATGCATGAATCCTCGCTAACGGAGGACATTTTGAACATTTCCTGTAACAAAGTGTTTGAAGTCACGCTGGTACGTTCTGTTGCTAAGTGTTTCCATTCCATGATTAATGTGATTTGAAGAGAAGTAATAAAATGAGCTCTAACATGGAAAGTAAGCGTTTCTGGACACATGTCCACATAACATATTTTCTTTCTTTGTGTGTGAGGAATTTTTCCTGAAAGTTTGGCCATACCTTTTTGTAACACCCTGTAAATTATTCAAGTAACCCATTGTAGAATATTGCTCAAGTCTGTGGGAGCCATACCAAATACGACTAACAGGGGATACTGAATGTATATAGAAAAGGGCAACATGAATGTTCACATGTTTGTTTGACATGTGTAAGAGGTTGACAGAAATACTGAAGAAATTTAGCTGACAAACTCTTAAAGATAGACATAAGATATCCTGTAAACATCTACTAACAAAGTTTCAAGAACTGGTTTTAAATGATGACTCTAGGAATATATTAAAACCCCTTACATATGGCTCACATAGGGATAGTGAGGACAAGATTAGAATAATTATTTCATGCACAAAGGCATTCAAACAATCATATTTCTTGCACTCCATAGATGAATGGAATGGGAAGAAACCCTAATAACTGGTACAATGGGACATACCCTCTGCCATGCACCTTATACTGGTCTGCAGAGTACAGATTTAGATGCTGACATAGATCCTCGTAAGCATATTGAGAAGACACAAGATTTTCCACAATTTTATTGGTAAGACCCTCAGTAACAAACCATTTTATTAATAGGAAAATCCTGTACTACCTTTATGTATGATACAGGGTGTCCCTCATAAACTCAGTCTGCTTCAAGTACCATTTAATCTTCTCTAGTCAGACTGGTTGTGTAATGGCAATACTGTCCTAAAATTTGGCTGCACTACATTTTATTGGAATGTTGAGTGCAACTGTGTGTTCGTGCAGCAGCTGTTGTCAGAAGCTTGTATTGTTGACTGTTACAGAAATGATGCTGTTAGCATTAGAACAATGAACTGATATTGTGGAGTGAGGACACATGAAACTTCAGACAGAATTTGCATGGACATTACAAGAAGTCCCTGCAAGTAGGGAAAGAGGCTACGACAGCACGTTGCTTATCTCGTAAATCATTTTATCGTGTACTAAAAGATATGTAATGAAAAGCCTATCCTGTGAGCATGGTGCAAGAGCTGAAACTTGAGGATCAGGAAAAGATAGTTCATTATTATAATTTGCTGTTAATATCAATTGATAATGGTTACTTGAGCCCCTTGCTTTACTTGATGTTAGATGAGACCTGGTTTCATTTCTCAGGTTATGTAAACTTCAAGAATTGCAGACACTGGTCGCAGGACAATCCACATATTCTGCATGACAAACTCTCCACTCAGAGAAGCTAGGTGTTTGGTATGGGTTATACGGTATTCACATTAATGGCCCCATATCTTTCAATTACACCTTAAACAGTGCCAGATATCTAGAGTTTTTTGAATTCTTCAATGCCCAATTAACAGATGCAGTAGGGAAGCTGTATGCAGTTTTCTTGCAAGATGGAACAACCGCTCAGACATTCAACCAAATTATGGCCCACATCACCAACATGTTCCCTGAAGACAGATGTATCAGTAGAGGCCTCTGGCCCACAAGGTTCCCAGAGTTAATACAGTGTGATTTTTATTTACGGAGCACACTAAAATGCAAAGTATATGCTGACAATACTTCCACAAAAAACTATCTCATACAGACCATTATTAGAGAAATTTACAACATCACAACTGCAGAATTACATGTATGTTACTGGTAATGTCATCACATGAAGTCAGTGATGTCCAGATGCCCTTGACCACCACTTCCAGGATTTGTTATAAACAGGAAACTACAGGTTTTTTACTGTTGCTATTATCTATTCTTTTTTTGTTAGTTCATTGTTACTTGAATTTGAGGCATGAGGTATATCAGTTTTATGTGACATACCTTGTAGAATGAACTGACATACTTGTGTATTTAGATAAAGTTGAGTAGGAAGGTCATTTAGAGGGATAGTATTATCTCTATTATGTATAAACATTTGTTACAGAGTACATTCTGTTGTGGTTGTTCTATTTATTTTTCTGAGATATTCCTTATGGGTTTCATACACTACACTTCCAGGAACAGGAGTAAATTTAATAGGAATAATTGGGGTAAAGAGTAAACCAGTACATGGGGAGTTATTCATTACATTCACATTAAATGATTATGCATTTTAGCAACCATTGTACATTGCTTAGGTTTAAATGTTTCCATAATCTTAGTCATAGACTGGCTTCCAGACCAGAAGGTATCATTAAGTTTACATAAAGGAACACCAACATTTCCATGTAGATAAGAAGAAGATATTTACTTACTTTCAAAAAATAACTACATACAGAGTGGATTTAATTCTTATCACAGAATCTGAAATAAGACAAAATACCAAACACCAACTATGGAATCTCCAGATACATGGTTGATAAACACTAATTATGCAGTTATGAGTTACAGAATACAAAAATGATGGAATCAACAATATAAATAAATCAAAAAATCTTAAAACTGAAAATAAGGAATGATTACTTCACTATGCAAAGACATAAATGTGTTTTCAATGAGACCAGGGATTATTAAATGTTCTGTTTGTACTTTAAAGGTTAAACAAGACAGACCATTCTTCATAAGACCATACTCAATAATGATATCTACAAATCCATTGGTACAAAAAGAAAATAATAGAATGATACAGTGGAATACAATTGAGTCAGCTGATAGTTGTTACAACACTCATTTAGAAGTACTTAAAAATTAGATGGCTCTGTGCAATTGGTATTAGAAGCATGCAGTGTCAGTAAAATAATTGAACCAGAAACAGTCTGGCCACTCACAACAAAGGAAGTGTTAACAAAGTTTTCTGGGGCAAGACATGTAAACATAATGGATCTAATGACAGGATAATGTCAAATTGTACTACACAATGCTTTCAGAAAATAAACAGCATTCCCCCCCCCTTCTTCGAAGGACGGTCATACCAATTCCAAGTGCCACCCTCTTGCCTAAATATTTCCAAAACAGTAGTCATAGAAGCATTGGAAAAGGTGATAGGTAAAACTCACCACTACTAATTCACCCAAATTTCACTCAACCTGCTCATCTAGCTGTGGATGCATCAGGCTATGAGTTGAGATGTCACATATTTCAGGGATATAATACACCATATATAATAGAACACAGACCAATAGCTTTTTCTAGTACAATACTTACTCAACGAGAATGGAGCTACATTAACACACAAGAAGAAACTTTCTCCTTACCATGGACATTTAAGAAATTTAAGTACCTACTAACAGGAAATGAAACAATAATACACATTGATCATAGGGCATTAACATTCCCATTGAAAAGCAAACTACCACATGGTACACACATAACATGGGCTATTTTTCTGCAGGAGTTTAGATTTTCTACTAGATACTTAAGAGGACAAGATAACATAGCACCAGATGCACTATGTAGACTACCTGCAGTGCTCCTGTCATCACAAAATGTAAAATAAAGAGGAACCATTGCGATTTATTTTTTTAAAGGTTAATAAATGTGAAAAGGTTGTGAGAGCTTTCTGTTACGATTTGGAAAATGAACCACAGCAAGATGTACATTTAAGGATTGATATTGATAACTTGCAACAAAACAGCACAAACATCATGTAACAAAGGCTGTGGATTTTTTCCCTTTGTTATAGTTTTCTTGTCCTCTCTACCCCCACTCCAAAAGAAGAATTTATTTCTTTATTCGCAAATTTATTCAAAAGTCTCATTTTTATAACCCACGGACAGCACCAATAATCTTGAATAGTAACTCAGGGATTAGTCAATTTTATTATCCACAACATTTTTTTTGGTTAAGTGGAACTCATCGTTGTGATTAGATTCTTCAGAAACTGCTAATTACGAATACCAGTTATTTCAAACTTTGTTATTATTGTTCGTATGTAAACATGTACCAACAGCCTAACTTTCAGATAAAGTATAAAATGGTTCAAATGGCTCTGAGCACTATGGGATTTAACATCTGAGGTCATCAGTCCCCTAGAGCTTAGAACTACTTAAACCTAACTAACCTAAGGACAGCACACACATCCACACCTGAGGCAGGATTTGAACCTGCAACTGTAGCAGTAGCGCGGTCCGGACTGAAGTGCCTAGAACTGCTCGGCCACCGCGACCGGCTGATGATAAAATATACCAAGAGTATATATAAATAAGTGAAGTATCTATACATCTAATGCTGAAAATATGTTAGCGAATTCTGACCTCATTTAGTTTCAGAGTAATTAATATCTGTGGTTCAAATGTTGTTACTGAAATAGAATCCCATGTTTTGGCAACCTAGACAGCATAATTCAATATCGATTACTGTTGTATCTAAAAGTTCACCTTCAGAAGACTCTCTCTTCATTCACACTATTATTCAGAAAAAGAAATCTGTAATTGTAACTTGTAAATCTTATTAAGGAGAGGCTAGGGCCTCCCGTCAGGTAGAACATTCGCCTGGTGCAAGTCTTTCGAGTTGATGCCACTTTGGTGACTTGCATGTCGATTGGGATGAAATGAGGATGATAAGTATGACACAACACCCAGTCCCTGAGCGGAGAAAATCTCCAACTCAGCATGGAATTGAACCTGGGCTATTAGGCATGACATTTTGTCACACTGACCACTCAGTTACCCGGGGCAGACAATCTGCAGAAGTACATATTATGAGCAATTGCATGTGAGTTGGCACAAATCACAAATAGTGAAATGGTGCTGAGTTTTTATCTAAATTATGTTACTGATAGTTAACACAATTACTGTTTTTTAATGATTGGCTTTGAAGTAGCAGTTAGTTACACAAAGTGTGATAACCTTCACTAATGCTTAATGTGACAATAGGGTAAGACACTAAACTGTATTATTTCCAAATGATATTTACTGTGTATATAGTTTTCATTTTGATGTAACTATCTACTTGGAAGGACAGTGTAATTCAGGCTGAAACTTGAAGGTGATGACAGTAAGTATTTTGGGGAAATTTTAAATGGATATCTAAAGGAGAACCTAATAGAAAATGGAGGTGGTGTCTTTGTTGCAGTAGGCAAGAAACTCTAATCCACCAATATAGAAACTAAAGCTGCATCTGAGATTGTTTGAGCAAGATTTAGCATCACGGATGGGCAGAAAATGATAATTTGAACTTTCTATTGCCCATTCAGTTACATCTCCTGATGTAATTGAAAACTTTAGAAACAACCTGAGTTTTCTTGTATGTAAGTCATCCAATTACACTGTAATCATCAACGGAGGCTTTAATCATCAAACAGTCACTTGACACAGTTACAGGGGGGGGGGGGGGGGCACAATAAGGCATTCTGTGAAACATTACTAAATGCCTTCTCCAAAAACTACCTAGAACAGACAGTTCAGAACCACATTGATGACGGAAATATAGTGGATCTAATCACAGCAAATAAACCCAATGTCTTTCAAGATGGCCACTGGTATCAGTGAACACAATGTGGTTGTGGCAACAAAGAATATCAAAATTTTTTGCTGATGACACCACTATTTTGCTTGAAAGTCAAACTAACAATAACCTAGAAAATGAATATGATGCTGTTCTTGTTGACATCCTACACTGGTTTAAGTGCCCTGGACTAACTTAAATATTGAAAAAACACAATTTATGCAATTTCACACATCCCAGTAAGAAAATGAAGTATGCCACTTAAACAGTGGTAAACTAAATATACTATGCTGTGAATCATCTAAGTTCTTGGGCATTCTGATTGATGGCAGGTTGAACTGGTCTGTGCATATACTAGACCAATATAGAAGGCTCAGTGTGGCAACTTATGCTCTGTGTGTAATGACACCCATTGGTGACATGGATGCTATCAAAGCTGCCTACTTTGGTTATTTTTATTCTATCATGTCATATGGCATAATATTTTGGGGTAACCAGCCTTTAGCCAAAAATATTTACTGCACAGAAAAGAGCTGTGAGAATCATGAACAGTGTTCATCCAAGATATTCTTGCAGAAATCTGTTCCGTAAGTTACAAATATTAACAGTCACCTCTCAACACATATTTTCTTTGATGAGTTTTGTTTCTAATAACCAATCTCTTTTTAAAACAAATAGTGAATGTCATGATCATGATACTAGGTCTAAATATGATTTACATAGGGATCTGAAAATTTAAGTCTCGTGCAAAAATGTTTTCATTATTCTACTACAAGACTTTTTATCTTTCTTCCTTCAAATATTAAAGTTTACATTAATGTCTTACCTACTTTTAAACATAAATTAAGAGAATACCTAAGTGGAAATTCCTTCTACTCTCTTGATGAGTACCTACAGATAAAGCAATGATTGTTTTTTTTTTCATCATTTTATGGTGCATTTTCGTCATTTTACATACGTGTCTTATATCTGTGTTCTGTAATAATGATTAATTCCTCATCCTTGTGATTTATCACAATATGGCTTAATGGCATATGTAATAAATAAATGAATAAATAAAGAGGAAAACTAAAATGGGCAGAAAGACACACACACACACACACACACACACACACACACACACACACACACACACACACACACACAGATATATATCTGTGTGTGTGTGTGTGTGTGTGTGTGTGTGTGTGTGTGTACACTCGCACACACACACATATCCGTCCACACATATACAGACATAAGCAGACATATTATATATGTCTGCTTGTGTCTGTATATGTGTGGATGGATATATGTGTGTGTGCGAGTGCACACCCGTCCTTTTTTCCCCCTATGGTAAGTCTTTCCGCTCCCGGGATTGGAATGACTCCTTACCCTCTCCCTTAAAACCCACTTCCTTTCGTCTTTCCCTCGCCTTCCCTCTTTCCTGACGAAGCAACCGTTTGTTGTCCTTTTTCCCCCTAAGGTAAGTCTTTCCGCTCCCGGGATTGGAATCACTCCTTATCCTCTCCCTTAAAACCCACTTCCTTTCATCTTCCCCTCTCCTTCCCTCTTTCCTGATGAGGCAACAGTTTGTTGCAAAAGCTTGAATTTTGTGTGTGTGTTTGTGTTTGTTTGTGTGTCTATCGACCTGCCAGCGCTTTCGTTCGGTAAGTCACCTCATCTTTGTTTTTATATATAATTTTTCCCACGTGGAATGTTTCCTTCTATTATATTGATATCATTAATTTGAATCCAACAATTACGTTTGTTATTGTCACTGTTGCATTTCGAAATCTTTTCTGTCGTCTTATTTTCCTCTTTCTGTAAGCTTTTTTTTGTCTTTAAATATGTCTGCTTGTGTCTGTATGTGTGGATGGATATGTGCGTGTGTGCGAGTGTATACCTGTCCTTTTTTCCCCCTAAGGTAAGTCTTTCCGCTCCCGGGATTGGAATGACTCCTTACCCTTTCCCTTAAAACCCACTTCCTTTCGTCTTCCCCTCTCCTTCCCTCTTTCCTGATGAGGCAATTTTTATATAATACACACACAAAGATGATGTGACTTACCATACGAAAGCCCTGGCAGGTCGATAGAAACACAAACAAACACGTAAATACACACAAAATTCAAGCTTTCGCAACAAATGGTTGCTTCGTCAGGAAAGAGGGAAGGAGAGGGAAAGACGAAAGGATGTGGGTTTTAAGGGAGAGGGTAAGGAGTCATTCCAATCCCGGGAGCGGAAAGACTTACCTTAGGGGGAAAAAAGGACAGGTCTACACTCACACACACTCACATATCCATCCGCACATACACAGACACAAGCAGACATTTGTAAAGGCAAAGAGTTTGGGCAGAGATGTCAGTCGAGGCGGAAGTACATAGGCAAAGATGTTGTTGAAAGACAGGTGAGGTATGAGTGGTGGCAACTGGAAATTAGCGGAGGTTGAGGCCTGGCAGATAACAAGAAGAGAGGATATACTGAAGGGCAAGTTCCCATCTCCAGAGTTCTGACAGGTTGGTGTTAGTGGGAAGTATCCAGATAACCCGGACAGTGCAACACTGTGCCAAGATGTGCTGACCGTGCACCAAGGCATGTTTAGCCACAGGGTGATCCTCATTATCAACAAACACTGTCTGCCTGTGTCCATTCATGCGAATGGAGAGTTTGTTGCTGGTCATTCCCACACAGAAAACTTCACAGTGTAGGCAGGTCAGTTGGTAAATCACGTGGGTGCTTTCACACGTGGCTCCGCCTTTGATCGTGTACACCTTCCGGGTTACAGGACTGGAGTAGGTGCTGGTGGGAGGGTGCATGGGACAGGTTTTACACCGGGGGTGGTTACAAGGGTAGGAGCCAGAGGGTAGGGAAGGTGGTTTGGGGATTTCATAGGGATGAACTAAGAGGTTACGAAGGTTAGGTGGACGGTGGAAAGACACTATTGGTGGAGTGGGGAGGATTTCATGAAGGATGGATCTCATTTCAGGGCAGGATTTGAGGAAGTCGTATCCCTGCTGGAGAGCCACATTCAGAGCCTGATCCAGTCCCGGAAAGCATCCTGTCACAAGTGGGGCACTTTTGGGGTTCTTCTGTGGGAGGTTCTGGGTTTGAGGGGATGAGGAAGTGGCTCTGGTTATTTGCTTCTGTACCAGGTCAGGAGAGTAGTTGCGGGATGCGAAAGCTGTTTTCAGGTTGTTGGTGTAATGGTTCAGGGCTTCCGGACTGGAGAAGATTCGTTTGCCACGAAGACCTAGGCTGTAGGGAAGGGACCGTTTGATGTGGAATGGGTGGCAGCTGTCATAATGGAGGTACTGTTGTTTGTTGGTGCGTTTAATGTGGACGGACGTGTGAAGCTGGCCATTGGACAGGTGGAGGTCAACGTCAAGAAAAGTGGCATGGGATTTGGAGTAGGACCAGGTGAATCTGATGGAACCAAAGGAGTTGAGGTTGGAGAGGAAATTCTGAAGTTCTTCTTCACTGTGGGTCCAGATCATGAAAATGTCATCAATAAATCTGTACCAAACTTTGGGTTGGCAGGCTTGGGTAACCAAGAAGGTTTCCTCTAAGCGACCCATAAATAGGTTGGCATACGAGGGGGCCATCCTGGTACCCATGGCTGTTCCCTTTGATTGTTGGTATGTCTGGCCTTCAAAAGTGAAGAAGTTATGGGTCAGGATGAAGCTGGCTAAGGTAATGAGGAAAGAGGTTTTAGGTAGGGTGGCAGGTGATCGGCATGAGAGGAAGTGCTCCATTGCAGCGAGGTCCTGGATATGCGGAATATTTGAATATTTGTGTATAAGGAAGTGGCATCAATGATTACAAGGATGGTTTCCGGGGGTAACAGACTGGGTAAGGATTCCAGGTGTTCGAGAAAGTGGTTGGTGTCTTGGTGTCTTAGAGCATATTTTGAGCTAAAACATAATGAAGTATCTTAACAAGATGACCTCCTCCATGTCATCCAACATGGATTACAAAAACATCAATCATGTGAAAGCCAACTTATATTTTTCTCTCATGACGTACTGAAAACTTTGGATTAAGGTAGTCAGGTAGATGCACTATTTCTTGATGTCTAGAAAGCATTTGATTCAGTCCCATATCTACCTATGCTAATTGTCAAAAGTATGATCCTATGCAGTATCAAGTGAAATTTGTGACTGAGTTGAGGACTTTTTGGTAGGGAGGATAGAGCATGTTATCTTGGATGGACATTCATTGTCAGATGTAGAAGAAATTTTAGATGTGCCCAGGAAAATCTGTTGGGACAATTGCTGTTCAAGTTGTGGTGTTGATAGGTCACATCAACCACACAAATAACAATCTTTGGAATATTAACTGCTCTGACGAGCCGCCATGTTTAATTCAGTCTGCCTTTGTACTTCACGCAGTGTTCATGTGTATCAGTCTTTATGGTAAAATATATTTTATATACAAAACTTGTGAATTGTTTATTACATACATTATGATCCATATCCAGAATCCCACGTTGGTGACCCCGGACAAAAAAGTTATACATCTTCCGTGACGTCCGCACCGGTCATATAGAATCAACAGGTTTCACATCCGACACCATGGCTACATCACCAAGCATTCTTTATGAAGATTTGGAGGCCCATCTCTTACAATCAATCCAACACAACCTTCCACCATTGGTTATTTCTCAGCTAACAGACAATGATCTACGATCTTTGACAAGGATAACCTCTACTTTAGCAACCCCACAACTACCGAGTGTTACGCAGTTACCTCAAACAATGGACTCAGGCTTTGTTTCACTGGATTACCCACAACAACAAGTGAAAAGTGAAGTGGACATTCTACTAAATAGTGTGACAATCGATCACTTGTACGAAGTTGAAAGGGACTGAAATATGCACATGTGCTTTGATCCTCTCTGTGCCACCACGTCAGTTACAGTAGTGCTGTGTGCAACACTGCCATTAGTGCAACATGCACATGCATTCAACTATTACCAAGCTACGCCAGCCTCACCTTCCTCACAAATCAGTAACAGACATTTTTATGTATCCAGTTCGCCACAACAAACCACCGGATCAGCGGCCCAGTTTCGCAACCATGTAGGTACAAGTGTGCCCAACATAGCCTCTTCACCCAGCAACGTTGTACTATGACAGTGCGACCACCAACAGGTTTCACCAGTGTTTTATGGTCCTACCATGAAGGGTGCATGGTCAGTGTGCATGGAAAAATCTTGTTGTTGCCACTTCAAGCTCCAGCCCCCCCTCCCCCCCCCCCCCCTTCCCCCCCCCTCCCACGGTGGGCCATAGCTCTGACCATACAACCGCTCGCTCCTTCCGCAGTACCGTCTGCATCTGCAGCGACAGCCTTCCACGTCATTTCTAAGTTGGACAATGTCAGTGCTATTCCTGCAATTTCTGGTCCAGTTTATGAGCCCTCACGAGCCCTCATTATGCACCTCTTGCCCGTTTGTTCCCACGGTACCGACCGTGCCTGCCACGTCATGTTTTCAGACATCTTCAGAGACATTACAACCGGCCATTGTTCCGAACGTGTGTGCTAGTAACATTTCCGATCTGCTGATGCTGGATCCCAGCATGACCGCAGGCCTTCCATGACAAGCTTAAGCAACTTTCGTCTCCACCTCCAGGCCGCCTACCCAAGCTACCTCCCCTACATGAGGACAATCCAGTTTCATGGTTCAGATTGGTGGAACACCTCTTTGAGCTGTATCAATTGATGGATGACAACTCCAAATTCCTATGTTTTGGTCACACGCCTTCACGACCACTTGGATTTAATTTCTGATCTCCTACTTTCATCTCCACCATCACCGAAGCACGAGTTCACCAAGAAAATAAAATTGGACTGACTTGCCTGCTCGCCACAGGAATTGAATTGATAATCAAGATTCTGTATGAGGAGCACCTGGGGGACCGCACTCCGTCACAACTTTGGCGCCGCTGCAGGTTACTCATGAGTGGACACATGAAGCCAGACGTCACCCTGTGGGCGGTATGGTCTGCCAAGTTACCTACCGACCTACAGATACACCTACTGCTGCACTCTTTCAAGTCTATCAGCTCTCGCCTCTGCATTGCAGATCAGCTGTATGCACTCCTGCAGCAGAAATGCCCAGCTCATCCCCCATCGCTGTGTGACACTACACCTCCTGTTTACCGGCGTTCTGCAGGCAGGGGCAGGGCCCGTACCACTTCCAGGCCTTCTACACTGCCAGGCAGTACTCATTCACTCTCTCCTCTTTCCGAGCACTCAAGACTCACCCAAACTCCATACGTCCCGGTTTACATCCCAGAACAGATCAATGAGGACATGCCTCCCCTGCTATCACAGTCACCACCACTGCCACATCCGGCTCATCCCTACTGTTGATACCACAAGATTTTTGGGGCTGAGGCCAAGAAGTGCAGGTTACCTGGCCAACGCCCAAATGTCGACCGCAGGAACTAAGTGACGCCAAGTCCTGCGGGGAACTTCACAGGTGTCCCCTAACATTGCACTCTGTCCACTTGTCATCTCGGCCAAGTGATCATTTATATGTGACAGACATTTCATCACAGTTTGTCTACCTAATTGACATTTCATCACAGTTTGTCTACCTAATTGACACTGGTGCTGACATGTCTATCATACCTCGATCGTTGACTCCTACCAACTTTTCACCGACAAAGTTTCTCCTACGAGCTGTCAACACAACAACGTTACAAACTGTCGGTTCTGTGAAAGTGATGGTGCACCTATCCCCTTCTCTGCATTTCCTGTGGACCTTCTAGATCACCAACATTGGCAAACCTATCCTTGGTATGGATTTTTTGTCCCATTACAAGTTCTCCCCTAACATAGTCCAGTGTTCAGTGTTACACCAACCGTCTAACACTCAGATACCGTGATCCGGCACCCATACTCCTCGTTCCATTTCTGCCGCAACATGGGATTTGCCTCACAGGCAAGATTGTGACCTGTATCACTAACCTACTTTCAGAATACAACTCAGCGGTGCACCTCCACCGGGAGAATGGTGAGCTGAAACAATGCATTGCTCACACTTACAACGAGCTTGCTGTGGCCTACACCTCGCTGTTGAAACTGCAGTCCACAGTGCCTTCACTGGATCAAACTTCATCACCAAGCACCATTTCGAACACTCATCAGGTTATTTCAAAAACATTCATTGCATGTGGCAATTCACGTTCAGTGACCTCTGCACTGCCCGAGCGCCCACTATGCACAGTGCGTCGTGTTTCAAACAGTGTCTCTAATACCAGTTGCTCACACAGCACAACCACACCCACTATGCAGAAAGCCGCCATGCTTAATGATAAACATTCCCTCTCTCAAGCGCACCAGCCGAGCAACTCAGCTGCCATTGATGTCCCTCACGCGACGCCAGCGCCTCTCTCGCCTGCACCGGTTACCCAAGGCCAAGTTAACAACAGACTGTCACTGTGCACCCCAGTCCACTCCATGCTGTGCACGCAGCTGACCTCTACAAACAAGTGCATGCCACGCTCGCGTAATAGGCAGGTGACTTACATGCTGCCTTTTCCCATTCATACTAACGGCCACACCTCATCACGCCCCACTCGTCCCAAAACTCCACGTCAGAGCGTTACTCAGCCTCATGTGCAGTTCTCAGTCTCTTCCATCACTGATGGAATGACACACAAGATAATTATCACTGCTGGCCATCCTATTAGACACAAGGTTAGATGCCTCAACCCTATTAAGTTGCGCACGGCCCAGCAGCAAATTAACGAACTTCTGGAGGCAGGCATTCTACAGCCATCGGACACCAACTGATCTTCACCAATTCACTTCACAAAATACGTCGGTTCTTTTTGAATGTGTGGTGATTACAGACGTTTAAATGCTCGCACACACACACATATCCATCCGCACATACCTGCTTGTGTCTGTGTATGTGCAGATGGATATGTGTGTGTGTGCGAGTATACACCTGTCCCTATCCGCTCCCAGGACTGGAATGACTCCTTACCCTCTCCCTTAAAACCCACATCCTTTTGTCTTTCCCTCTCCTTCCCTCTTTCCTGATGAAGCAACCGTTGGTTGCGAAAGCTTGAATTTTGTGTGTATGTTTGTGTGTCTATCGACCTGCCAGCGCTTTCGTTGGGTAAGTCATATCATCTTTGTTTTTAGATATATTTATACACAGTATGATGTATTTCAAGATAAAATTTCTGAAAAGGAATTACTTCATAAAATATTTTAGTTTCAATGTTATAATCGGTAAGTACTAGTTCTGAATGTACAGTTAAATTATTATTTTTTTTTTTTTATTTTTTTTTAGAAATATTTGAAATTACAAATTATTTTCACCCTTCAAATTTCTGTTTTTAATTATGCAATCCTGTACTGTTCACTATGTTTATTTCTGGATTAATTTATGAAATAATAATTGAAATTAATAAAGTAGAGGGAGTAGTAACCTTGCCTCTGATGTGATCAGATGTATTTTTGTATAACAGTGCAAACAAAGTAATTTATTTTGGATTTGTTAAAGTGAAAATTCAAAGTACTGTATGATGTACTTAAATGTGACAAAATCAGTGGAAAATATATTAAATATATTTAAAAATAATAATAATAATAATAATTCTGCAACAACAATCTTCAAATTTATTTAGTTCAAATCAACCATGAGGACCTGATGTTAGATTTTAGTTTAATGAATCAGACCCCTAGGCAAAAAGAACTGGAGCCATCTCAACATGATAAGCTAAGTAAACTTGAAAGTTTATTGTAATATTCGCCCCTCTCAAATTCTCATAAAAGACTTTGCTTATTAATTACTTGGACTGGGCATTGTTTAATGTGGACAAGAGGTAGAAAAAGGAAGGAGAGTGGGAGATTACAATACATATGTACATTCTGACCAAAAATGTATCATGCATATGAATAAGTATAATCACTTTAGAGATATGAGTCACCAGATAAAGAAATTATCAAAATGTTGTGGACTTGCCAAAAAGTTAAAATGCAAACTACTGTAGTACACACAATGCTCTATCCCACTATTTTGAGCATGCTATGGGAATTATTTGGACTGGAATTGCTAGTGCCCACTTGCTAGAGGCCAGGAAGGAAAGGGTTTCATCTTTGTTGTGTTAGAATGCTGATCTAAGTTGTCCAATAAGCAATAATTTCTCAAGGCCGCAGTGGTACACAACCCCACAACAGGCTACAGCAGTCCACTCATCCCACTGCCGCTCCACACTGAACCCATGTTTATTGTTTGATTCGGTCCCCACTTGACCCGACCCCCCCGGAATGTCTCACACCAGACGAGTGTAACCCCAACGTCTGCGTGGTAGTAGAGCAATTATGGTGTACGCATATGTGGAGAAAGTGTTTGTATTGCAATCGCCAACATGGTGTAACTGAGGCAGAATAAGGGGAACCAGCCCACATTCACTGAGGCAGATGGAAAACTGCCTTAAAAACCATCCACAGACTGGCGGGCACACTGGACCTTGACTCTAATCTGCTGGGTGGATTAATGCCATGGTCCACTCAGAAAGCAGTGCATTACACTGCACGGCTAACTGGGCGGGTGCTCCTAGTTGTTACTTGAGCTCTGCCAGGCTAGAAGTCACTTCCAGTAGGTTGCGTAAGCCACCCTGCGGCTAGATAGGGAAGTGTTATACAAGTGATGTTTCTCTTAAGACGGCATCAGTCACTGAGCAGCCGCACTTGCAGCAGCACTGACACAGACTAGTGATGCTGTATTATTATAGGAGGAGAAGGCATTCATGCCTTACAATATATAAAACTACTGATAATATTGCTATCAGTATGAAGAATGGAGTAGGTGTCCAAGTGATTTTGCATGGCCCTTCAGTCTTTTACGGAAAGAGGGGCAGATTGCAATACGTACATATAGGTAATGCACAGTTTGACCAAAAGTATGTATCATGCATATGAATAAGAATTGTCATTTTAGAAATATGAGTCACCAAGCACAGAAATTATTAAAATCTTGTGAGACTTGCCAAAAAGTTAAAATACAAACTACTGTAGTACACCCAATGCTCTGTCCCACTATTTTGAGCATACTATGCAAATTATTTGCACTGGAACTGCTACGGTCCACTTGCTAGAGTCCAGGGAGGATGGGATTCATCTTTGTTGTGTTAGAATGCTGATCTAAGTTGTTTCAACAGCATCCACCAAAAAAAGCAATGCCCATCGGTGTGATAATAAAATTAAGAGGTTGTTATTTTGCTAAACTTAAGGACCTATTATTGAACAAATGTAATGCAGTTCATTGCCTAATGGTTCAAGTAAGTTCTAGCATGAGTAAACGTAAATTGTATTTTAATCTCTACATACCATCCACAATGCAATCGTGCTGTATGGGTGGATGAGCTAGGCAGCTTATACTGAACCTATTGTGTGAGCAGATGTACAAGGTAGACAGAGCAGATGCACAAGGTAGACAGAACTAGTAGTAGAATTTGAGGTCACAAAATTCTTCCTTGTGGAATCAGTAGGAAAACATGAAGAAGGAGAACAAATTCTGAGGTGGGTTGAATGTTTGGAGGAAAAAACTAACAACCAACCAGCATCATACAATAATATTAATGAATTGCTAATAAGGGAGGCAGAGGAAAGGAAGAAGAGATTGTAGAGAGATACCTGATTACAATACAAGATAGGAGATTTAATTCTGGTTAAAAATAATAAGAAAAGCATTAAAGTAAGAATAGCATAAGCAATTTATACACACTGTATAAGGAATCATTTCTGGTAATTGAAATGCCACACCTGACCCAGAGACAGGGAAAGATAAAGGTATGTATAACATTAAAGATTCAAGACCATTTTTGACTGGATGAGGTAATAATAAGCAATAGAAAACACATTTTTCGACATTGTTAATATAAGATGTATATTACAAAACATATGAGAACTTACTAGGCTGTTGGGGAAAGGGCTGCAGTTTAAGTTATAACAAAAAACAGGGATATAATTATTTTACTATTACTTTGTATCAGGGAGAGAAGCCTCTGATTGTTTCTGATCCTAGTAGTGTAACCTTTAATTAGTAAGTACATTGTGTATGTGTCAGTGTAGCAATAAGACTGAAAAGATACATTTTGATTAATTGAACTAGTGCCAAATGGAAAATTTTAAGATTGGCATGAAACAAATTAACAACAGTTATAAATCTCTCAAAGATGAATTCAGCAAGAGCATTTCATGGACAAATGAGCTGTCTGTTTTATTTGTTTTCTTAATAACTATTTCAACACTCGGTGATAGTAAAACAACTTATATAGATATATATACACACATCAAAAGAAATTTTGCATCACCTCGGTTTCCAGAACTTCTGAAGATAGATGTTGACTGTGGGTATTGTATCACAGACACAGTCCCTTTGCCTGTTCAGAGATGTCACTAAACCCACCCAAAGATCTAAACAACCATGCATGAGCAGCGCCTATTAGGCAGAAGGAGTCCGACAGCTGATCAGTTCATCATTCTACCTTGAAGGAGGTACATTGCTTGTGTTGTCTGTAGTTCAACCATGCCTAGACGGTCAATACTGCAGTTTTATCACATTCACATTGTTACTTTGTGCCAGGAAGGGCTGTCAATGAGAGAAGTGTCCAGGCATCTCGGAGTGAACCAAAGCGATGTTGTTCGGACATGGAGGAGATACAGAGAGACAGGAACTGCTGATGACATGCCTTACTCAGGCCACCCAAGGGCTACTACTGCAGTGGATGACTGCTACCTATGGACCATGGCTTGGAGGAACCCTGACAGCAACACCACCATGTTGAATAATGCTTTGCGTGCTGCCACAGGACATCGTGTTATGACTCAAACTGTGTGCAATATGCTGCATGATGCGCAACTTCACTCCCAACGTCCACAGTGAAGTCCATCTTTGTAATCATGACACCATGCATTGCAGTACAGATGGGCCCAACAACATGTCAAATCGACTGCTCAGGATTGGCATCATGTTCTCTTCACCAATGAGTGATGCGTATGCCTTCGACCAGACAATCGTTGGAGACGTGTTTGGAAACAACCCGATTAGGCTGAATGCCCTAGACACACTGTCCAGCAAGTGCAGCAAGATGGAGGTTTGCCGATGTTTTGGGGTGGCATTACGTGGGGCCAGTGTGTGCCACTGGTGGTCATGGAAGGTGCTGTAATAGCTGTATGATAAGTGAATGCCATCCTTCGACCGATAGTACAACCATATTGGCTTTACATTGGCGAGGCCTTCATCTTCATGGATGACAGTTCATGCCCCCATCATGCACACCTTGTGAATGACTTCCTTCAGGATAATGACATCACTCGACTAGAGTGGCCATGTTCTCCAGGCATGAACCCTATTGAACATGCCCAGGATATATTGAAAATGGCTGTTTACAGATGACATGACCCACCAACCTCTCTGAGGGATCTATGCCAAATCACCATTGAGGAGTGGGACAATTGGGACCAACAGTGTCTTGATGAACTTGTGGATAGCATGCCAGAAAAATACAGGAATGCATCAGTGCAAGAGGATGTGCTACTGTGTATTAGAGGTACCAGTGTGTACAGGGATCTGGACCACCACCCCTGAAAGTCTCGCTGTATAGTGGTACAGCATGCAATGTGTGGTTTTCATGACCAATAAAAAGGGTGGAAATGATGTTTATGTTGATCTCTATTCCAATTTTCTGTACAGGTTCCAGAACTCTCAGAACCGAGGCGATGGAAAACTTTTTTGATGTATGTATTTTTGTATGTAAAACATACAGACTTATGTTGTTCTGTAGGGAGGAAAGAAGAATGTAATATATACAAGTGTAAGGAATAGTCATAAAGAAAAATAGAAAATATATACTGGACAACAGTCCAACAGCTGTAATGTAAATAATGGAAATTGTTTTCACGTTAATTTATTACTTATTAAATTTGGTTAAGTAGTCTGATGCTGGTTCATTTATGCGCTGTGGAAGGTGAGAGGGTACAAGATTTTCCACTGATTCATTGGAAAGAATTTCGTTATAATATATTTGATTAATAGGAAAATCCTGTACTGGCTTGATGTATAAATGAACATGCTTACATAGTTATATGTTTGGGTAAAATTGACACAGAAGGTCATTTAGAGGTTTAGAAGTATCCTTATTATGTATGAAGATTTATTACACAGCATGTTCTGTTGTCATTGTTCTATTTATTCATCGGAGGTATTCCATATGGGCTACATACAGCAACAAGAGCTTTAGTGCTGTACTTGATGTTATTGCAAGTACAGCAAAGAAACTTCTGCACTGTACATGGTACCAAGGAATATCAAGGACACAAACATGACATAGTACAATACTGTCAATATAATATGTTGGATCTTTCAGAAATAGCATTTTGTTCAGTTGGTTGAATATCAGAGTGTGTGATGAATTTTGACCTCACATAAAGACAATACTAATGCCTAATCTCTTGTCTGATGTATAATCAATGTATAATAAATTATGATTGTAGCTCCAACTTGTCAGAATACTGATTAAGGAGACACTGGCATTGAATCAAGATTTAAGAAGCTTTCATCTAATTGAGAGCAGATGTGTAGTTTATATGTAACAGACATACTGACTGCACTTTCACATCATACAGCTTGGGCTTAGCTGCAGTGGTATTCACATAGGTGTTCTGATATACAGTACATTCAAACCACACTCAGATACCATTTTAGTTTATGATCAAATACAGAAATAATTTTTATATCCTTTAAGTCTTGTGTGAACTTATTGTAAAAAAAAAATACACCCTCCTTTTAAAAGGTCCTTCTACATCAGATATACAAGGTGTTCTTTTTAACTGAAGACATTGAAATATCTCAAACACTACACAACAGATCAAAAAAATTTGTCTTGGAGGGGGACATCCAATAATATCACACACTACCCCATCCCATGCAAATGGCAAGAGCCAACTTTGAAATCTTCAATGAGAACCCCAATTTTTTATTCCAGATTACCATTCTACAAAGAAATCTACATATGTTTTGACTGAATTATTTTCTTTGTTTCACCACAGATGACACTGTAGTCAGAGGAATAGAAATAGATACACAATCATAACTTACGACATGCTACAAAATGGCTCTTGAATATCCAAGGGCACCTGGGACCCCACTTCCATGATGTAAGGGTACGACAGGTTAGTATTTCATAACATCTAATTGGAAACCTTTTTCACAATGTTGTATTCCTCTAACATATCAAAAAGGGGATGAACTATGATGTATCATAACAGGCAGCACACTGCAACCAGGCTGACGTATTGTGCAGTTGCGGAACAGATAGTGACTCTAATCATTACAATACTTGCACAGTGTTTATTGCCTACACACCTAACTACCATCTGGAGAACAGATGTGCAAGTAGGTGATGAATGTTGCAGGCACAAAATAAAAAATTGAAATGATCCTTATTTCAGAGAATGGAGGAGCAAAGTTGAGACTGCTGTTACCTTGTATGCCAAGCATTTCACAGTGAGAGCTCACTTTCATTCATTTTTTCACAAGGTTGTGAACGTCTTAATGTCTGACAGCATCGTACTCACTGGCAAAAGGAAATGAAGCAAATATGTTCAGGAAAAGCTAATGAAGTAGCTGTACTAGTGGCACTACGCCACAACCCATGTATAAGCACCCAGCAATCACACCGTGATTCCAGTATGTCTGCAGTAGTATTTTCACAATAATGCAACATTATAAGTATTGTCCATAGCATGTATCACTGAATCAAGAACTTCATGCCACCAATTTCCTTAACCGTCAAAAAATGCAAACAACTCCCACATCCTTTGCTGAGGCATTATTTTCTGATGAGTCTATATTCATCAACCACGATAGCATTAACCAGCATAACATGCATCAGTGGAGTGTAGACAATTCCTGTTGGTTATGGTAAGTTGACTGTCAATGTCCTTGATCAGTTAATGTATGGTGTGGTATCATAGGGAACAAACTCACTAGTCCACATTTTATCAATGGCATGTTGAATAGACACAAATATCAAACATTGCTCCCTCTAACTACCCCCTTTTTTATTAATGTTGAACAGCCTGACTGACCAGCACTTCCAGTCATGTGAAAAAGTGCAAAATTTGATCAATTCATGGATCTCCTCAAAAGATACGTAGATCCACTGGGGGATTTGTAGACTGCCCAGAGGATCTACATCTATATCAACATCTATACAGTGCAAACCATTGTGAGGTGCTTGGCAAAGATATGCCCCATTGTACCATTTATTATTGTTTCTTCCTGTCCCATTTACATATTGAGCATGGGATGAATGATCATTTGAATGCGCTCTTCGCATGCTGTAATTATTCCAATCCTGGCCTCACGATGTTTATGTTAGAGAAATGTAGGAGGTTGTAGTACATCCACAGAGTAATCATTTGAAGCTGGTCCTTGAAGCTTTGTTAATAGACTTTCTCAGAATAATTTATGTCTTTCTTCAAGAGTCTGCCAGTTCAATTTCTTCAGTATCTCTGTGACACTCTCCTATGCATGAAACAGAACTGTGATCATTCCATGTTGCCCTTCTCTGTATACATTCAATATCCCTGTTGGTCCTATCTGGTACAGATTCCAGACACTTAAGCAACATTCTAGAACTGGTCACACAAGTGATTTGCAAGCAGTCTGTTTTGTAGACTGATAGCACTTCACCAGTATTCTACCAATAAAATGAAGTCTACCAGCTGCTTTATCCATGACAGAACCTAAGTGATCACTCCATTTCATACAGCCTTCAAAGTGTTACACCCAGTTATTTCTATGAGTTGGCCCATTCCAACAGTGATTCATTAATATTCCATTCATAGGATACTACATTTGTTCATTTTGTGAACTCCAAAATTTTACATTTCTGAACATTTAAAGCAATTTACCAATCTCTGCACCACATTGAAATCTTTTCAAGATCTGACAATATTTTACAGCTCCTCTCAGATAGTACTTCATTATAGATAACAGCATCATCTGCAAACAGCCTGATATTACTACTAATACTGTCTGCAAGGTCATTGATATACAACATGAACAGAAAGTGTCTCAACACACTTCCCTGAGCACACCTGAAGTTACTTCTACATCTGAAGAGTAATCTCCTTCCAGGATAATATGCTGTATTCTCCCTACCAAAAAGTCCTCAACCCAATCACAAATTTCACTTGATACTCCATATAATCATACTTTTGACAATAAATGTAGGTGCAGTATTGAGTCAAATGCTTTTTGGAAATCATTAAACATTGCATCTACTTGGTTGCCTTGATCCAATGCTTTCAGTATATCATGAAGTGCAGATTGGGTTTCATATGATTGATGTTTTCAAAATCCATGCTGGTTGGCACTGAGTGAGTCATTCTGTTCAGAATACCTGAAAATAGGAGAAAGTAGTGGCCAGCAATGATTAGTGCTTTGAACTGTAACTTTTTTGTACGTTTCTGACAGTAAAGCCTTGAACTTTCAGAAAAAAATGGAAGTAAAGTTGTAGCTTAATATTTTATGACCAGTCTATTTTTCTGTGTCCCCCTAGCCACCTGTCTACCATATATGATGCACTTAGGTTCACCCCTTATTAACTTTTGGAAAATGTTCTGTTAGTAATCTCTGCTTTGCTTGTTGCCCTAGCCCCCATACCTAAGCTTTCAGGTATTAAAATATCATCCAGTGCAGTCACCAATAATTTGTCTTTTCTTCCCATCCTGCCTGGTAAGTCTCCCTCTACCCAGGGTTCTGGGTGACTTTTCCATAACTCTCCCCATTTCTTATACCTTGCCAATCCTTTTCTTTTATCTTTCTTCCTACCCCTTCAACCCTACTGCCAGAAAATAAGCCACTCGCTCTGAAACCTTACATATAACTTTTTAATTTATTTTATCTTGCTGCCACCTAGTGAGTAGGTTTCTTATCCACCCAGTTATATTACATTTTCAAAAAATAATTATTTTCATTAATGAAGAATTAGTTTTGTTTGTCAGGAACAACATTTTCTGAAATTCTGATGATAATGTGCCAATACAAGATTTTCTGTGAGGTCTTTCATAATGTTACAACATAATATCTATTCCAAAATCATACTACAAATTTATGTAATCGGTAACAACAGATCTGATATGTATGGCCAGAACAGTGAATTTGCTGCTAGGAAAAGCATTTTGATGCCAGTTATTAACTAGTTTTAATTCTGTTTAGATTTTTCAGATGAGATGCTACATACTGAGTAATGGTTGACTTGCTCAATGCTGATATGCCACACATTTAAGATGCTGTACCTTTTCTCTTTCCTGAGAACTTCTTGATAAGGATCTAATAGAAAGTTTGCTGTGTGATCGTTCTGTGTCTGAAGTTCTTCTACGTTGCTTCAGATGATGATGTTTGTCTTCCATCGAATGAGGCTCTCGTAATTTAATTCGGACCTAAAACACAAAATGTCATTAACATCCATTATCACAAGAAATAAAGAATACTTTAACTCCATAATCAACACACATGCCATATAAACATCAAACAAGGCTAACTTCAGAGACCAGTATTTATTTTTGTAGTTGTCCTTCTTACAAATAAAAATCAACAAGGTGTTCTAACTATAGTGGGGAATGTGGCTGCAAAGAATATCAGTATCTTTTGTCTGGTATAATCTGAAAACTTGAAACAATGATTCTTAGGTTTGGAAACATCAACAAAAAGACAGAAAATAATTAGTCTCATTTTATATTATAGTGAAGAAATTACCATTTAAATAATTTAAGGAGTAAAGAAAGAAACTCACTGGATAAGTGTGCTGAGTCACTGATAGAGACATAAACAAGTGTGTGAATATTGCTAGCAACATGCTCTGTTTTATTTATGTATCTATCAACAAAAAAGACCATCAACTATTCAGTGAGTTGTTACCTCAACTCCTTAAATTATTTACAATCCACCAAGGACTTTAAAATATCTTCCACATCTACACCCATACTCCGCAAGCCACCTGACAGTGTGTAGTGGAGGGTACCTTGAGTACCTCTATCGGTTCTATTCCAGTCTTGTATTGTTCGTGGAAAGAAAGATTGTTGGTATGCTTCTGCGTGGGCTCTAATCTCTCTGATTGTATCCTCATTGTCTCTTCTAGAGATATATGTAGGAGGGACCAATATAATGCTTGACTCCTCGGTGAAGGTATGTTCTTGAAACTTCAACAAAAGCTTGTACCGAGCTACTGAGCATCTCTCCTGCAGAGTCTTCCACTGGAGTTTGTCTATCAGCTCCGTAATGCTTTTGCAATTACTAAATGATGCTGTAATGAAGCACGCTGCTCTCCATTGGATCTTCTCTATCTCTTCTATCAACCCTATCTGGTACGGATCCCACTCCAGTGAGCAGTAGTCAAGCAGTGGGTGAACAAGTGTACTGTAAACTACTTCCTTTGTTTTCGGACTGCATTTCCTTAGGATTCTTCCAATGAATCTCAGTCTGGCATCTGCTTTACCAACGATTAATTTTATGTGGTCATTCCATTTTAAATCACTCTTAAAGCCAAATAATTTATGGAATTAACTGCTTTCAGTTGCTTATCTGCTACACTGTAGCTAAATGATAAAGGATCTTTCTTTCTATATATTTGCAGCACATTACACTTGTCTACATTGAGATTCAATTGCCATTCCCTGCACCAAGCATCAATTCGTTGCAGATCCTCTGGCATTTCAGTACAATTTTCCATTATTACAACCTCTCAATATACTACAGCATCATCCACAAAAAGCCTAAGTAAACTTCTGATGTTATCCACAAGGTCATTTATGTATATTGTGAATAGCTGTGGTCCTACGACACTCCCCTGTGGCACACCTGAAATCACTCTTACTTCGGAAGACTTCTCTCCATTCAGAATGACATGCTGCGTTCTGTTATCTAGGAACTCTTCAATGCAATCACACAATTGGTCTGATAGTCCATATGCTCTTACTTTGTTTGTTAAATGACTGTGGGGAACTGTATCAAGCGCCTTGAGGAAGTCAAGAAACGTGGCATCTACCTGGGAACCCATGTCTATGGCCCTCTGAGTCTCATGGACGAATAGCGCGAGCTGGGTTTCACGTGTTCGTCTTTTTTGAAACCCATGCTGATTCCTACAGAGTAGATTTCTAGTCTCCAGAAAAGTCATTATACTCAAACATAATACGTGTTCCAAAATTCTACAACTGATTGACATTAGAGATATAGGTCTATAGTTCTGAACATCTGTTCAAATGTCCCTTCTTGAAAATGGGGATGACTTGTGCCCTTTTCCAATCTTTTGGAATGCTATGCTCTTCTAGAGACCTACGGTACACCGCTGCAAGAAGGGCAAGTTCCTTCGTGTACTTTGTGTAAAATCGAACTGGTATCCCATCAGGTCCAGCGGCCTTTCCTCTTTTGAGCAATTTTAATTGGTTTTCTATCCCTCTATCATTATTTTGATATCTACCATTTTGTCATTTGTGCAACAATCTAGAGAGGGAACTACAGTGCAGTCTTCCTCTGTGAAACAGCTCTGGAAAAAGGCATGTAGTATTTCGGCCTTTAGTCTGTCATCCTCTGTTTCAGTATCATTTTGGTCACAGAGTGTCTGGACATTTTGTTTTGGTCCACCTACCACTTTATTTAAATTATCACTTAATATTCGGACATTTAAAAAAAAGCACAATTAAAAAGTGATTTATGTGTTTTACAGTAAATCTACATCTACACCTACTTGGTTACTCTGCAATTCACACATAAGTGCCTGGCAGAGGGTTCATTGAACCATTTTCATACTACTTCTCTACCATTCCACCGTAGAATAGCGCGTGGGAAAAAGGAACACCTAAATCTTTCCGTTCAAGTTCTGATTTCTCTTATTTTGTTATGATGATCATTTCTCCTTATGTAGGTTGGGTGTCAACAAAATATTTTCGCATTCAGAAGAGAAAGTTGGTGATTGAAATTTCGTAAATACTTCTCGCCACAAAGAAAACAGCCTTTGTTTCAGTGACTGCTACCCTAACTCACTTATCATATCAGTGACACTGTCACCCTATTGTGCGATAACACAAAATGAACTGCCCTCTTTTGCACTTTTTCGATCTCCTCCGTCAAACCTACCTGTTAAGGATATCACACCATACAGCAATATTACAGCAGAGGATGGACAAGTGTAATGTAGGCTGTCTCTTTAGAGGGTTTGTCGCATCTTCTAAGTGTTCTGCCAGCAAAGCACAGTCTTTGTTTTGCCTTACCCACAATATTATCTATGTGGTCTTTCCAATTTAAGTTGCTTGTAATTGTAATTTCTAGGTATTTAGTCAAATTGAGAGCCCTTAGATTTGTACAATTTATCTCATACCCAAAATTTATCAGATTTCTCTTAGTACCCATGTGGATGACCTCACATTTCTTTGTTTAGTATCAATTGCCACTTTTCCCACCATACAGAACTACTCTCTAGATCATTTTGTAATTGGAATTGATTGTCCGATGATTTTACTAGACAGTAAATTACAGCGTCATTTGCAAACAATCTAAGGGGTCTGCTCAGATTATCACCTAGATCATTTATGTAAATCAGGAACAGCAGATGGCCTACGTTGCTACCTTTCAGAATGCCAGATATCACTTCTGTTCCACTTGATGATATACCATCTGTCACTACAAACTGTGACCTCTATGGGAGGAAATGACGAATCCAGTCACACAACTGAGACGATACTCCATATGCACACAATTTGATTAATAGTTACTTGTAAGGAATGGTATCAAAAAGCCTTCTGGAAATCCAGGAATATGGAATCAATCTGAGATTCTCTGTAGACAGCACATATTACTTCATGGGAATAAAGAGCTAGCTGTGTTGCACAAGAACGATATTTTCTGAATCCATGTTGGTTACGTATCAGTAAGTCATTTTCTTCAAGGTGATTCATAATGTATATGCTCCAAAATCCTACTGAAAATTGAGGTCAGTGATATGGGTCTGTAATTCAGTGGGTTACTCCTATTTCCTTTCTTGAATATTGGTGTGGCCTGTGCTACTTTCCAGTCTTTAGCAACAGACCTTTCACCAAGTGAATGGTTGTATATGATTGCTAAGAAAGACACTATTGTGTCTGCATACTCTCAAAGGAACCTGATTTTTATACCATGTGAACTGGAAGACTTGCCTTTCTTAAATGATTTGAGTTGTTTCGCAACACCTAAGATACCTACTTTTATGTCACTCATGCTAACAGCTGTTCTGGTTTCAAATTCTGGAATATTTACTTCATCTTCTTGCATGAAGGAATCATGGAAAACTGTATTTAGTAACTCCGCTTTAGTGGCACCCTCATTGATAACATTTCCATCACTATCACACAGTGATGGTATTGACTGTCTTTTGCCACTGGTGTACTTCACCTATGACCAGAATCTCTTTGGGTTTTCTGCCATATTTTGAGACAATGCCTCATTGTGGAAACTATTAAAAGCAGACAGATCTGCATTTTCAATAGTTTTCTGTAAAATAAATTAATAACAAGCATGGACATACATGAAATAACACACTACCATGATGCTTTATAATACTATACAAAAACACCTTAGAATTGTTTATCTATTTATCTACACATTGTTTTTCATAAACCATAACATGAAAGAGAGCCTTCAGCAACATGGAAAGTGTTGCTGCCACAGAGACTTCTACTGTAAAGCATGCAATCAACAAATTATGAATGTTGTAAATCTACTCATATTGATAATTATGGGAATTAATTTTAAATTATTTATATGTATATTAGAAGCAAACAACACATAATGAAAAAAATCCACTACCTCTCACCTGTCTCTTTTTGTCTAATACTTAAAATAAAGTTTATTTAACTTTACCAAGTCCACTGTCAGCTTTCTAACTTTAGTGCGCCAACCACATTTCATCAGAAATGTGCAAAGTAGGAAGTGGTTTGAAGCTAGCTGCAGAGAAATGTGACTCTTATGCCTTACAAAATATAAAACAGCCATCACAATGCTGTACGGCAAGCTGGCCCTATGAGGTGTAGAAACAGCCCAAGCAAGCACAGCTCAGAAGCATATAAACACCTAGCCATTTGACACTAAAGTCCCATCTCTTGATATCAGAGCTCTATCATCATCAGGCTGTGGTGCTCAGATGCCATTCAGAATGTTGTTGGTGGACCACCGTTTGACTCTTCATCAGGGCAGTCCTGCCTGAAACTGTGGGAACTAGAGTTACCACCACATTGGGCCAGCATCAGCCCCAGGAAGTAGCTCACCAGCCATCAACATAGGGCAGTGGGTCACAGCCATTAGGTCACCTGCCTTGCACCTGCCAGATAGTGCAGGATGTATGAGCTGTGTCACAACATATGTGGCCAAAGCTAGCTGAGACTGCCCAGACCCAGAGTTACCAATGACAGAAGCATTTGCAGCATTAGCCACTGCCCGGCCAATGCTGTGTGCTGCCTGCATTATGGGGTGACAATACATGCAAGACCACTAGATACCACAGATGTGCTGCCATTTCCTACTTTGAACCATGGTGGGGAGCTGTAATAAAGAAATTTAGAATTTCACGCCATCCAACTGTCACCGCATGGCATCCCCCTGCACCACAGATCCACCAGCTACTTCAATATAATGGCACATAGTATGTTGAACATTGGAAAGTCCAGGATGGGATAACAACAATATGGAAAGAATGGATTGTTACTCAGCACTGAGAGGAGGCATTCTGTCACAGACATGCACATGGATTAAGTCTTTCTTAACATGTAAAAAAAAATCACACACGTTCCCACAAGCAAGTCACATGTAGTCATGGCCATTCTCATCTCCAGCTGCTAAGGCTCACTACCTACCATATGAAGGAGTTGTTGAGTTACAGACGTGAAAGCCCACTTTCACGTCTGTAACTCAACAACTCCTTCATATGGTAGGTAGTGATCTACCCTGCTCCCATAAAGTAAGTTGATAATCCCATATGCAGGTCAATAAAATCAAATTTGATTTCTGAGTGAAAGGCAGGTACAGCCAAAGTTTTGCACAGGCCCTTCAGCACATGCCTGTGACCCAATATGTAAAGGAACCTACAGCGTTTCTAGTAAAATCAAATTATTAGAATCCTGCATAGCTCACCTGCTTAACTGTCTCCATAAAAAAGAAGTCCCCCTTCTGTTGCCAAAAGGATGCTATTTGCACTCCATTCATCACCTTTTCTTATAGCTTATGAAACCCACTTGCTGTTGTTCTTAGCAACATATGCACCCACACACAGCATCAGGTCTATTATTTCTCATTAGTTAAAGGCTGGTACAGAGAGGCCAGCTGAGTTTGTCAAAAACATTTTCTCAAGCCAAGAACATTGTAAACAGACTGGAAATGGAGTGTTGGCCAACAAACTTTCATTTTTTTATGGTCTTAAATTTCATATTTTTACTGACCACAAGCTACTCTTGTCAGTTTTTGGATTTAAGGCAAAACCATCAGTACATGCATCACAATGCTGTCTTCGATGGCCTCTCTGTTTGAAAAATTTCCTCTATCCCATCCCAACCAGAACACAACTATATCTAATGGCTTTGTATGGGTGACAATGTTACGTGGTTAATCTGACAACATGCCATTTATCAGGAACACACCATCCCAGTTGATCTGTCTGTGGCTAGCACCAACACAGCCACGGGATGAGTTTGCATTGACTTTGCCGCCCCTTTCTTGGGGTCCATAAGGTTGCTATTGTAGACACATACTTCCACTCTCTTTCAAATTCTAAAGGTGGCAGGGGTAAAATACAGGGAGCGAAAGGCTATTTACAATTTGTAAAGAAACCAGATGGCAGTTATAAGAGTCGAGGGACATGAAAGGGAAGCAGTGGTTGGGAAGGGAGTAAGACAGGGTTGTAGCCTCTCCCCGATGTTGTTCAATCTGTATATTGAGCAAGCAGTAAAGGAAACAAAAGAAAAATTCGGAGTAGGTATTAAAATTCATGGAGAAGAAATAAAAACTTTGAGGTTCGCCGATGACATTGTAATTCTGTCAGAGACAGCAAAGGACTTGGAAGAGCAGTTGAATGGAATGGACAGTGTCTTGAAAGGAGGATATAAGATGAACATCAACAAAAGCAAAGCAAGGATAATGGAATGTAGTCTAATTAAGTCGGGTGATGCTGAGGGAATTAGATTAGGAAATGAGGCACTTAAAGTAGTAAAGGAGTTTTGCTATTTGGGGAGCAAAATAACTGATGATGGTCGAAGTAGAGAGGATATAAAATGTAGGCTGGCAATGGCAAGGAAAGCGTTTCTGAAGAAGAGAAATTTGTTAACATCGAGTATAGATTTAAGTGTCAGGAAGTCATTTCTGAAAGTATTCGTATGGAGTGTAGCCATGTATGGAAGTGAAACATGGACGATAAATAGTTTGGACAAGAAGAGAATAGAAGCTTTCGAAATGTGGTGCTACAGAAGAATGCTGAAGATTAGATGGGTAGATCACATAACTAATGAGGAAGTATTGAATAAGATTGGGGAGAAGAGAAGTTTGTGGCACAACTTGACCAGAAGAAGGGATCGGTTGGTAGGACATGTTCTGAGGCATGAAGGGATCACCAATTTAGTATTGGAGGGCAGCGTGGAGGGTAAAAATCGTAGAGGGAGACCAAGAGATGAATACACTAAGCAGATTCAGAAGGATGTAGGTTGCAGTAGGTACTGGGAGATGAAAAAGTTTGCACAGGATAGAGTAGCATGGAGAGCTGCATCAAACCAGTCTCAGGACTGAAGACCACAACAACAACACTTCCACTTCCCATATATCATCTGACTCAAGCAGACAATAACAATGTCCACAGTGGGACCCTTGTAATATATCTTCATAATAGGAGGTGCACCCCCACACTGGTGACTAACAATGACCCCAATGTGTAGCTACCAATTTCTAAGGGTTTTGCGTCCATAATGGAATTAAACATCTTAGCGTAGCCATCTGAAACAACCTCAAATACATTTGCAAAACAGTTTGGTCATACATTCAAAATTCAAATTTTGAAATCATTGGTGTCTGCTAAAATGGCTTCAGTGTCAATCACTCTCTTAGCTTCTTAAGGGTCCGCACTCTTCATGTTCGAAGCCCAACAGAGCTACTATATGGTTACTTCTAGGTCTCCTTTTTCCATCCCCAGAATGTGAAGCAAACACAGTGACACCTTTCCATATGCATGTTCTAGTGTAGGCAAGAACATCTGGGAAGAATCCAAGTTGGATCCAAGGGTCCATGGTGGGATAGTAGGAATGCTAGGTAATGTGGGGGTCTACAGTGCGTGGAATATTGCCTGGCATCACAAGCAACTCCATTTGTGACTCTCTGACCAGCAGCCTCTCTTGTTGGGATGTCTGCTGTAGCAGTCACACTGAGCATGAGATGTAAAAAGTTGGAGACTCCTCCATCCATTATATTTCCTACTCCCATGAATAACTAAAATTTCTTCAGGTTTTTCATTCTACTTTCAATACAGTTACACACATAATATGTACATGAATGTTGTAAAATGTTATTTATTTATTTAACCACAGGTGATTGGGGCCATCAGGTCCTTTCTTACATAGGGCCAGGGTTGCACACATACAGTACCTTTTTTGCACCATAATAATTTTAATATTACAAGTAGTATTAAAACAATCTGAATGTCTATAATGACAATGTGAGTTAGTAATACTATTAACTAATGTAATTAATGCTGGTAGTGCTTGCATTTCTGCTGCTGCTGCTGCCACTAATACTAATAATAGGAATAAAAAATAATAATAACAATAATGACAGTGGCAGATATAAGAAGAATTTATAGGTATACAAAATAGATATTTTCTGATATAGTGAGTTCTGGGGATAGGAGATTTAAGGAGACTGTACCAGATAAGAATATTGGGAGATGATAATGAAAGTAGACAGATGGAATTTATGTTCATATAGATCAAATCCCTTAAAAGAAAGATTTTGATATGTTTCCTCTACCAACCTACTAAAGTAGATGGGATCGCCTGCTTCAAAACCAACCTTTCAAGTCTTGAACTGACATACAAGCATGTAATTACAGCTGGTGACACTAACAGAAATATACTACACAGTAGTCATTCCAGCATGAAATTTTGAGCAGATACTTTCTTCTCCAAACATGTTGCTACTTCAGCTTATTTGTACCCATCATACAAACAGTAGTCACAGCCTCATAGATATATTTGCTAGCAAATCTCCATATAGAGTAGTTTGTACCTCTCAAATATCTGCACCTGGCATCTCTGTTCATGATATAATTTTCATGGCATACTCACTACAATGTTCTAGAACCACAGCTAACTACATACAGAGATGTCAGAGGCATTAATTTATCTCAACTTCAAATGAGGTTCAAGAAATAGTTCAGACATAAATGAGAGACTTCATGGATTTACTAACAGGCTTACTCAGTTAGTGACAAACATGTTCCCTTAATGATTGCAAAAATTGAGAAGAAAACTTGCCTCTTGGCTAACTGAAGAATTAAAACAACTCATGAATCTCAGAGTCGCTGCACATCAGGCATGCAACCAGCACCCCATGTCTTACAGATAAAAGTGGAACTGAGTCGGTCAAGCTGTACGAAATGCAAAACTCAGGCATGCTCATACATTAACCAATAACAGAAATAGACCAGCTGTCCTGTGGAAAAACCTGCATGGTCTTGGTATAGTCAAAGTAAAAGCTGCAGCTGATACTGTTGTCCCAGCTGAAGAACTGAACTGCTACTTCACATTACCTACAATCACAACTATACCGCAAATGAAACAGTGGCTCATTCATTACTTCAATGGGATAAACAACTGGCTGCAAAAGCTTCCCAATTACACCCATCTTTCATATGTGTGTTCTGTCACCACTAGGTGAGTAAATTTTTTTATCTATCCTATTAAATACTCCCTTAATTAAAGGCTATAGATAGTTGAAATTCCACTGCAGTACACAAAGGGAAAGCATTCAGAATTTGAGGTACTGTTACCACTCATTTGAAAGCAGACATTGTGACAACTGCGATTCTACCCTATCACTAAGTATCGCCAAAATACCCGAAAAGTACCGTGTTAACTAATGCAGTCAAAATCAAGTCGTATCTAAATAGACGTTTCTCCAAATTTTACTTCCCAACACAATATCTGGCCGTGCATTTATCCCAGTTTAGCATAGAATAAGCATATTAAATAAGATTTAAGGACATTGACAAAAAAATTTGCTTCTAACGTCAATAAACAAAAGAATACCAAAGTTGAGTGATGAACCCACAATTTTACATGACTCTCATTCAAAGTAATCACAACCCGTGTGGTTTGACAGCTACCCACCTTTGAATTACTCACTGTAGAATGTTAGCACCAATAGCAAGCGAGTTTCACTGTCATTGGTCGACGTTTAAGAAATTAATGGCGGGCGCCCTTCTCCAAGTAGCAAAGCATTACAGTACTTCTAGTAAATGTTACGGCACACGAACTTAAGACACATACCCTCCAAATATTATAAAAAATACACATGCAGCGGCAATGGATTTGAAATGCAAAAAAATGGAAATAATTAAAAGAAAATGGCCACTGCTACTGAAAGTCAACAATGTCTACATAGAACACACCACTTCGTGGAGAACATTTTTATTCTAAAGAAGACAAATGTTATGTGAATGTCAGCCAAAAGGAAAAGAAATTACAAATTAAAATTGTTTTCAATAATTTTCAGTCTTTAAGAGGAGAGCGCTGCTTTTAAATCTTATCTTGTGTGTTTTGAGAATGGTAGCGATATTGACGGCAGCTGGCTGGTCCTGGTGAAATGCTGAGATCTGCTCCCACGGTCGTGTGATTGCAGCTGATGATTTTTTCCTTGTAATCAGGTGGGCGATGGTATTCATTAAGCTGCAAATCTGGTTACAGTGGTGTTTTACAGGCCACAGTCTGGTCAATGTAATTGTTGTTACAGAAGTCCGTATGTGCAAGATGACAAAATGGTAGATATCGAAATAGACGACAGAGGGATAGAGAAACAATTAAAATCACTCAAAAGAGGAAAGGCCGTTGGACCTGATGGGATACCAGTTCGATTTTACACAGAGTACATGAAGTAACTTGCCTCCCTTCTTGCAGCAGTGTACCGTAGGTCTCTAGAAGAGCGTAGCGTTCCATAGGATTGGAAAAGGGCACAAGTCATCCCCGTTTTCAAGAAGGGACGTCGAACAGATGTGCAGATCTTTAACGTCGATCAGTTGTAGAATTTTGGAACATGTATTATGTTCAAGTATAATGACTTTTCTGGAGACTAGAAATCTACTCTGTAGGAATCAGCATGGGTTTTGAAAAAGACGGTTGTGTGAAACCCATCTCGCGCTATTCGTCCACGAGACTCAGAGGGCCATAGACATGGGTTCCCAGGTAGATGCCGTGTTCCTTGACTCCCGCAAGGCGCTTGATACAGTTCCCCACAGTCATTTAACAAACAAAGTAAGAGCATATGGACTATCAGACCAATTGTGTGATTGGATTGAAGAGATCCTAGATAACAGAACGCAGCATGTCATTCTCAATGGAGAGAAGTCTTCCGAAGTAAGAGTTCTTTCAGGTGTGCTGCAGGGGAGTGTCATAGGACCGTTGCTATTCACAATATACATAAATGACTTTGTGGATGACATCGGAAGTTCACTAAGGCTTTTTGCAGATGATGCTGTGGTGTATCGAGAGGTTGTAACAATGGAAAATTATACTGAAATGCAGGAGGATCTGCAGCAAATTGACGCATGGTGCAGGGAATGGCAATTGAATCTCAATGTAGAAAAGTGTAATGTGCTGCGAGTACATAGAAAGAAAGATCCCTTATCATTTAGCTACAAAATAACAGGTCAGCAACTGGAAGCAGTTAATTCCATAAATTATCTGGGAGTACGCATTAGGAGTGATTTAAAATGGAATGATCGTATAAAGTTGATCGTCGGTAAAGCAGCTGTCAGACTGAGTTTCATTGGAAGAATATTAAGGAAATTCAATCCGAAAACAAAGGAAGTAGGTTACAGTACGCTTTTTCACCCACTGCTTGAATACTGCTCAGCAGTGTGGGATCCGTACCAGATAGGGTTGATAGAAGAGATAGAGAAGATCCAACGGAGAGCAGTGCGCTTCGTTACAGGATTATTTAGTAATCGCGAAAGTGTTACAGAGATGATAGATAAACTCCAGTGGAAGACTCTGCAGGAGAGATGCTCAGTAGCTCAGTATGGGCTTTTGTTAAAGTTTTGAGAACATACCTTCACCGAAGAGTCAAGCAGTATATTGCTCCCTCCTACGTATATCTTGCGAAGAGACCATGAGGATAAAATCAGAGAGATTAGAGCCCACACAGAAGCATACCGACAATCCTTCTTTCCACGAACAATACAAGACTGGAATAGAAGGGAGAACTGATAGAGGTACTCCGGGTACCCTCCGCCACACACCGTCAGGTAGCTTGCGGAGTATGGATGTAGATGTAGATGTAGATGCACAGTTTTAATGTTTCTGGCGCACACAATTTAAGTCACGAAAAAGCATCCTGGGCGGGAATGTACTCACACACAATAGACATTTCGCGTAAGCTAAGAACAACTGTTAGTGATTATCAGTGGCGTAGCATGGTAGTAGAGGTTGGGGAGGTTCTTCTGTTATTATAGGAAGACAAAATAGTACAATAAACAATTTAAACAAATGAAACAAAATGCATCAAATAAAACAACAACAGCTACTACTACTACCTCTACCACTGCTACTAATAACAATAATAACTAACTTGTTCAAGAAAGGATGACAAACTTGTAAAACTCCAGCAGCATGAGATTTTCTTGTACACAAGTGCAATGTGCCTGTCTTTTCATTCCACGAATAACTCTATAACTCGGTCTACAAAGTACTGATCACTCGATAGCTCTCCAAGTAGTGACTTTTCTATTGCTAACGTGCTGAAACATGACAGACAGATGTTGGACATTGAATTCCTTAAATAATTCTTCACTCGTTTAAGTGTACTCATGCTTCGTTCACAGCTTGCTGTAGTTGCGGGTAGGGTCAAAACCAAATGCAGGAACTTCATTGTTTCTTCATAAAAAGAGTCTAAATCATTGTTGACAATGTACTTCAAGAGGGTTCTTGGAGATAAGCATTTTTTCTCATCAGCGTATATGTTACACAGTTCATTTTCAAGTTGTTGTTTGAAAAAAGGGTACTGTTCTAAAAACTGAAGCAGTTTCAACTTTGGGAATTCTTTTTGATAGTTCGGGAAACACTTTTCGTTCAAAAGTTCAACAAATTGAATTTTGGCAAGGTCTTGAAATCTTCTTTCCATCTGAACAATATGCAAATCAATTATACCATCAGTTAGCGCCCTGAGAGATGTATTTTGACTGTCACAGAGTAAGTTGCCATTCAAACACAAGCTGCATTTAATGGATTCATCAACAAATGTTTCCGTTCTTAATTGACGTAAGTTTCCCAAAACAGTTCTTATTTCGTCGTGGCAAGCAGTTATAGTGACACATTTTGACTGAAGAACATTAAAGAGATGATCAACATAAACAAAGCACCTTCGGTAGAAGCAAACCAAGTAGACGAACGAAGGATCATCCATTCGCCGTTTCATTCCCACAGCACAGCTCAAAGATTCTGCGTCCCACTGAGAGTCTGTATCATCAATTATATAATTAAAAACACTATATAGCTCTGAGAAATAACTAGATATTTTTGAAACTGCCCTGGAACAAAAGTTCCAACTAGTGTTGTTTGTATGTGGCAGTTTAAATCCTTTCTCAGATAGCAATACAGTTTGTTTTGATGATTTGCTGAAAAACGAATGGAATGCAATAAGATCACTTACAAACATGTGCACTTGTCGTATGATTTTGGAGGCATGTAACAGTACCAAATTCAGTTGGTGTACATAACAATGAATAAACAGCGCATAGAGACAGAACTGCTTCATTAATTGTTGTAGTCCTCTTTCTCTGCCCGCCATTACTGAAGCGCCATCATATGTCTCACTAACCACTTTTTCTTTCACACTCCATTCTTCCAATACAGCATGAATAATGTTTGACAAACCTTCAGCAGTTTTACCTCCAGAAACATCGTAAAACCTAATGAATCTTTCCTCAATTTTGTCTGCAATACAGTACCTGAATATTATACTCATTTGACTCTTGCATGAGACATCTAATGTTTCATCAGCCTGAATCAAAATGAATTTCCAGTTCTGAATTTCAGATTTTATTTTCTCATTAACTGCCAGAGTTATCATTTCCAATACATCATTCTGTATATCTGGAGAAGTTCCTTTAAAGGATGAAGATGATGACAGATGGTCTCGGATTAACTGCCCTCCTTGACCTAGTAAATCCAAGAATTCCAGATAGTTACCTTTGTTGCTGGAGGATTCGTCTTCTCGATGGCTGCGAAAGGCTAGTTCTTGTTTACAAAGAAATACAATTGCCTGAATAAGATGAGCCAATACTCTCCTGTTGGATGCAACTTGTTGGTTGTATTTTATTGCTGTCAGACGAGTGGCTTCAGAAAGGGCGTGCTCAGTTCTACTTTTTCCCAATAACTGACATGATTGTTTGTTCTGCAGGTGACATTTTGATGTCTGATGTTTTTGTGCTTTCCTGTCAAAGTTCTGTATTGTACAAATGCCCTCGTTGTATCATTCCTTTCCACCACCAAACAGAAGACACATATAACAATATAATCTGTTATTAACTGCATTCGCAGTCAGTAAAGCATACTTTTCGTACCAGGCTGTCTGAAAAGTGCGTTTTTGTTTGGCTCCACTTAAAACTGCACTGAGTATAGGAATAGGATGTTTGTCCTTCAATTCGCACTTTTTTTTCGTACGTTAATGTAGAAAAAGGCGTTTTTAATAAAAATTTTATAAGATGTATAGTTGCTGGCTCACTCATGTTGGCGACACAACGAAAATATGCACTAAAATCACCCAAGAATGACTATGAACACAAACTGCACGACTGTTCACTTGCATGTTAAAAGCCAGCATAGAAGTAGCAGAGACTAGTCTCGGTACCTGCTAGCAAGTGCAGCGCACCGGCCTTCGTGGTAGAGGGGAAGTGGAGGGGAGCACACAGCCAGGTAAGGGAAGAAGAGACTGAGAGCAGTTGAGTCTCAAGCAGGCAAATACACGATACTCAGGGTGCGGCACGGGCTACAAAACTGATGTCTTCGCACATTTAGAGCTCTTATTAGAAAGTTGTTTATATTTTGGTATGAATTACTATTGCATCTTTTTTAAGCACGAATACAAGGGAGTCTAAGTCTCAAAGTCTCCCCTCACGTTACGCCACTGCTGATTATAGGCGTCCGGTAGTTCTTCGAAACGCGAACGTAAGTTCACAGTACTTGAGTGTACGAAAACACAGTCAAAATACAAGCGCAGTTCAATTCACAAACACAGAGCTACAATACCGTCCATTCTCGGTTGCATTGTCATAGTTACTTCATCTCACGGCACAGTCTCAGTATTTACTTCACCCAGTTTCTACACTCACTATTATCATATCACGTCCTGGTATAAAACAGTCATTAAAAACGTACATCGCTTGCCACTAAACTCAGTCTTCACCAGCTCATAAAAGTCACCACTCCCACAGTAAAACATGTGTCCTCCTCTCTAGCTACCCAACAACATCCCCCTCGCTTTGTTGGATCGACTCTCGATATTGCTCTCTCTCAATACTCTCGCCCACAGTTTATATAACATCAAAGTAAATGACATATATCTTTACACAACTATTTTCTACCAAACTTATTACAGTTATTACAGTAAACGAAAAAAAAAAAAAATTAAATTTTAAAGCTTTCCACAATCAATAAACTCTAAACATATTTATCTACTTACAAAAAAGAAATAATTTCCAGTTACATATAATATCTAGGAAACAATTTTTATCTCTATATTACAGGACAAAAGAAAAATACGCTACAACATCAAAGATTATGATCAGACGGAAAAAAGGAAGAAAAAAACAATATAAATATATTTCTATCGCAAATAATGATGTCTTCACAACATTCCACTCTTTCTGATAACATACTTTAAATTACCTGAAACTAATGAAATTATAAAATAAAAGATACCAAGTTCTCAGACCATCATAATTTCCATTGCCAATTTTACGTTCATGCTTGCTAACTTACAAACTTTGATACTGTACTTTTGTTGCTATAATTTTTCTGAATCAGATGACATCCCTCACTAATTAATTAAGTCACTTATTACGATTATCCACAATTTAACATACTGCAAAATTATTTTCAAGATTGATGACATACTTGCAGTTAGGGTATTCCCAGTGTGGAATGATAAGACAGTTCCATACACTTTTATAATTTACTAACCTTCATGCTAGAAGGTTGTATATGTGGAAGAGGCCTGGAGACACTGGAAGGTTTTAGATAGATTATGTAATGGTAAGACAGAGCTCCAGGAAGCAGGTTTAAATTGTAAGACATTTACAGGGATAGATATTGACTCTGACCACAATACATTGGTTATGAACTGTAGATTAAAACTGAAGAAACTGAAAAAGGCAGTAATTTAAGGAAATGGGCCCAGGATAAACTGAAAGAACCAGAGGCTGTAGAGAGTTTCAGAGAGAGCATTCAGAGAATGGAGCAAAGAAATACAGTAGAAGAAGAATGGGTGGCTTTGAGAGATGAAACAGTGAAGGCAGCAGAGGAACAAGTAGGTAAAAGGAGGAGGGCTAGTAGAAATCCTTGGGTAACAGAAGAGATATTGAATTTAATTGATGAAAGGAGAAAACATAAAAATGCAGTAAATGAAGCAGGCAAAAAGGAATACAAACACCTATAAAAGAAGATTAACAGGATGTGCAAAATGTCTAAGCAGGGATGGCTAGGGGACAAATGTAAGGATTTAGAGGCATATATCACTAGGGGTAAGATAGATACTGCCTACAGGAAAATTGAAGAGACCTTGGGAGAAAAGAGAACCACTTGTATGAATATCAAGAGCTCAGATGGAAAAAGTTTATAGAGGGTCTATACAAGGGTGATGTACTTGAGGGCAATATTATGGAAATGAAAGAGGATGCAGGTGAAGATGAAATGGGAGACATGATACTGCATGAAGAGTTTGACAGAGCACTGAAAGACCCAAGTTGAAACAAGGCTCTGGAAGTAGATAACATTCCATTAGAACTACTGATAGCCTCGGGAGAACCCATCATGACAAAACTCTGCCATCTGTTGAGCAAGATGTGTGAGACAGGGGAAATACCCTCAGAGTTCAAGAAGAATATAATAATTCCAATGCCAAAGAAAGCAGGTGTTGAGAGGTGTGAAAATAACTGAATCATCAGTTTAATAAGTTAAGGCTGTAAAACACCAATGAATTCTTTACAGACGAATGGAAAAACTGGTAGAAGCCAACCTCAGGGAAGATCAGTTTGGATTCTGTGGAAATGTTGGAACATGTGAGGCAATACTGATGCTATGACTTATCTTAGAAGATAGTTTGAGGAAAGGCAAACCTACATTTCTAGCATTTGTAGACTTAGAGAAAGCTTTTAACAATGTTGACAGGAATACTCTGTTTTAAATTTTGAAGGTGGCAGGGATAAAATACATGGAGCAAAAGGCTATTTCCAATTTGTACAGAAACCAGATGGCAGTTACAGGAGTGGAGGGGCAAGAAACGGAAGCAGTGGTTGGGAAGGGAGTGAGACGGGGTTGCAGCCTATCCCTGATGTTATTCAATCTATGTATTGAGCAAGCAAACAAAGGAAACAAAAGAAAAATTTGGAGTAGAAATTAAAATCCATGGAAAAGAAATAAAAACTTTGAGGTTTGCCAATAACATTGTGATTCTGTCAGAGACAGCAAAGGACCTGGAAGAGCAGTTGAACAGATTGGACAGTGTCTTGAAAGGAGGACATAGGATGAACATCAACAAAAGCAAAACGAGGGTAATGGAATGTAGTCGAATTAAATCAGGTGATGCTGAGGGAATGATGATGGTTGAAGTACAGAGGACATAAAATGTAGACTGGCTATGGCAAGGAAAGTGATTCTGAAGAAGTGAAATTTGTTAACACATCGAGTATAGATTTAGGTATCAGAAAGTCGTTTCTGAAAGTATTTGTATGGAGTGTGGCCATCAATGGAAGTGAAACATGAAGGATAAATAGTTTAGATAAAAGAGAATAGAAGGTTTCAGAAGGTGGTGCCACAGATGAATGCTGAAGATTAGTTGGGTAGATCACATAACTAATGAGGAGGTGCTGCATAGAATTGGTGAGAAGAGAAATTTGTTGCACAACTTGACTGAAAGAAGGGATTGGTTGGTAGGACATGTTCTGATGCATGAAGAGATCACCAGTTTAGTATAGGAGGGTAGCATGGAGGGTGAAAATCATAGAGGGAGACCAAGAGATGAATACACTAAGCAGATTCAGGAAGAGGTAGGTTGCAGTAGGAACGTGGAGATGAAGAAACTTGCACAAGATAGAGTAGCATGGAGAGCCGCATCAAAGCATTCTCTGGACTGAAGACCACAACAACCACCTTCAAAATTTTTCATAAACTAAGAAGACTTATAGCCCATTCAAAACAGCAAAATCTAACCTAGCCAATATTCAAAACATTATGTAGTTTCTAAGTTCAACAAACATCTGTATGTCAGGCGTTAAATAACCCAGCACACCCAAAAAATGCCGGTCTTCATCCAAAATTAAACACATGATGTATGGATCTAAGAATCTGGATTCATACACAAAAAGTGTAACAACTACATCAGTTAGAGTCTGTAACCAGCATGTAATCATGTAGCATCACTATGTCAGTTTGTGTCAGAGTATGGGTGGTCCAGTTCTAATGTTAACCTCTCATTTAAGTCTGTGATTGTCAAGCAACTACATAATAAGTACGCATCTAAAAACCCATGTGTGACAATAAACATACAACTTATAAGTGTGACTGTGTCATAACATAATGGTTAGTAAATCTATACTACTGCATATTTTGAGTTTTTGCTATTTTGCAAATGGAAAAGAAACCCAAATCTTTCAAGTTTAACCAGTTTCAGACATTTACGACTTAGAGTAATGTGCACTTGATTTTAAAAGTTTTGCTAGTCCACACCTTTCATACTATAGTCAATTTTAGTGCTAAGTATTGTAATGTTATGAGAACTATGTAATGTATACAGGGTGAAGCGAAATTCGCACACTCGGCTTCACAGCACGACTCCACACACGTCAATGATAAAAAAATCTACTGCACAAACTGTACAGCAGGAGTGATAGGTGCTGACAGAGGGAGTTAGCAGACATATGGTAACAGTGTTGCCAGACTGCCAGTCCTTAATGTCCTTTTTCTGTCCGTTGTACTCACCAGATGAAATTTTGTGAAAGTCATTTTTTTATTGCTGGCATGTGAGTAGTGGCGCTGCAAAGCCCGAGTGTGCGAATTTCGCTTTATGAAGTAATGTCTATCATTTGCCATAAGTGAAACATTTTTCTTAGACTTAAATTAGTAGTAAAAAGTGAGTCTACTAAAGTAGGATATTTTGTCTGATTCTTTCATGTACTGTGGCGGAAGAGAACCACCTCCAAGGGAACTGATCGCTGTGCATTTCCTAACTAACGGCCTCTTGGACCTGTTGAAAACATGGACAGCTTGGTGAGAAAGTGTGTTAAATCACATTGAAAAAGTAAAAGTGCTTGCGAAAAATACTGAACATTGAGTAAGTGAAATTTTCTATCTAAAAATAAAGTGAACTGCAATGCACAGTATAAATTTTTTTTTCTTTTTTTTTCAACTCATGAAGATTTATTTGGTTAAGCAAGACAGGACTTGCATAAAATGATAGGTATTTTTAAATGTAATCTTTGCTTAACAAAAAAGACGTCACATATGATGAAGATGTGTACTTATCATTAAAAGTATAGCTTGTGGATATTTTGTGATACTGAACAACAATAAAATGTATGTAATTATTTTGTATGGGACTTTTTGTATGGCCAATTCAAATAAGTTAGAATTTGAAAAATATGTGTCCTGTAATTTTTGATAAGATTTCTTGGGTAATATTTTTTGTGTAGATTTTAAACCCAATTCCTGACATCACTTGTGATCATATAATTGTGCATTTAGCTATTTGCAATATCTATCTGGTCAATCCAATGAGGGGATGATGTGACAAAGCAAGGTGGGATATTTTAATTTCCCTCTTGTTTCGCCATTTTCAGCCTTAAATTAATTTTTTTCATTTTTTGGACTAATTAAGATTAACATCTACATCTACATCTACATTTATACTCCTCAAGCCACCCAACGGTGTGTGGCGGAGGGCACTTTACGTGCCACTGTCATTACCTCCCTGTCCTGTTCCAGTCGCGTATGGTTCGCGGGAAGAACGGCTGTCTGAAAGCCTCCGTAAGCACTCTAATCTCTCTAATTTTACATTTGTGATCTCCTCGGGAGGTATAAGTAGGGGGAAGCAATATATTCGATACCTCATCCATAAGCGCACCCTCTCGAAACCTGGCAAGCAAGCTACACCGCGATGCAGAGCGCCTGTCTTGCAGAATCTGCCACTTGAGTTTGTTAAACATCTCCGTAACGCTATCACGGTTGCCAAATAACCCTGTGACAAAACGCGCCGCTCTTCTTTGGATCTTCTCTATCTCCTCCGTCAACCCGATCTGGTACGGATCCCACACTGATGAGCAATACTCAAGTATAAGTCGAACGAGTGTTTTGTAAGCCACCTCCTTTATTGATGGATTACATTTTCTAAGGACTCTCCCAATGAATCTCAACCTGGTACCCGCCTTACCAACAATTAATTTTATATGATCATTCCACTTCAAATCGTTCCGCACGCATACTCCCAGATATTTTACAGAAGTAACTGCTACCAGTGTTTGTTCTGCTATCATATAATCAAACAATAAAGGATCCTTCTTTCTATGTATTCGCAATACATTACATTTGTCTATGTTCAGGGTCAGTTGCCACTCCCTGCACCAAGTGCCTATCTGCTGCAGATCTTCCCGCATTTCGCTACAATTTTCTAATGCTGCTACTTCTCTGCATACTACAGCATCATCCGCGAAAAGCCGCATGGAACTTCCGACACTATCTACTAGGTCATTTATATATATTGTGAAAAGCAATGGTCCCATAACACTCCCCTGTGGCACGCCAGAGGTTACTTTAACGTCTGTAGGCGTCTCTCCATTGATAACAACATGCTATGTTCTGTTTGCTAAAAACTCTTCAATCCAGCCACACAGCTGGTCTGATATTCTGTAGGCTCTTACTTTGTTTATCAGGCGACAGTGTGGAACTGTATCGAACGCCTTCAGGAAGTCAAGAAAAATAGCATCTACCTGGGAGCCTGTATCTAATATTTTCTGGGTCTCATGAACAAATAAAGCGAGTTGGGTCTCACACGATCACTGTTTCCGGAATCCATGTTGATTCCTACATAGTAGATTCTGGGTTTCCAAAAACGACATGATACTCGAGCAAAAAAACATGTTCTAAAATTCTACAACAAATCAACGTCAGAGATATAGGTCTATAGTTTTGCGCATCTGCTCGATGACCCTTCTTGAAGGCTGGGACTACCTGTGCTCTTTTCCAATCATTTGGAACCTTCCGTTCCTCTAGAGACTTGCGGTACATGGCTGTTAGAAGGGGGGCAAGTTCTTTCGCGTACTCTGTGTAGAATCAAATTGGTATCCCGTAAGGTCCAGTGGACTTTCCTCTGTTGAGTGATTCCAGTTGCTTTTCTATTCCTTGGACACTTATTTCAATGTCAGCCATTTTTTCATTTTTGCGAGGATTTAGAGAAGGAACTGCAGTGCGGTCTTCCTCTGTGAAACAGCTTTGGAAAAAGGTGTTTAGTATTTCAGCTTTACGTGTGTCATCCTCTGTTTCAATGCCATCATCATCATCCCGGAGTGTCTGGATATGCTGTTTCAAGCCACTTACTGATTTAATGTAAGACCAGAACTTCCTAGGATTTTCTGTCAAGTCGGTACATAGAATTTTACTTTTGAATTCACTGAACGCTTCACGCATAGTCCTCCTTACGCTAACTTTGACATCGTTTAGCTTCTGTTAGTCTGAGAGGTTCTGGCTGCGTTTACGCTTGGAGTGAAGCTCTCTTTGCTTTCGCAGTAGTTTCCTAACTTTGTTGTTGTACCACGGTGGGTTTTTCCCGTCCCTCACAGTTTTACTCGGCACGTACCTGTCTAAAACGCATTTTACGATTGCTTTGAACTTTTTCCATAAACACTTAACATTGTCAGTGTCAGAACAGAAATTTTCGTTTTGATCTGTTAGGTAGTCTGAAATCTGCCTTCTATTACTCTTGCTAAACAGATAAACCTTCCTCCCTTTTTTTATATTCCTATTTACTTCCATATTCAGAAATGCTGCAACGGCATTATGATCACTGATTCCCTGTTCTGCACATACAGAGTCAAAAAGTTTGGGTCTGTTTGTTATCAGTAGGTCCAAGATGTTATCTCCACGAGTCGGTTCTCTGTTTAATTGCACGAGGTAATTTTCGGATAGTGCACTCAGTATAATGTCACTCGATGCTCTGTCCCTACCACCCGTCCTAAACATCTGAGTGTCCCAGTCTATATCTGGTAAATTGAAATCTCCGCCTAAGACTATAACATGCTGAGAAAATTTATGTATTTTGAATTCCAAATTTTCTCTCCGTTGTTCTGCCACTAACGCTGCTGAGTCGGGAGGTTGGTAAAAGGAGCCAATTATTAACCTAGCTTGGTTGTTGAGTGTAACCTCCACCCATAATAATTCACAGGAACTATCCACTTCTACTTCTCTACAGGATAAACTACTACTAACAGCGACAAACACTCCACCACCAGTTGCATGCAATCTATCCTTTCTAAACACCGTCTGTACCATTGTAAAAATGTCGGCAGAATTTATCTCTGGCTTCAGCCAGCTTTCTGTACCTACACTCCTGGAAATGGAAAAAAGAACACATTGACACCGGTGTGTCAGACCCACCATACTTGCTCCGGACACTGCGAGAGGGCTGTACAAGCAATGATCGCACGCACGGCACAGCGGACACACCAGGAGCCGTGGTGTTGGCCGTCGAATGGCGCTAGCTGCGCAGCATTTGTGCACCGCCGCCGTCAGTGTCAGCCAGTTTGCCGTGGCATACGGAGCTCCATCGCAGTCTTTAACACTGGTAGCATTCCGCGACAGCGTGGACGTGAACCGTATGTGCAGTTGACGGACTTTGAGCGAGGGCGTATAGTGGGCATGCGGGAGGCCGGGTGGACGTACCGCCGAATTGCTCAACACGTGGGGCGTGAGGTCTCCACAGTACATCGATGTTGTCACCAGTGGTCGGCGGAAGGTGCACGTGCCCGTCGACCTGGGACCGGACCGCAGCGACGCACGGATGCACGCCAAGACCGTAGGATCCTACGCAGTGCCGTAGGGGACTGCACCGCCACTTCCCAGCAAATTAGGGACACTGTTGCTCCTGGGGTATCAGCGAGGACCATTCGCAACCGTCTCCATGAAGCTGGGCTATGGTCCCGCACACCGTTAGGCCATCTTCCGCTCACGCCCCAACATCGTGCAGCCCGCCTCCAGTGGTGTCGCGACAGGCGTGAATGGAGGGACGAATGGAGACGTGTCGTCTTCAGCGATGAGAGTCGCTTCTGCCTTGGTGCCAATGATGGTTGTATGCATGTTTGGCGCCGTGCAGGTGAGCGCCACAATCAGGACTGCATACGACCGAGGCACACAGGGCCAACACCCGGCATCATGGTGTGGGGAGCGATCTCCTACACTGGCCGTACACCACTGGTGATCGTCGAGGGGACACTGAATAGTGCACGGTACATCCAAACCGTCATCGAACCCATCGTTCTACCATTCCTAGCCCGCAAGGGAACTTGCTGTTCCAACAGGACAATGCACGTCCGCATGTATCCCGTGCCACCCAACGTGCTCTAGAAGGTGTAAGTCAACTACCCTGGCCAGCAAGATCTCCGGATCTGTCCCCCATTGAGCATGTTTGGGACTGGATGAAGCGTCGTCTCACGCGGTCTGCACGCCCAGCACGAACGCTGGTCCAACTGAGGCGCCAGGTGGAAATGGCATGGCAAGCCGTCCCACAGGACTACAACCAGCATCTCTACGATCGTCTCCATGGGAGAATAGCAGCCTGCATTGCTGCGAAAGGTGGATATACACTGTACTAGTGCCGACATTGTGCATGCTCTGTTGCCTGTGTCTATGTGCCTGTGGTTCTGTCAGTGTGATCATGTGATGTATCTGACCCCAGGAATGTGTCAATAAAGTTTCCCCTTCCTGGGACAATGAATTCACGGTGTTCTTATTTCAATTTCCAGGAGTGTATAACGATTTCAGCTTCAGTGCTTTCTATCAGCGCTTGAAGTTCCGGTACTTTACCAACGCAGCTTCGACAGTTTACAATTACAATGCCGAATGCTGCTTGGTCCCCGCACGTCCTGACTTTGCCCCACACCCGTTGAGGCTGTTGCCCTTTCTGTACTTTCCCAAGGCCATCTAACCTAAAAAACCACCCAGCCCATGCCACACAACCCCTGCTACCCGTGTAGCCGCTTGTTGCGTGTAGTGGACTCCTGACCTATCCAGCGGAACCCGAAACCCCACCACCCTATGGCGCAAGTCGAGGAATCTGCAGCCCACGCGGTCGTAGAACCGTCTCAGCCTCTGATTCAGACCCTCCACTCGGCTCTGTACCAAAGGTCCACAGTCAGTCCTGTTGACGCTGCTGCAGATGGTGAGCTCTTCTTTCATCCTGCTAGCGAGACTGGCTGTCTTCACCAAATCAGATAGCCGCCGGAAGCCAGAGAGGATTTCCTCCGATCCACAGCGACACACATCATTGGTGCCGACATGAGCGACCACCTGCAGATGGGTGCACCCTGTACTCTTCATGGCATCCGGAAGGACCCTTTCCACATCTGGAATGACTCCCCCGGTATGCACACAGAGTGCACATTGGTTTTCTTCCCCTCTCTTGCTGCCATATCCCTAAGGGTCCCCATTACGCGCCTGACGTTGGAGCTCCCAACTACCAGTAAGCCCACCCTCTGTGACCGCCCGGATCTTGCAGACTGAGGGGCAACCTCTGGAACAGGACAAGCAGCCATGTCAGGCCGAAGATCAGTATCAGTCTGAGACAGAGCCTGAAACCGGTTCGTCAGACAAACTGGAGAGGCCTTCTGTTCAGCCCCCTGGAATGTCTTTCACCCCCTGCCGCACCTTGAGACGACCTCCCACTCTACCACAGGTGGGGGATCAGCCTCAATGCGGGCAGTATCCCAGGCAACCAGAGTCGTAGTCCGATCGGGGGATGCGTGGGACGAGCTGGCCGTCCCCGACAAACCCCCATCCGGACCCCCACAGTGATGCCCATTGGCAACAGCCTCAAGCTGTGTGACCGAAGCCAACACTGCCTGAAGCTGGGAGCGAAGGGATGCCAACTCAGCCTGCATCCGAACACAGCAGTTGCAGTCCCTATCCATGCTAAAAACTGTTGTGCAAAGAACGTCTGAACTAATCTACAGAGAGCGCAAACAAATTGACACAAAATTTAAACGGTTATTAAAATACATGATTGCCTAGTAAATGCAGTAATGCTGCTACTTGCAAACTGCTGACACACTGCTCGGCGGCAGAAGGAGACTACGCGATTTTACACTATTCAGGTACTAAAACGCGATGCTACAACTCTCAAATACTATAATACGCCCAAAATTTATGAATTAGACAATGAAAGTACCAAAAAGACGCAAAGAAATTAAGAATTAAACTATGTAACAAATGAGTGAGCTAGGAGTATACGACTTGCTGCTGCACCTGCTTATCCAACGGCGGCAGGGAGCACACTGACTGACCAACCGACACTGGCCGTTCAAAACAAAAACAGAAGACAAATGACTACGCAAATTTACACTATCCAGGTACTAAAACGCGATGCTACAACTCTCAAATACTATAATACGCCCGAAATTTATGAATTAGACAATGCAAGTACCAAAAACACGCAAAGAAATTAAGAATTAAACTATGTAACAAATGAGTGAGCTAGGAGTATACGACTTGCTGCTGCAGCTGCTTATCCAATGGCAGCAGGGAGCACACATATGTGAGTATAATCTGCATTTTCATAAAAGAAAAAGGCTGACCCTGAGTTTTAAGGAATATAATGCCAGATCTAATTTTCTGCTCAGTTTTATGTATATAATTGATTTTCTAATTCATTTTGACTATGCTTAGTATGATTTGTTATAGGGCAAAATCAGTAATTGTTTTGTAACTTAAATTGTATTGTTGATGTATAAACAAATAAAAATTCTGTACTAATTATAAACATTTGGAAGACAAAATATTAGTAATCTTAAAGTATTTATTTGGCCTTGCTCAAAAACCTGTTAGCAAAGCCAGACCTTAATTAATTCCAAAGCAATTAACAGTTTAGTCAAAAGTATTGTTTACATAACTATATTTGTTAATTTCACAATTTAAACAATTAATTCGCCTTAACCCTCATAGTAGAAGCATAAACTTAACTGTGGAATAAGTGTTAAACGATTAGGGCATGTGTAAAAGTAATGACAGTGTTTGCTCCATACATACCTGATTATTCTTCAAGAACTGTGAACTTTGTGGCTAATTTTTACTACTCGTAGATGTTCAACAGGAAACTATTGTAGCAGTATGTGGATGTTTGCCTGCAAACTACTAATGAAGCTTATGGAAAGTTAAACAGTAATGCACTGGCCATATTAATGTGTATATGGGGGTTTGCGAAAAGTGAAAGTAAAAGACAGTGAAATGCAACTGTGCATCTCTTGGCTACATCATTTTAAGTAGTCCGTGTTTGACTTCCACACCCCATTTTTCAGCCAGTTCATTGACACCAAGGACAACAAAAGAAAAAAAAGTGGAGGTGGAACTGCTACAAGGGGCACACCTGTAATCATCAGTCTAGCTTTATCAACAGTTGAATTACTGGATCTGCTGCATCCTGCAGTGACTCCTCCTTTCCCAGAGCTCTCCAGGCATGTGAAGAATGCTCCAGATCCTGCACCATCATCACCAGCAGCCCCAGACATCTCTCACAAGCCTTCCATCACCACATCACCCAGCCTGCCAACACTTCCAACACATCATCATCCCCTATAATGGGCAATCAAATTGCAGCCCTACATGCTGGTTCAATGGTGAAAGGATATAGTTATCTCACAGGATATCCAAATGGAATATGCATACATATCAATATGCATAACATCACTCACATCTGGTGAAGAAGGCATCTAGATTAGAGGCAGGTTATATGAAAACCCTTGCATTTGTGAACTAACAGAAAGTTACATATGTTGTTACAGAATGCTAATTACAGCTCATAAATGTTTGTGGATCTAAAGAAAGGGTGTTTATAATGAAAAGTGTGTTCTGTGGCTGAAAGACAATTTAAATTTAAGCTCCCAGATAAATATTAAAGCAAACATTGTCAATAATATCACAAGCCAGTACCCAACATCATGCCACACACAGAATTATGGAACGTCTCCATCCCTTATCAGAAGTTGAACCTTAAAAGGTTTGAAAACTAATTTATTGAAGTAAGTAAACAAATAATTCATAAAACACTGGTCACAGGTTTCTTTATTTATATTCAGTTAATGTACAGTAATGGTGTTTAGCAATATTGATAATGGACAAGCTTAATTAAATACTGAGTTTTTAGGAGGATTATCTGCACTTCAGGATACTACATGTGATCTTGTTAGAATTATATAAGAAATTTGCAAATAGTCTTGCAATACAGTGAGAAAAGAAAAGTGGACATGTATATACAAATTATTGTTAACTCCTATGGTGTACAAATTAGTACTATATTAAAGAGCTATTATAGTGCTTTGCAACAGCATTGGACCTGGTAACATACAGGCAAATGGTAATGGCAATGCACAGGGTTCCAGTAGGGAATGCCAAGTTTCATCAAAGCGTTAATACCAATTAGGTTATGTAAACTTACATGACAGAATTGTTATTTCTGCAGACAATGGTACTGGCTTTCTGTTTGACAGTACAAAAATAATAGGAATTTTTGTTACTTGAAAATAATATTATTTATTCATCTATATCAATTTTATCCATTTCAAAATAGTCCCTGCTATAAATTATATACTTAGGTCAGCTCTTTTTCCTATCTATATTTGTAAAACATTAAATTCTATCAGTTTTAAGAACAGAATAAAATCACTGAGAAATATGGAGGCTTGGATGTCATTACAGCATTTCATTTATCTATTTAATTTTTTTAAATTAGGAAGGATAAGAACACAGCTTTTTATTATTCTTCCACATTCAGATTTCAGCTATAAGTAGCCATCTTAAGTGCTTAAATGCAAGAAATTTACAGAATCAAAGCTGATTTACAGGAAAAATAAGTAAAACACCAGATTATTCATTCTAATCAACATACCATTTCGGCAAGTTACCTTTAAAAAAACATGCAGCAGTGCATGTCACCATATAACTTCACTGATGCACCGGCAGACAGAAAGCATAGCTGACTGAGACTGGATCATGTGTTATAAGTAACTCCCTCTATATTACATTAAATAACCAAGTTTCATTCCAATATAGTAGTTTAAAAGCATTTTCTTAAAAATACATGAAGTTAGGAAGTATATTGCACATCACTTTTAATAAACATCAAGAAATGATGATTTACAATGTGTTTGTTCATATATAAGTGGTGAAGCGATCCAACAAATCTTACATAAAAGATAATTAATAGGTTCCTAAATCTGTCCTATAAGGAATTGTAACCTCACATTATAAATAAAAAATTTTAAAAAAAATTGAAGTCTGTCTTGTTAAAATATACTTCCATACCACTTTTAAATTCATCACAAGCTGAAATTTAGTGAAGCTGGTCATTCATATTGGTTTAGAGATCCCAATAAATAATTAATACAAAAAACATAAAAAAGCAATATAAATCGTTTTTTTGGAGATTTTTTGTCATAAACAAGCAAAAAAGTGTGAGCAGGTCCACTACCCATTAATTGTTTCATAACAAATACAAATACACTTTTTTGGTTGGTTTGTGTTAAAAGCATTGAACTTTTCTAGCACTCCTTATTGGTCATTCATTACTATGTCAAGAACTTGTATTGCATCATGCCATTAAAACTGGAGAACAAATTGAGCAAAAGCGTCACATTTGACTGCATCTGCCAAACTTATGTTGCTCTTGGTGATCCAGAATGCTTCCAGTGGGAAAAACATAATTTTAGTTTCATGTCATATCCATAAACCCATATTCCATTAACTGTTATGATATAATTCACTCATTCTGCGTTGTTGTTGTCAGCATCTAACTTCTGAGCAACTTGCAAAAACATGTTTTAACACTTTAAATATCACATATACCAGATGTCAAAAAAGAAAAACAAACCATTGGAAAGAGTAACATGAGGCATTTCACAGACCTCCATCAAAACATGTAATCAATAAAAAATAAAATACACCTATTACAAGTTGAGTTCAAGTCTTTGAGCAGCACAGTGGTTTGTATTACTGAGCACTGGTGTAGATGGTGCACACACATAGAAATCCAACATGTAGTATTATCATTGTGTGAAAAGGCATACTCTTACTGCAGATCTACTTCAAGTGGTGGAGGATAATGCTTTTATATCAGAAAAGGAACACAGCTCAAATCAAGACATGACCTCAGTAAAGTAAGTGAAGACAAACACTTTGAAATATCATCTATTGAATTAACAGGGCTTGAATCACCAAGAAATTAATCATTTTGTGTATGTATAGATCTCCCAGTGTTAGTGTGTACACTTTTTTCAATAAATTAACAGAAGTTCTAGATAAAGTCTCAAGTACAGTGGTCAACATAATCCTGTGTGGGGACATTAACATCAACACTAATATCACAAATGAATCCAGCAGCACTTTCATAAACATCATTCAAAATTTTGGCATGTCCCTATTGGTCAATAGTGCAACAAGGATTACTACAACAACTGCATCAGTAATTGACCATGTGGCCACAAATATGGACAGGGAAAAATCTGATGTAGCTGTAAAAGATCTTGGACTATCAGACCATCCCTGTCAAATAACAACAGTAAAACCACGCATAAAATCATTCCCTAAACTACAAGCTTACAAATGACTTCTATCAGAAATCAAAATACAAGATCTTTCAAAAGAGCTAAAAAAACAAAGCTGTATAAGAAAGCCAATGTGAATATGAAATTCTCTAATTTCTCCACATTGTTTAAATTGAACTTGGAAAAGGCACTTCCAAAAGTTTGCACGTCTGTATCAACATCTCACAAAAACAGATGAATAACAGCAGGTATTAAGAAGTCCTCCCAAACACCTCAGTTCCATGAAAAAGATTTGCAGTGATCCAGAATTCTTAAATGTCTATCATAGACACGAAAAGGTCTATAGGAAAGTGCTGATTGCTGCAAAAAAGTCATTTAATGACAGAATAATAAATAATGCAGAGAATAACAGCAAAGCTGTCTGGGATGTTATAAAATAGGAAACGGGGAGAGGCAAACTAACGCACAATAACATACTGCTAAGGGAGTACACATGTAAATAATGTTGCACTAAATACAATGATGTAACTTCCAACTACAGAGAAAGAAGTCAATAAAACTGTTCAAAAACTAAAAAATAAAAAGGCAGTAGGCTTAGATGAAGTATCAATGTGTGCACTGGAACAAAGCATAGGGATTATACAAGGCCCCTTAACAAATATAATAGATTAGATTAGATTAGATTAATACTAGTTCCATGGATCATGAATACGATATTTCGTAATGATGTGGAACGAGTCGAATTTTCTAATACATGACATAATTAGGTTAATTTAACAACATACTTAAGTTAATATAACAACTTTATTTTTTTGTGTTTTTTGTTTTTCTTTATTTTTTATTTTTATTTATTTTTTATTTTTTAAATATATTTTTTTTCCTTAATTTATATCTAAAAATTCCTCTATGGAGTAGAAGGAGTTGTCATTCAGAAATTCTTTTAATTTCTTCTTAAATACTTGTTGGTTATCTGTCAGACTTTTGATACTATTTGGTAAGTGACCAAAGACTTTAGTGCCAGTATAATTTACCCCTTTCTGTGCCAAAGTTAGATTTAATCTTGAATAGTGAACATCATCCTTTCTCCTAGTATTGTAGTTATGCACACTGCTATTACTTTTGAATTGGGTTTGGTTGTTAATAACAAATTTCATAAGAGAGTATATATACTGAGAAGCTACTGTGAATATCCCTAGATCCTTAAATAAATGTCTGCAGGATGATCTTGGGTGGACTTCAGCTATTATTCTGATTACACGCTTTTGTGCAATAAACACTTTATTCCTCAGTGATGAATTCCCCCAAAATATGATGCCATATGAAAGCAATGAGTGAAAGTAGGCGTAGTAAGCTAATTTACTAAGATGTTTATCACCAAAATTTGCAATGACCCTTATTGCATAAGTAGCTGAACTCAAATGTTTCAGCAGATCATCAATGTGTTTCTTCCAATTTAATCTCTCATCAATGGACACACCTAAAAATTTGGAATATTCTACCTTAGCTATATGCTTCTGATTAAGGTCTATATTTATTAATGGCGTCATACCATTCCCTGTACGGAACTGTATGTACTGTGTCTTATCAAAATTCAGTGAGAGTCCGTTTACAAGGAACCACTTAGTAATTTTCTGAAAGACAGTATTGACAATTTCATCAGTTAATTCTTGTTTGTCAGGTGTGATTACTATACTTGTATCATCAGCAAAGAGAACTAACTTTGCCTCTTCATGAATATAGAATGGCAAGTCATTAATACACTCCTGGAAATTGAAATAAGAACACCGTGAATTCATTGTCCCAGGAAGGGGAAACTTTATTGACACATTCCTGGGGTCAGATACATCACATGATCACACTGACAGAACCACAGGCACATAGACACAGGCAACAGAGCATGCACAATGTCGGCACTAGTACAGTGTATATCCACCTTTTGCAGCAATGCAGGCTGCTATTCTCCCATGGAGATGATCGTAGAGATGCTGGATGTAGTCCTGTGGAACGGCTTGCCATGCCATTTCCACCTGGCGCCTCAGTTGGACCAGCGTCCGTGCTGGACGTGCAGACCGCGTGAGACGACGCTTCATCCAGTCCCAAACATGCTCAATGGGGGACAGATCCGGAGATCTTGCTGGCCAGGGTAGTTGACTTACACCTTCTAGAGCACGTTGGGTGGCATGGGATACATGCGGACGTGCATTGTCCTGTTGGAACAGCACGTTCCCTTGCCGGTCTAGGAATGGTAGAATGATGGGTTCGATGACGGTTTGGATGTACCGTTCACTATTCAGTGTCCTCTCGACGATCACCAGTGGTGTACGGCCAGTGTAGGAGATCGCTCCTCACACCATGATGCCGGGTGTTGGCCCTGTGTGCCTCAGTCGTATGCAGTCCTGATTGTGGCGCTCACCTGCATGGCGCCAAACACGCATACGACCATCATTGGCACCAAGGCAGAAGCGACTCTCATCGCTGAAGACGACACGTCTCCATTCGTCCCTCCATTCACGCCTGTCGCGACACCACTGGAGGCGGGCTGCACGATGTTGGGGCGTGAGCGGAAGACGGCCTAACGGTGTGCGGGACCATAGCCCAGCTTCATGGAGACGGTTGCGAATGGTCCTCGCCGATACCCCAGGAGCAACAGTGTCCCTAATTTGCTGGGAAGTGGCGGTGCAGTCCCCTACGGCACTGCGTAGGATCCTACGGTCTTGGCGTGCATCCGTGCGTCGCTGCGGTCCGGTCCCAGGTCGACGGGCACGTGCACCTTCCGCCGACCACTGGCGACAACATCATGTACTGTGGAGACCTCACGCCCCACGTGTTGAGCAATTCGGCGTTACGTCCACCCGGCCTCCCGCATGCCCACTATACACCCTCACTCAAAGTCCGTCAACTGCACATACGGTTCACGTCCACCCTGTCGCGGCATGCTACCAGTGTTAAAGACTGCGATGGAGCTCCGTATGCCACGGCAAACTGGCTGACACTGCTGCGCAGCTAGCGCCATTCGACGGCCAACACCGCGGTTCCTGGTGTGTCCGCTGTGCCGTGCGTGTGATCATTGCTTGTACAGCCCTCTCGCAGTGTCCGGAGCAAGTATAGTGGGTCTGACACACCGGTGTCAATGTGTTCTTTTTTCCATTTCCAGGAGTGTACATAAGCAAGTTTCTGATTTAAAATTCCGCTGTTTTTCTGAGATCTGTATTAAAACAATGAAGGTATACGCTATTTATTATATATTTCACTCGATGGAATGAAAAAATGGACAATTAAACGAGATACTTTAACTTTGATTCTCCAAAAACATTACGAGAATTAGGCCTATGAACAAATGTATATAGGCAAGTTTCTGATATAAAGTTACGCTGTTTTTCTTAAATCTGTATTAAAACAATGAAGTTATACGCTATTTACGGTAGTTTACTTATTTGTTACCGAGAAACTAGTTAAATTACCGTGAAATAAGAAACAAACACGTTTACAAAATTTAAGCCTAAGCGCGACTTCGCGAAGTTACGATCTTTTCGTGTTTTCTGAAAAAATACGCAAAGAAAAGTCAAACCTTTAATGGCAAGACTAAACGATACACTAAATGAATCCTTCACATCAGGGACATTTCCAGAGCAGTTAAAACAGGCAAGAGTTGTACCTTTGCTTAAGAAAGATAACGCAGAAGACATACAAAATTACCAGCCCTTTTCCCTGCTGTCAGCATTCTCAAAAATAATAGAAGCAGTTATGAAAGACAGATTAACTAATTACCTGAATAAATACAATCTTTTAAGCGAATCACAGTTTGGCTACCAAAGTGGCAAAAATGTGGAGTCAGCCATAGTAGAATTCACAAAAGTTGTACCTGATGCTCTTTATAAAGATGAGTGTGTCACAGGCATATTTTTGGATTTTTCTAAGGCGTTTTATACAGTCGACCACAAGATTCTACTTAATAAACTTGAAGCATTAGGAATAAGAGGGGTAGCTAATGATTGATTTCGATCATACCTAACAGATGCGGTACAAAGAGTTTAGATAACACATACTTCAAATAGAACTAAACAGTTAGTAAAACACTGATCAGAATCAAAATACATTAATAGAGGGGTTCCACAAGGTACCATATTAGGACCAATAGTGTTCCTGATATACATCAATGACTTTCCCATTAGTGTTACTCATGGTGAAACAATTCTCTTTGCTGATGGCAACAATATTATAGTCACTGAGAAAACAAGAGAACTCCTTGCTGAGAAAGCAAATGAAACTCTCAAGGAAGTTAACGATTGGTCACTAAGCAATTAAGTGACATTGAACATAAAGAAAATTAATGTCATGAATATCAGTTTGAACAGGAAAAGTGACAATGTTAAATTAAATGTAGTTGGCACCTCTATTGACTGTGTAACAAATGCAAAATTTCTAGGAATGAATATTGATCCTCAGTTGAAATGGTGTGAAAACACAAAGGTACTTCCAAACAGAATGTCATCAGCATGTTATGCCCTTAGAATCCTATCATCAGTGTGTAACATGCAGTGTCTTTTAGTTACATATTATTCATATGTACAGTCAATTATTGGCTTTTTCTACCAATGAATAAAACTCTACAATAAATTACCACAAGAGATTAAAGAAACTGCAAAAATACATTTATTTAAAAAGGCAGCTAAAGTGTACCTGTTATGCAGTACATTTTATACATTGAAGGATTACTTAGATAAAACAGAATAGGGGTTTGAAAAAAAAGTTATACAAATAAATAATAATAATAATAAATGATTATAAAACATCCAACATTTCACATAATGCCTTCACTTCATGTTTTTTCCCCTCTTTTTCCTTTCTAGAAATACTGATCCCCAATCTATTGAAACGTAATAGTCTAATTGAAACCTATTTTAACACATAAATTTTAACCATAAACAGTAATTTCTGACATAGAGATGTATGTAAATATGTACTTGTGGAAAAGTTACGAAGAAAATAATTACGGAATTTTAATTATACTAATGTGTAGAAGTCTGTTAATTGGTAGGAACATTTTATATGGTATGAATCTTCTGTAATTAGTAAATATAGCAAGTGTATCATTAACATTTGATACCTAAGCATTTATACATGCTTCAATTAATTTATACACTAGCATTCACTAATGTGTTTAATATATAAGAGTCAAGGTAATTATTTAAATGTGTCATTTGTTTTACGATGAGAGTTTTAATTGTTAATTAATCAAAAAATGATTATAAACAATGCCGAGGATTGTTCAGAATTGTTAAGAAAGTATAAATAGTTATGGGCATGTTGGCAAAGAGGGTCAGTACTTTGTGTGATGTTGGACAGAAATCACGTAGCTTGTTGAACATAATTTATTATTGTAAGTATGTTACAATTTATTTCAGATTTGTCAAGATGCTTTTAACTAATTTGAGATTATAGTAAATGTTCACTGGAAACAATATATGAGATTAATTATTTAAAAATGTTGGTATGAAGTTTACTTAAGATATCTTTGCTGTTATAGCGACATTCTAGCACTTTATAACTGAGATGTGATTACAACTAGGTTAAACTGTTTGTAGCCTTATGTATATGTTCTCATTTGGTTTGACCTGTTACTATACCTATTATGTTAAAGTCACTGAATAGACGTTGATTTACTATTAAGTATGAAATTATTCTATGTCATGATATTCTCCTTAACATGTATTAGATCTACTGTGTATTTGGCAAAGGAACATTTATCAGAAAGAAATTTATTGTGCTTAAATTACTAGAATGGCTCTATCTGTGGAGGATGAAGAAAATCAAATTTTATGTTGGAGATAGTTATTGGGACAGAAGTGTTATGATTCCCAGGATTTAAGGGTCACACAGTTTTACTTTCATTTATTTTCTTGTGCTTCAATGACCAAACCACTGTTAGTCTTATTTAATTATTCTTTTGCCATCTTAGCACTATAAGAAAGGGATGATGTTTGCAACATGTCTGATGTTTGTATATGTCATGCTGTCTCCTTAGTATAGATACAAGGTGTTCTTTGTCAATGTCTACACATATCTGAACTGTTCAATACTGCTGTATGTTACAGCAAGTCAGTGCTTCAATATATATAAATGTTAGCTTACAATCTGATTCTTAATGAAAACTGGTTAAATTTCTCCAATATCTTATTGAAAATACTCTGATGACCATTAATGATTCATGTGTAGTGAGTAGCAAAGGAAAAACTAAAGACTGAGGATTTGTATTCATGGTATAGTTATGGTTCTTGCAGACATCTACTTTCAATTGAAGTCTAGTTGATTCAGTAATACGTAACTGATGAGGAAATATATATTTATCATACCTTTAGAATGGCTGAACTAACCATTTTACTCCTAATATTAACCCATTCATATGTTACCACTGGTACTTTACCTCCTGCCTGAACCTATGTTGGCTTTTATCTTATCTGTGCCCAATTTTACCTACTGTCTGATCTGATGTTGCTACATCATGTCTAATAAGAGAAGTCTGTCAACTGGTTATTGAGCAGTATATATTCCAGAAGAACCCTGCTGGTACTTAATTTACCAATGTAAATCTGATTCTATGGTGGCATGTGGCCATGGTGGCTCTCAGTCTCTGCAAGAAGATGCTGAAAAATTTGGGATGATGACTTTCTAGCTAAGAGAACAAGGTGCCTTTGCCAGTTATTGTGGGCAAATCCCTTTATCCATCCTTGTGGTTTCCTGACTTGAAATGTTCATGTCAGTTCAGTTGTTCTAAAGTCTGAGTTTGACTTGTAAATAAATGAGGACGTTTGGTCCTACAAGTGGTACAGTCATTATGTCTATGTGCATTTCAAAAGTTGAAAACTGACATAATTTTTCCATGAAAATAGATGTGTGAAAGGCTAACATTTACTGTTTCTTGTAAATTGCTTGACAACTGCCTTCACATGATATGATGCTTACTATATTCATCTGTTTAATCTGGTCTATCTAGACTTAATATAATGATATACTGTTACATGCAACATGGTTCTTAGAACCACTTATTATCAATGCTCTAGTCCTTTCAAAAGAAATATACTTACTTTAATTAATCTACAACTTACAGGGACAAAATTAGAACTAGTGATGTATTGACATATATTATTCTATGATGTGCTTTTACATGCAACCTAATTCTCTGTAATCATCTAAGAGGTAAACTGCTTTCTTGTGGCATACAGCCTACCCCAGCTATTGTTGACAGCAATATCATAACTATAATTGATTCTATCACTCTGCTAATGACTGTTAATTTATACGTACTACCACTTGAAAAATATATACCGCGTGATCAAAAAGTCAGTATAAATTTGAGAACTGAATAAATAACAGAATGATGTAGATTAGAGAGGTACAAAAAATTGACACATATGCTTGGAATGACATGGGGTTTTATTAGAACCCAAAAAATACAAAAGTTCAAAAAATGTCCGACAGATGGCGCTTCATTTGATCAGAATAGCAATAATTAGCATAACAAAGTAAGACAAAGCAAAGATAATGTTCTTTACAGGAAATGCTCAATATGTCCACCATCATTCCTCAACAATAGCTGTAGTTGAGGAATAATGTTGTGAACGGCACTGTAAAGCATGTCCGGAGTTATGGTGAGGCATTGGCGTCGGATGTTGTCTTTCAGCATCCCTTGAGATGTCGGTCGATCACGATACACTTGCGACTTCAGGTAACCCCAAAGCCAATAATCATACGGACTGAGGTCTGGAGACCTGGAAGGCCAAGCATGACGAAAGTGGCGGCTGAGCACACAATCATCACCAAACGATGCGCGCAAGAGATCTTTCACGCATCTAGCAATATGGGGGGAGCGCCACCCTCCATAAACATCGTACGTTCCATCAGGTGTTTATCAGCCAGACTGGTGATGATGCGATTCTGTAACATATCGGCATACCTCTCACCCATCACGGTAGAATTTACAAAACCAAAATCACACATTTCCTCAAAGAAAAAAGGCCCAAGTGGTAAATCCAAACCATACTGTGACTTTCTTGTCATGCAATGGAGTTTCCATGACAGTTCTAGGATTTTTGGTAGCCCAAATTCTGCAGTTGTAGGCGTTGACAGACTCTCACAGTGTGAAATGAGTGTTGACAGACTCTCAGAGTGTGAAATGAGCTTCGTCGGCCCACAACACGTTACTCAATCAATCGTCATCTTCCGCCAACTTTGCAAATGCCCACACCACAAATGCCCTCCACTTCACTAAATCGCCAGGTAACAGTTCATGATACCAATAGATTTTGTATGGATAGCATCGGAGGGTATGCCTAAGTGCCAACCAAACAGTAGTGTATGGAATGCGGGTGCGACGTGCGACTGTACGAGCGCTGACTTCCCCGTGCATAGACGAACCCGCTACAGTCTCCATTTCTTCCTGAACTGTCTCGGCAGCATTACACCTTGTGCTCAGTTGGCCACTATGGGTTCTATTGTCTAAACAACACATGGCTTCGAACTTCGAAATCATTCTCCCGACAGCTGCATTTGTCAACGGACCTTTACCCGTTCAAATCCCCTTCCTATGGCAATACGATCATAACGCTGAACTAGCACATTCCCCATTATGATAATACAGCTTCACCAAAAGCGCCTTTTCAGCTAATGTCAAAAAAATGCTGCAACTGCTGGCGCATCTGATTCTCTCTCTCATTACAGCTCCTTTTATACACGATTGTCATGCGCAGTCACTGACGTTTTGCTGTCCAGTGCCATCTGTTGGAGATTTGGTGAACTTTAGTTCTTTTTTTTTTGTTCTAATATAACCCCATGTCATTCCAAGCATGTGTGTCAATTTTTACCTCTCTATCTACATTATTCCGTGGTTTATTATGTTTTCAAATTTATACTGACTTTTTGATCATCCGGTATATATTTTGTCTTTGCATTATACAAAATTTCGTAACATTATAAACACATGAAATATGTCCTTGAGCTTAATGTATTGTCAATTGGAAAGGGAAGCTATATATCACTTGGCTGAGATTCCAGTAACTTTAATTTTATATCTCAGACCTGCCTTCTTCTTAATTTTGAAAGGGTAACAAAAATTTCTTTTGTCATTATTACACTTGGCTCTGTGGTGTTTAGCAAACATATTGATGCATGAGAAAATACTTCACATAATGTGAACATTGTAACACTTGGATGATCTGATCAATGAGGCAGTTAACTTTGTTTATTTTTCTGATATGAGATATGCTGCAATTTGATTCATTTGGCTACTTTATTTCTATATTTTCATGTTTACCAAAACAGCATTATATATGTCATTTACTCTGTCCTGCAGAAGGCTATTGTTCAACCTTCATTCATCAGTCAATAGGGAGTGTTAGGGTGAATTTTCAGGGACTGGGAAGGTGAAGCTGTGGCAAGTCCATTCTGCAGGGAATGTCGAACACTCTTCTCCCTCCGGCACCACAGGGAAGTACTGGAACAGTGGGGGGTCCTGGTTTGGGGTGGTGGGAGGGAGGGGGTGGTGGTGGTGGTGGTTAGCGGGGTTTCCTATCTTTGGGGTCTGTTGCCCTTTTTCTTCAACTCCAACACTCAGAACCTTCTATTTCATTTCTTACTTCTCAGTAGAGTACCGAGCCACCCTTCCCTCTGTCCACATGCATATGTCTCTATTGATGAGACCCTTCTAGTTTACCGTGTCAGCTGTATTAAGTGACTAAAACCTATATTATAGGAGGATCTGGGGAACAAGCTAGCATTCCTGTATTATTAGATGTAACTATGCTCTGTCATACCATATTACTTATTTATGTTGGATTTTGTTGTATGTTGTCACCCAATTGGTAAACATTTACTATTTTATTTAGTTTGGTATATACCAGCACTCAAAGTTGTGAACACTTACTTGTATACAAATATGCTCTATTAATATATTATCATGAGGAATGGCTCACTTACTAATGTTTGTCAAATATCATGAGGAATGGCTCACTTACTAATGTTTTTTAATTATTGTGAGGAATAGCTCACTTACTAATGTTTGTCAAATATCATGAGGAATGGCTCACTTACTAATGTTTTTTAATTATTGTGAGGAATGGCTCACTCACTAATGTTTGTTAAATATCATGAGGAATGGCTCAAGGAGTTACTTGCTTATACTATTGTCTGTCACACAATTATGTTTCATGTGTAATGCTCTTCTAATCTGTGGGGTGTATCATCTTTTCTTCTTCAACTCCAACAATCCAAATTTTCTATTTCATTTCTTACTTCTCATCAGAGTACAAAGCCATTCTTCCCCCCTGCCCATATGCATACACATCTACTGCTGAGATCATTCTAATTTACCATGTCAACACTTGTCGTTGACTAAAGCCTATTTTATAGGAGAATCAGGGAACCAAGCTAGTATTTCTGCATTATTGAAGATACTGAATTTACTTAAGTATGTTATATATATACATATATAAGGCTCAAACCAACTTACCAATGTGTAAAATCTATTCATATTATTGTCAGGATGTATCTGTTGCTTATGAACCAACTACGAATGTATAATGCTCAACCATATAATTGTCATGATGTATGTGTTACTTATGTACCAATTTAGCAATGTATAATGCTCAACCATGATTCTCATGATGTATCTAACACTTACGAACCAATTACCAATGTATAATGTTCAACTATATAATTGTCATGATGTTCTGTAACTTATGTACCAATTTACCAATATATAATGCTCAAACCAACTTACCAATGTATAAAACCTATTCATATTTTGTTGTGATGTACCAGTCATTTATTATTCATTTATTGTGTATTCACACTACGTGGTGAACACTTACCATTGTATAATGCCTAACCATGATTTGTCATAATGTACCAATCATTTATGATTCATTTATTGTGTATTCACACCGAAGTGGTGAGCACATACCTGTAAATAAGGCCCAACCACATAGTTGTTGGTGCTGTTTCGATTACTTATAAAACACAACCAATACAATGTATTAGCCACTTATATAGTCACGCAGCGTAATATGTAACTCCACTCTTACATGTCATTATGTTAATTAATGTGTGAATGATTGTAAAGGATGGGAGTGAAGCATAGAAGTGTCTTGACAAATGAAAAATAGTAAGATTGGTCATCGGCCAGATATTTCATCCAATAAAACAGTCAGCATACTGCAAACTTCAAGATTATCCATAAAGCAGTCTGTGTACTGCAAACATCCAGACAATTTACATTTATGTAAAGTACAGAGAGTAGTGCATTTACACTTATGAATTTTGTACTAGTTTGTAAACAGAATGTATCTCTGCCTATGTAGATCAACACCTTCAACCCATTACATGCAGTCTCCCATCCTTCATCAAAGACACCAACCACTTTCTCGAACACCTGGAATCCTTACCCAGTCTGTTACCCCGGAAACCATCCTTGTAACCATTGATGCCACTTCCTTATACACAAATATTCCGCACATCCAGGTCCTCACTGCGATGGAGCACTTCCTTTCACGCCGATCACCTGCCACCCTACCTAAAACCTCTTTCCTCATTACCTTCGCCAGCTTCATCCTGACCCACAACTTCTTCACTTTTGAAGGCCAGACGTACCAACAATTAAAGGGAACAGCCATGGGTACCAGGATGGCCCCCTCGTACGCCAACCTATTCATGGGTCGCTTAGAGGAAGCCTTCTTGGTTACCCAGGCCTGCCAACCCAAAGTTTGGTGCAGATTTATTGATGACATTTTCATGATCTGGACTCACAGTGAAGAAGAACTCCAGAATTTCCTCTCCAACCTCAACTCCTTTGGTTCCATCAGATTCACCTGGTCCTACTCCAAATCCCATGCCACTTTTCTTGACGTTGACCTCCACCTGTCCAATGGCCAGCTTCACACTTCCGTCCACATCAAACCCACCAACAACCAACAGTACCTCCATTATGACAGCTGCCACCCATTCCACATCAAACGGTCCCTTCCCTACAGCCTAGGTCTTCATGGCAAATGAATCTGCTCCAGTCCGGAATCCCTGAACCATTACACCAACAACCTGAAAACAGCTTTCGCATCCTGCAACTACCCTCCCGACCTGGTACAGAAGCAAATAACCAGAGCCACTTCCTCATCTCCTCAAACCCAGAATCTCCCACAGAAGAACCCCAAAAGTGCCCCACTTGTGACAGGATACTTTCCAGGACTGAGTCAGACTCTGAATGTGGCTCTCCAGTAGGGATAGGACTTCCTCAACTCCTGCCCTGAAATGAGATCCATCCTTCATGAAATCCTCCCCACTCCACCAAGAGTGTCTTTCCGCCGTCCACCTAACCTTCGTAACCTCTTAGTTCATCCCTATGAAATCCCCAAACCACCTTCCCTACCCTCTGGCTCCTACCCTTGTAACCGCCCCCGGTGTAAAACCTGTCCCATGCACCCTCCCATGCACCCTCCCACCACCACCTACTCCAGTTCTGTAACCCGGAAGGTGTACAAGATCAAAGGCAGAGCCACGTGTGAAAGCACCCACGTGGTCTACCAACTGACCTGCCTACACTGTGACATATTCTATGTGGGAATGACCAGCAACAAACTGTCCATTCACATGAATGGACACAGGCAGACAGTGTTTGTTGGTAATGAGGATCACCCTGTGGCTAAACATGCCTTGGTGCACGGCCAGCACATCTTGGCACAGTGTTACACTGTCCGGGTTATCTGGATACTTCCCACTAACACCAACCTATCCGAACTCCGGAGATGGGAACTTGCTCTTCAATATATCCTCTCTTCCCGTTATCCACCAGGCCTCAATCTCCACTAATTTCAAGTTGCCACCACTCATACCTCACCTGTCATTCAACAACATCTTTGCCTCTGCACTTCCGCCTCAACTGACACCTCTGCCCAAACTCTTTGCCTCTGTATATGTCTGCTTGTGTCTGTATATGTGTGGATGGATATGTGTGTGTGTGTGTGTGTGTGTGCGAGAGTATACCCGTCCTTTTTTCCCCCTAAGGTAAGTCTTTCCGCTACCGGGATTGGAATGACTCCTTACCCTCTCCCTTAAAACCCAAATACTTTCGTCTTTCCCTCTCCTTCCTTCTTTCCTGATGAGGCAACCGTTGGATGCGAAAGCTAGCATTTTGTGTGTATGTTTGTGTTTGTTTGTGTGTCTATCGACGTGCCAGCACTTTCGTTTGGTAAGTCACATCATCTTTATTTTTAGATATATTTTTTTCCCCACGTGGAATGTTTCCTTCTATTATGGTGATGTGACTTACCAAAAGAAAGCTGGCAGGTCGATAGACACACAAAAAAACACAAACATACACACAAAATTCTAGCTTTCGCAACCAACGGCTGCTTCGTCGGGAAAGAGGGAAGGAGAGGGAAAGACGAAAGGATGTGGGTTTTAAGGGAGAGGGTAAGGAGTCATTCCAATCCCAGGAGCGGAAAGACTTACCTTAGGGGGAAAAAAGGACAGGTATACACTCGCACACACACACATATCCATCCGCACATACACAGGCACAAGCAGACATTTGTAAAGGCAAAGAGTTTGGGCATATATATATAGAGGGAAACATTCCGCATGAGAAAAAAATGTATTTCCCTTAAAACCCAAATCCTTTCGTCTTTCCCTCTCCTTCCCTCTTTCCTGATGAGGCAACCGTTGGTTGCGAAAGCTAGAATTTTGTGTGTATGTTTGTGTGTCTATCGACGTGCCAGTGATTTCGTTTATATATATATAAACAAAGATGATGTGACTTACCAAACGAAAGTGCTGGCAGGTCGACAGACACACAAACAAATGCAAACATACACACAAAATTCAAGCTTTCGCAACAAACTGTTGCCTCATCAGGAAAGAGGGAAGGAGAGGGAAAGACGAAAGGATGTGGGTTTTAAGGGAGAGGGTAAGGAGTCATTCCAATCCCGGGAGCGGAAAGACTTACCTTAGGGGGAAAAAGGACAGGTATACACTCGCACACACACTCATATCCATCCGCACATACACAGACCCAAGCAGACATTTTAGGTATATTTTTCCCATGTGGAATGTTTCCCCCTATATATATATATATATATATATATATATATATATATATATATATATATATATATATATATATATATATATATATATATATATATATATATATAATGGAAGGAAACATTCCACGTGGGAAAAATTATATATAAAAACAAAGATGAGGTGACTTACCGAACAAAAGCGCTGGCAGGTCGATAGACACACAAACAAACACAAACATACACACAAAATTCAAGCCAAATTATGACAGCTGCCACCCATTCCACATCAAACGGTCCCTTCCCTACAGCCTAGGTCTTCGTGGCAAATGAATCTGCTCCAGTCCGGAATCCCTGAATCATTACACCAACAACCTGAAAACAGCTTTCGCATCCCGCAACTACCCTCCCGACCTGGTACAGAAGCAAATAACCAGAGCCACTTCCTCGTCCCCTCAAACCAAGAATCCCCCACAAAAGAACCACAAAAGTGCCCCACTTGTGACAGGATACTTTCCGGGACTGGACCAGACTCTGAATGTGGCTCTCCAGCAGGGATACGACTTCCTCAAATCCTGCCCTGAAATGAGATCCATCCTTCATGAAATCCTCCCCACTCCGCCAAGAGTGTCTTTCCGCCGTCCACCTAACCTTCGTAACCTGTTAGTTCATCCCTATGAAATCCCCAAACCACCTTCCCTATCCTCTGGCTCCTATCCTTGTAACCGCCCCCGATGCAAAACCTGTCCCATGCACCCTCCCACCACCACCTACTCCAGTCCTGTAACCCGGAAGGTGTACACGATCAGAGGCAGAGCCACGTGTGAAAGCACCCACGTGATTTACCAACTGACCTGCCTACACTGTGATGCATTCTATGTGGGAATGACCAGCAACAAACTGTCCATTCGCATGAATGGACACAGGCAGACAGTGTTTGTTGGTAATGAGGATCACCCTGTGGCTAAACATGCCTTGGTGCACACCCAGCACATCTTGGCACAGTGTTACACCGTCCGGGTTATCTGGATACTTCCCACCAACACCAACCTATCCGAACTCCGGAGATGGGAACTTGCCCTTCAGTACATCCTCTCTTCTCGTCATCCGCCAGGCCTCAATCTCCGCTAATTTCAAGTTGCCGCCACTCATACCTCACCTGTCTTTCAACAACTTCTTTGCCTCTACACTTCTGCCTCGACTGACATATCTGCCCAAACTCTTTGTCTTTAAATATGTCTGCTTGTGTCTGTATGTGTGCATGGATATGTGCGTGTGTGCGAGTGTATACCTGTCCTTTTTTCCCCCTAAGGTAAGTCTTTCTGCTCCCGGGATTGGAATGACTCCTTACCCTCTCCCTTAAAACCCACTTCCTTTCGTCTTCCCCTCTCCTTCCCTCTTTCCTGATGAGGCAACAGTTTGTTGCGAAAGCTTGAATTTTGTGTGTATGTTTGTGTTTGTTTGTGTGTCTATCGACCTGCCAGCGCTTTTGTTCGGTAAGTCACCTCATCTTTGTTTATATATATATATATATATATATATATATATATATATATATATATATACACACACACACACACACACACACACACACACACACTCCTGGAAATTGAAATAAGAACACCGCGAATTCATTGTCCCAGGAAGGGGAAACTTTATTGACACATTCCTGGGGTCAGATACATCACATGATCACACTGACAGAACCACAGGCACATAGACACAGGCAACAGAGCATGCACAATGTCGGCACTAGTACAGTGTATATCCACCTTTCGCAGCAAAGCAGGCTGCTATTCTCCCATGGAGACGATCGTAGAGATGCTGGATGTAGTCCTGTGGAACGGCTTGCCATGCCATTTCCACCTGGCGCCTCAGTTGGACCAGCATTCGTGCTGGACGTGCAGACCGCGTGAGATGACGCTTCATCCAGTCCCAAACATGCTCAATGGGGGACAGATCCGGAGATCTTGCTGGCCAGGGTAGTTGACTTACACCTTCTAGAGCACGTTGGGTGGCACGGGATACATGCGTACGTGCATTGTCCTGTTGGAACAGCACGTTCCCTTGCCGTTCTAGGAATGGTAGAACGATGGGTTCGATGATGGTTTGGATGTACCGTGCACTATTCAGTATCCCCTCGATGATCACCACTGGTGTACGGCCAGTGTAGGAGATCGCTCCCCACACCATGATGCCGGGTGTTGGCCCTGTGTGCCTCGGTCGTATGCAGTCCTGATTGTGGCGCTCACCTGCACGGCGCCAAACACGCATACGACCATCATTGGCACCAAGGCAGAAGCGACTCTCATCGCTGAAGACGACACGTCTCCATTCGTCCCTCCATTCACGCCTGTCGCGACACCACTGGAGGCGGGCTGCACGATGTTGGAGCGTGAGCGGAAGACGGCCTAACAGTGTGTGGGACCGTAGCCCAGCTTGATGAAGACGGTTGCGAATGGTCCTCGCCGATACCCCAGGAGCAACAGTGTCCCTAATTTGCTGGGAAGTGGCGGTGCGGTCCCCTACGGCACTGCGTAGGATCCTACGGTCTTGGCGTGCATCCGTGCGTCGCTGCGGTCCGGTCCCAGGTCGACGGGCACGTGCACCTTCCGCCGACCACTGGTGACAACATCGATGTACTGTGGAGACCTCACGCCCCACGTGTTGAGCAATTCGGCGATACGTCCACCCGGCCTCCAGCATGCCCACTATACGCCCTCACTCAAAGTCCGTCAACTGCACATACGGTTCACGTCCACGCTGTCGCGGCATGCTACCAGTGTTAAAGACTGCGATGGAGCTCCATATGCCACGGCAAACTGGCTGACACTGACTGCGGCAGTGCACAAATGCTGCGCAGCTAGCGCCATTCGACGGCCAACACCGCGGTTCCTGGTGTGTCCGCTGTGCCGTGCGTGTGATCATTGCTTGTACAGCCCTCTCGCAGTGTTCGGAACAAGTATGGTGGGTCTGACACACCGGTGTCAATGTGTTCTTTTTTCCATTTCCAGGAGTGTGTGTGTGTGTGTGTGTGTGTGTGTGTGTGTGTGTGTGTCTATATATATATATATATATATATATATATATATATAATTTTTTTTTTTACAGTAACTGTTACCAGGACTTCTGCTGCAACAGTTTGCCAGCTGCGGTAAGTAAAACCAACCTAGAGAATGTTATACTATGCATTGTACAATACTGGCACCTCTTCCTCTTTCTGAGCTCAACATCTCACTCATTGACTGTGAAGGGATGCTGACACAGTTTTTCAGGAGTGCAAATTGGAAGTTGCGGTACAGAAAATGGCCCAATGACCCAGAGATCACTAGTGTTTGTGTGTGTGTGTGTGTGTGTGTGTGTGTGTGTGTGTGTGTAGGGAGTGAAGTGTTATGAAACAATGTGTGTATAGTGAGTGCAGTGACTGATAGTGAGGTATGAGTGAACTGTGTCACATTACATTATTTAATAAGTTATTTGTAAAAAAAGTATTGTATACCAGGAGAAAATCTAATGATTGTGTCTAACTAGAAGTCTGTAAAAATATGTGTAAATGAATTAGCTTATTTTAAATTGATCTAAACTTGAAAATACTTTGACATGTCCTATGTTCTTGTAAAAAGAGATCTACGAACGAATAAAGCTACCACTACTACTACTACTACTACTACTGCATTTATTACTGTTTTTGTTTGAAATTCAACCATTTTGGGACAAATTTGGCTGTCACACATTACATACCCAAAATAGCCAAAGAAATTTAATAGAATGAGCCAATTATATTGTCACCATCCTCAGTGACTTCTTGAATTGTGGTTCAGAAATTGTTCCCAATCATTTTTTTCTATTTTTCCATGACTTCACTGGTTGACTATGTGCTAGGGCGTCCATGGTGCTTGTCACCTTTAGTGTCTTCATGTGTTCTTCCTATCACTTATAATACTTGCAAACCCTGGTTTTACACACAGCAGACTGACCAAAGTGATATTTAACATTTCTAAAACCTTGCTGCACTTTATTCTGTTCTTACAGCAAAATTTAATGCAAATACTCTGATCCATTTTTATACAAAGTAAACAGTCTCTGATACTAACAAAACACGTATAAGTTTTTAACATTTGACAACAGACTAAATATTTGGTATCATTAATACTGCACATGTACCTTTCAGAGTTAACTGCTTATTGATGTCCAGGTTGAAATTATTTCCTAGCGTGAAGTCTTCAACAAAACCTGAACACTGAAATTCAACAGGTTTTCGCAACTTGTTTGAGGCTCAACTACCTTAAATAATTTGGAAATAAAAGCAACAATAAACAATTTATCTATCTACAATGTTCATATTTTCACAATTAACATGATGATTTGTTAGATGTATATCAAAAAAGTAAACTGAGAAAATTACCTCATAATATGATCATAACCAATGACTCATTAGCAATGTTTAAAGAGAACTCAGCAGATGACCAATAGGCAAGGATTTACAAATTAAGCACAACAGATTAAAAATTTTATGGTTCCTCAAACACCATCCTAAAGCACTTTCAGCCCTATTTTCTTGCAAAACAAATGACATATAAATTAAACAGAAACAGGAATTGTGTTGCACATGTGTTTGCATTTATTCTTTGAAATGACCTTTGGAAGTGCTTAGAAATAGTTGAAGCCATTTGCAATACAATATTTCCTGAATGGCTGAAATACGCTGAAGTTAAGCCACTGTTTAAGAAGGGAGATAAAGAAATAGCATCAAATTTCCGTCCAATTTCACTGTTGCCAGCATTCTCAAAAATTTTCGAAAAAGTAATGTTCAGTTGTCTTTATAACCATCTTATCTCAAATAACATACTGTAAAAGTCACAGTTTGAATTTCTAAAAGGTTCTGATATTGAGAAGGCTATCTACACTTACAGTGAAAATGTGCTTAATTCATTAGACAAAAATTTGCAGGCAACTGGCATATTTTGTGATCTGTCAAAGGCATTTGACTATGTAAATCGCAATATCCTTTTAAGTAAACTAGAATATTATAGTGTAACAGGAAATGCTGCAAAATGGTTCAAATCTTATATCTCTGGCAGGAAACAAAGGGTGTTATTAGGAAAGAGACATGTATCAAGCTATCAGGCATCATCCAACTGGGAACTAATTACATGTGGGGTCCCACAAGGTTCCATTTTGGGGCCCTTACTTTTTCTTGTGTATATCAATGATCTTTCATCAGTAACATTACCAGATGCCAAGTTTGTTTTGTTTGCCAATGATACAAACATTGCAATAAATAGCAAATCAAATGTAGTCTTAGAAAGATCAGCCAATAAATTATTTGTGGACATTAATCACTGGTTCCTAGCCAATTCTTTGTCACTAAACTTTGAAAAAACACACTACATGCAGTTCAGAACTTGTAAGGGGTGTCCCAAGAATATATGTCTAACATACGATGACGAGAAGATAGAAGAAAAGGACAGTGTTAAATTCTTGGGATTACAGCTTGATAACAAATTCAACTGGGAGGAGCACACCACAGAACTGCTGAAGCGTCTTAACAAATCTCTGTTTGCAATGCGAATTTTGTCAGATGTAGGGGATATAAAAATGAAAAAGCTGGCATACTATGCTTACTTTCATTCCATAATGTCATATGGGATTATTTTTTGGGGTAATTCATCAAGCCAAGCTGAAGTTTTCCGGGCACAAAAACGTGCAGTAAGAGTTATATGTGGTGTGAACTCAAGAACATCCTGCAGAAGCCTGTTTAGGGAACTGGGGATACTAACTACTGCTTCCCAATATATTTATTCCTTAATGAAATTTGTCATTAAAAATATATCACTTTTTCAAACCAACAGCTCAATTCATGGAATCAATACTAGAAATAAGAATAATCTTCACAAGGATTTAAAGTCACTTAGTCTTGTACAAAAAGGTGTGCGTTATTCAGGAACACACATTTTCAATAACTTGCCAGCAGCCATAAAAAGCTTAACAACCAATGAAATTCAGTTTAAGAGAAGCGTAAAGGTTATATTGGTGGCCAACTCCTTCTACTCCATAGATGAATTTCTTAGTAAAACCAACTGATTTGTATATAAGTACAACATAACTTCTTCACAATATCAGTGCAGTAATGTGTTCATTGAAAATTTGTGTGTGTGTGTGTGTGTGTGTGTGTGTGTGTGTGTGTGTGTGTGTGTGTGTGTAAGTATAATCTAATTTCTGCACCATTTCAGTGCAGTAATGTGTTCATTGTAAATAAGTATTACAGTAGTTGTATTACATGTTTATTACCTTATAAATAAATAAAAAACTTTTTTATTTTAAATTCAGTGCATTAGTATTTGTAAAATGACTCTTGGTGTTCATTAAAAAATGACGATCATTCCACTTGGGACCTGTGGAATGGTACATTAGCTTATTTGTTTTAGTTGTAAATATTTGTCATGTATTGTTGTTTTTCTGGAGGACCTCCTCACTACGGATCAATTGGAATGAAAGTAAATCTAATCTAATCTAAAAAAAAGGTTTTTATTTATTTGATTGTTATTTAATATCTATTTTTGAGTGTTTAAAAAGTGGTGGTATCAGCATGAAGTAGAAGAAAATTCTAACAGTGCTCAAGTTTACAAAGAAACTTAACTTGCATGTATTTTTTGTGTGCACAAACTTTGAAGTTTGTTTTTTACACAGTTAATTCTACACTTGGAAACCAAGGTGTGCACACAGAAAGAAATATGAATTTATGTGAGATGCTGCACAGTAGTAAGATTTGGAAAGTATCAAAAACAATCTTAATAAAGTACCAGAATATGCATATTCTGAACAGTGGAAAGTGATATTTATCACAGGCATTTCATCAACACATGGAGAATGTGCAGCACTTAAGTAATGACACAATGATCAAAGTTTCCAATCTGCCCTTAAGCCTGTAAAACCTTGACAACTCTTCATGAAAACTGGGCACAGAACAAGAAGTTCAAGAATTTTATGACTGTTTTGAAATTCTTGCTATAAATGAATGAAAATGTTATTGTTTTGACCTTCAGTTTTACAGATTTTGATGACATAATGCGGAAACTACAGCTCATGTGATTTTGCTTAGCAAGATATTTATATGATACTCATTACATTTTAGAGAAAGGGTAGGAGAAGCATACACATTCTCATGGAGATCACTACAATGCTGAAACTAATGAAGGTTTGGAACCAGGATTCATTACTTCTTTAAACTTGGTAACTAGTAATCTTTTTACGATGGATTAGAGACTCCAAGAAATTGTATACACTCAACATCAGGATCCAGTCAGTGAATGTTTACAAGTCTTCAGCACTAATGAATTAGGCTATTTAGATGGTAGTTTCAACAATGAGCTGAAATTTCAATACAGCATGGTTTAATAGAAGCTTGGGGGATTTAATATTCTGGTAGAATCAATGTGAAAGAATATGCTAACTAGAATCGATGAAATACAGTAAGAAAATGCATAATGAAGAAAGCTGATATGATAAACAGTAAGGTCAACATTGATGAACTGATTATGTAATGTCACAGTGCAGCACAGAGGCAAAGAAGTCACATGACACTCTTATCACTTCAGAAATACTGTTTCAGCAAGTTGGATTTTGTATCTGACTACTGTTCTCAATTTCCAGAACTCACATTGTTGCTTTCTTTAGATGAGCCTGAAGTTATCAAACATTCAAAGTCCACATTTCCATGTTAGTGACAATGACATTCATTCTTGTCTGTTACCAACATTTGAATTTACAGTCTTCTAAACATGCAACAACAAATATAAAATTTTTGAAAAGCAAAGTGTTTGTCATAACTAATGTTAAAATCATCATAGAGAGCTTACTGAAGGATGATAGCAGCTATGAGATTTTACAACAATACAGAGGAACAGCACTCTCTAATGAGTTGGTGCCAACAGAACATTCAATGGGCAATTGATGCAGACATGGTACTAATTGCACTAGATCAGTTAGAAACAGAAATGTCAAAGACAAAGAGCTTTGCTTCAAATTCTTGAAAAACTAAATTAATGAGAAATATCTTTATCTGACATGAGAGCACTTGAAATTAAGGAATGGGGAATAGATGTAGATAATATGATCTATCGCAGTAGGGATGAGTAAAGGAGAAACATGGTTCACCTTGCTCTTACATCATCAGAATAGGCAAATGAATAATATAAAGATAATCTTTCCATTCTGAGAAGACAACTGAAAATTGTGTTTAGTTTTGAAGTGGCCTATAGTATGTACAATTGACTTCACTGAACAAAGACTGAAAGTAGCTCCAGGACAGGTCATGCAAGCAACTGTTGTATACACTTCTCAGTAAATAATGGTCACATGATCACATATGTGTTAAATTACTAACAGGTCAGCTAGATAATTTTATATGACTTCATTGTGAGCTTCAAGTGCTAGTGGACTGCTATGCGTGGCCGAATGAGGCAGTAAGCAAAGGCCAATGTGAGCGAGGAATGGAAGCCATCATGGACTAACAACTGAAATATTAGGCTGAAAATACTATATATTCAAATAAACTTTTAAAATTACTGGCAAGTATGCTACAGGGTATCCAAAGACACTTTTAAACTTATTGGAAACCGTAGATGCCAACAAATTTATCACCAAAGTCGTACAAGTTATGGTTTAAGAACAATTATTGTTTAGACATTTATTATTTATAATTATGTTATGACTTTTCACTGACAAGTTAAGAACACAGATGAAAAGGTATTGATGTCAATTAAACGGAGACAGCAAGGTGATGCAGTTAGTGTGCACATAAATTTATTGTACAAATTATTATTTATTTTTATTGAACCAGTGGCTGAAAAAGATATCTCCACATGAACACGAAGTTATTAGCAGCAATATGGTCCATTTTCAATAAATACTGTGCAGTAATAATTAGTGCAAATAAATTTTCTTACAATTATTAATATTAATGGGGGATGCTTTTATTATGAAGTTTTATAACTGAACTATCTCTTCTACAAGCCACGTGAGTTTTGTGTTGTTTGGACCAAGAGACAACAGTGTGCAACCAAACCTCTACTGGGTGACAAGTTAGATAATTTCCTAGGCTGCATGCTTGCCCAACTGGAGTTCGTTTTCAATATCAGCATCCCACATACATTAAAGCCAAACACCCTCCACGTACCTTCATGTATGGATACAATATGGGAGACTCAGCAAGGGTACAATACCTCCGAGCAAAACTATGTGAGATTATATTTGTCAGAATTAGAATACTGTTGAAACAATGCTGGTGGCAATAAAGTTTTAATTCTTAATTACAGCTTATCCTCTAAATTAGATACAGGTCTTCCTTCATAGCACAAAAATCTGTAATCCCAAAGCCTTAGGCTTGCTTCTGTTTGACTTTATCCTTGTTTGTTTCAGAGGAAAATAAAACTTAAATTGCTGTGAAACATGTTTATGAAGGAGTTAAATTTTCCATCCACAATGGATGCTTCATAAATTTCTCCTTGTTGTTCTACCTGGAATATATTTTTAAAACACTGTGATCAGTGTTTTTGATTCTGCAATACCATGCTTTAGCTGTATCATCTGTATGTAACAGAACTGTACATTTTATTCTTAACTATTGTGCCCAGCATATGTAGCAATGCCTCTTCTTCTTTCTAAGTAGGTACATATATAGAAAACAGACACACTTACTTGTGCAAAATAAATGAAAGACTATGGTATTTTTCACATAAAATTTAACCTTAAAAAGTTTACGGTATTTTTATTCTCTACATCTTTGAAAAAACACATAAATTTTTTGGCTGCCTCACATAGGGGCATACAACATGTAACTGACATTGTAGAAAGCATGGATTTTCCAGATTAATCCACAAACTTGAAATAACTCCCCAAGCACACTGCTGATGGTCAGTATGAAGGAAAGGTGAATGGGAAACTAATTGTCATTTGAAACAAAATGGCATGTTGGTGGGAATGGTGGGAATATTGAGAATCAGCACACATCCCCCTTTTATTATTATTATTATTATTATTATTATTATTATTACTATTATTATTATTATTATTATGTTGTGCAAAATAATTGTTGGTATGCTGATTCTGAGTGAGAGTCTGTGCAATGGTACACCCAAAAGACCCAAAAAATTTAAAACTCAGTTGGATAATTTATGTACATGACACATGTGCCATATGTATGTCACATGTATATGAGGCGATGAAAGTACAAATGGTGTAAATCCACTTTTTGACTTGCTCAGCAAGTAGCATTCGGTTAACAGCACAAGCTGTGCATTTCATAACTCACAGAAACTTAGACCCGAACGTTCATCTGGTGTTCCTTGGCATAAGTACACTAGAAAGAATTGATTTAAGTTTGTAACCTATTCCAAGCCCAAGACAAGTGCAGACATTTTCAAAGTTAAATCATGGACCGATTTGGAGAATCAATGTTGTGCAAAAAATAAAATATTTCAAGGTGTGAATCCGTTTTATATTGGTTTGCAAATTGCTGGTGATGAACCGGCTAAGGATGATGTAGTACAAAGTGAAGTGAAATGTTTAACGTTTATTGTTAGAAATAGAGTGTATATGACCTTTTGTAAACGCAAGGGAACAGTAACATTCTGAATAAAGATTGTTGTTTACAGCTAATGTCTGCGTTGGCGTTTTTTTATGGCAACTGGGACCATATAAGAAATTATCCGGACGACCTACACCTTGCCTTCCTTGTTCCTACCAATCAAGAGAGAATTCATGAGTTAGCAATTACATTTTATGGAAACAAGATTAATTATTCAGCTGCTGTAATTGTACTGGAAGAACTCTGGTATTATAAGCCAAACCTGGACGATTTAATACGTCAATTTAGGGAAGCATACAGAGAATGTGTTTTTCTGCCAAATGGAATAAGGTGTGCTCATAGATACTACGATTTTCGACAGGGACGGTACAGGCCTTTATGGTATAATTATTAGAACCTCAGGTATGGAGATAGGGGGGAAGGGTGGGATGCAAAGGAGCACTTTCCCTAGGTGGCAGGATTTAACAGGTGGCAAATTTTGGGGGAAATTCTATTTTCAGGATAAGTATAAAATATTTGTTTCTGCTAAATTACAACAAAAAAATGTTGTCATACAACTATATAAATGTAAAACAAGTGAAATCAAAAAGCAATATCATTCAATAAAACTAGATTTCCTCCAAGTTGACAAGGAAATGGTCTGAGGCATGATCTGTCCACAATCTACCTCCTTCCTTCCATGACATTCAGTTGTAATGTGATAAATGTAAAAAATAGACATAAGAAGCAACAGCTACAGAATATAGTGTATTTTATTATAAGTGTAAATAAAACCATAGTATTAAGTCTGATGCTTGCAAAAGCCATCATTATGATGGCTCTACACAAAGAAAATGTAAATAAATAAATGAATAAATGTTTGCTCACTGCTGTTTTATTGATGCTCATTGTTAACATTTTGCATTTAAATTTGTTTCATTTCTTTTATAACAATGGATGGTCAAAAATGAAGCAGTGGAGCAACAAATAGAAAGTTGGATTTATTTTTCACTTCACAATAATGCCAGTAATGAAAACAAACTATCAGGAAAGATTATATACTATAAATATAATTTGTGATGGATGCCTTGAAACTGTATTAATGTATTCACATTTTATATATTTTTAAGAACATATTTAAATTCTTTTTATTGTGATTTTATAATTTGAGATTTTTTGAGTTCAAGTGATCAGAATGGCATCTATGCATAAGAAAGAGAAAGACAAAGTGTATACAGAATCTTAGGATGTGCACTATTGTTTAATTTCAATTTTTGGTTGTGAGTCTACATTATGCTTTCATGTTTGAAATATTTTAACAATACTTAGTCTCAGACAGTTTCTGTTTTAAGATACACATTCATAAACAAACATATCATTACAGTATGGAAGTGCATAACAAAGAAATATGAAAAGGCCTTGAGCAGAATTGTGGTTAGGAGAGGATCTTTGTGATTAGATTAGATTAGATTAGATTTACTTTCATTCCAATTGATCCGTAGTGAGGAGGTCCTCCAGGATGTGGAACATGTCAGAAAAACAACAATACATGACAAATATTTAAACTAAAACAAATAAGCTAATGTACCATTCCACAGGTCCCAAGTGGAATGATCGTCATTTTTTAATGAACACTAAGAGTCATTTTACAAATACTATTGCACTGAATTTAAAATAAAAATGTTTTATATTTATTTATAAGGTAAGAAACATGTAATACAACTACTGTAATACTTATTTACAATGAACACATTACTGCACTGAAATGGTGCAGAAGTTAGATTATACTTACACACACACACACACACACACACACACACACACACACACACACACACACACACACAAATTTTCAGTGAACACATTACTGCACTGAAATTGTGCAGAAGTTGTGTTGTACTTATATACAAATCAGTTGGTTTTCCTCAGAAATTCATCAATGGAGTAGAAGGAGTTGGCCACCAATAAATCCTTTAGGCTTCTCTTAAACTGAATTTCATTGGTTGTTAAGCTTTTTATGGCTGCTGGCAAGTTATTGAAAATGTGTGTTCCTGAATAATGCACACCTTTTTGTACAAGACTAAGTGACTTTAAATCCTTGTGAAGATTATTCTTATTTCTAGTATTGATTCCATGAATTGAGCTGTTGGTTTGAAAAAGTGATATCTTTTTAATGACAAATTTCATTAAGGAATAAATATATTGGGAAGCTGTAGTTAGTATCCCTAGTTCCCTAAACAGGCTTCTGCAGGATGTTCTTGAGTTCACACCACATATAATTCTTACTGCACGTTTTTGTGCCCGGAAAACTTTAGCTTGGCTTGATGAATTACCCCAGAAAATAATCCCATATGACATTATGGAATGAAAGTAAGCATAGTATGCCAGCTTTTTCATTTTTATATCCCCTATGTCTGACAAAATTCGCATTGCAAACAGAGATTTGTTAAGACGCTTCAGCAGTTCTGTGGTGTGCTCCTCCCAGTTGAATTTATTATCAAGCTGTAATCCCAAGAATTTAACACCGTCCACTTCTTCTATCTTCTTGTCATCATATGTTAGACATATACTCTTGGGACACCCCTTACAAGTTCTGAACTGCATGTAGTGTGTTTTTTCAAAGTTTAGTGACAAAGAATTGGCTAGGAACCAGTGATTAATGTCTACAAATATTTTATTGGCTGATCTTTCTAAGACTACACTTGATTTGCTATTTATTGCAATGTTTGTATCATCAGCAAACAAAACAAACTTGGCATCTGGTAATGTTACTGATGAAAGGTCATTGATATACACAAGAAAAAGTAAGGGCCCCAAAATGGAACCTTGTGGGACCCCACATGTAATTAGTTCCCAGTTGGATGATGCCTGATAGCTTGATACATGTCTCTTTCCTAATAACACCCTTTGTTTCCTGCCAGAGATATAAGATTTGAACCATTTTGCAGCATTTCCTGTTACACTATAATATTCTAGTTTACTTAAAAGGATATTGTGATTTACACAGTCAAATGCCTTTGACAGATCACAAAATATACCAGTTGCCTGCAATTTTTTGTCTAATGAATTAAGTACATTTTCACTGTAAGTGTAGATAGCCTTCTCAATATCAGAACCTTTTAGAAATCCAAACTGTGACTTTGACAGTATGTTATTTGAGATAAGATGGTTATAAAGACGACTGTACATTACTTTTTCGAAAATTTTTGAGAATGCTGGCAACAGTGAAATTGGACGGAAATTTGATGCTATTTCTTTATCTCCCTTCTTAAACAGTGGCTTAACTTCAGCATATTTCAGCCATTCGGGAAATATTCCACTGATAAACGACTGGTTACACAGATAGCTTAATATGTTACTTAGCTCAGAATCACATTCTTTAATTAACTTTGTTGATATTTCATCATACCCACTAGATGTTTTTGATTTTAAAGATTTTATGATGGACATTATTTCTGTTGGGGTAGTGAGGGTCAAATTCATATTATGGAAGTTACTTGAGATGTCTGGTCTAAGGTAATCCATAGCAGCATCTACCGAACCTGACAACCCCATCTTTTCAGTAACAGTTATAAAATGTTTGTTAAAAAGTTCTGCAACACTATACACATCTGTCACCAATGCATCATTTACTCTTAATGCTATTTGTTCCTCTTCATGTCTGGTTCTACCGGTCTCCTCCTTCACTATATCCCATATTGTCTTTATTTTGTTATCTGATATGACTATCTTTTCCTTGTAATATATTTGCTTTGACATCCGTATTACAGTCTTTAATATTTTGCAGTATTTCTTATAATGTGCTATAGCATCAACATTGGAAATGTTTCGGATTGACAGATACAGTTTTCTTTTTGTTTTACAAGATACCCCTATTCCTCGAGTAATCCATGGCTTCTTTGTAGACTTTGCTCTGACCTTGGTAAGTTTTGGGGGAAAGCAGTGTTCAAATAAGGTAAGCACTTTATTAGCTCCTATTTGAGCTAGGAATGTGGGAGAAAAAGTTTTTGGTTTAGCCTGGACCGGTGACCATTTGTGTAGCCATTCAAACATCTGTCTTACTATAGTTATGTTACAGTGATTTGTTACTTTATTATTACTTTATTATTGGATCTGTGTCATTTACCAGTCATGACAGGACATGGTGCAAGGTTTGAAAGACAAAATGGAGCTTGTGCTCAGGCAAACTGTGTGACTCAATTATTATCTTCTGCAAAAGATTTTATTTGGACTAAAATTAATGCTTCATTTTTATGTGCACCATTTGGAGTTTATGTGCAAAAACAGCCATGCTGATTCAGATTTTATGTTCAAAAAGTTACTCTTAAGTAACTCCAGACTGGAGCACAGCTGATTGTTCAGATTTGTGTGTATGGTATTGGACCTTGGTCTATAGTAGGCGTTAACCACTTGAAAAAAAATTTCTTTGTTTGGATTTCACATGAAAAAACATGTTTTATGGGAGATTTTTGAGACATGCAACGTCTATACTTTAAACTCCTACAAGTCAGTTCAAACTTTGCACAAAATCAAATAAATGGATGAAATCAAAATAATTTTTTTATCCAATCTATGGTTGAGATATGATGGTTTAATGTCAAGCTAAATTATATCATTCATTTTTACATGAAGTGAATCTATGGAAGCGGTTGAAAGTGAATCAAATAAATAAAAAATGCATTCTTATGATAAAATTGAAAACCTGCTTTCACAAATCCAGCTTCATTCAGATTTTACATGCAAAATTACATTTTTTACATGCTCCACTTCTAAGTTTCAAACTTGGGTTAATTGGATCAAATTTTGTACCAAGGTTGGCAAATACATGTCATTAATGGTTTGTCCTGTTGTTTTGTGAAATCACAATATTGTCACAATATAGCAATCTGCAGTTGCTCTTACAACAGCATGTAAAATCTGGTTTTGTGCAAATGGTGTAAACAGACTGAAGTTCTACAAATGATAAAAAATATATTCTTATGGCACTTATAAAACAGTTTGAAAAAATCTTTCATTGTTCGGGTTTCATGTGCAAAAAATCAGATGTCTGCACATGAAAACTACGTTTCATAGAAATGTACTACATTTTAAGTGCTGTATTTGAACAAAACTAAAAGAATTGGTTGTTACACAGTTGATTATTGTTTCATTGTTTAAACATTAAAGACTTTATTACCAGTGGCTTAAAATCATGGAAAGATATTTGGATGTGCTAAGGAATACAGAATTATATCCAGCTGTGTCCAAAATATGATGTTTGATTGAGCACTTACCACTTCATTGATGACCATGCAGATAATCAAACTAACCCAAAAACTGCTACAAAAAAACTATTTGAAAGAAGTCTCTGTGAGACCATCTTTGTACAGATGGTCGATGGACCTCAGCTGTTCAATAAAAAATGCCAAATCAAAGCACCTTTCAGCCATCAGGAGACAGATGATTCAACGTTTTGTCAGGAAAAAGGTCAACATATTTCTAGCCAACAGAAAATATTTTACTGCCATTTTCTTCAAAAACTTATACACTATCTTGTAGAAAACTTATTTTTGGGCAAAACAATTTTAAATTCATCAATTTTTGCACACTACTGAGAAGTTAATGATGTTTGTCATGCAAACATAGTTTCACAGCTCTCCTGCTTTTTTTTAGCCAATCATACTCATCCTTAATTCATATTGATTGTTACAAAATTTGGTGTCAAAATTATTCACATGAGTTTTTTTAGCTACAGTATATTAATTTGAAGTTCTTGTTGTTTGCATACTTTAAGAAAAGAACGACAAATAATAACAAGATGTATGCTTTCCCATAGTTTATTATTTGTTACACTAATCATTCAACTTGTGGTATAGTAAGCTTATAAGTAAGTTTATCTATGTTGCCAAATCCGGCTGTGACCTTGGGAGGACACTCTGAGATGTGGGTGCTGAAATAAAGTAACAAATTCATTTAATTATACTTTTTATTTAGAACACAATTAAATGGAACTTGCTATGGCCAAAGTAGTTGGTACACCATATTTTTCAGAAAATTTCACTTTTTTCAGCAAGTCTTTTTTATCCCTTCTACACATTTATAAAAGTCCATGCAAGCCAACTTGTAGTTAAACTGCCAATGTAGGATTGATTCCACAGTCCCTGACAGCAGTCAATTTATTTAATTAGTCCACTGGGCCAATATCAGTGAAAATACTCCTTCCACTGTGGCACTGTGCACAGGAATAGAAAACAAATACACTCCTGGAAATTGAAATAAGAACACCGTGAATTCATTGTCCCAGGAAGGGGAAACTTTATTGACACATTCCTGGGGTCAGATACATCACATGATCACACTGACAGAACCACAGGCACATAGACACAGGCAACAGAGCATGCACAATGTCGGCACTAGTACAGTGTATATCCACCTTTCGCAGCAATGCAGGCTGCTATTCTCCCATGGAGACGATCGTAGAGATGCTGGATGTAGTCCTGTGGAACGGCTTGCCATGCCATTTCCACCTGGCACTTCAGTTGGACCAGCGTTCGTGCTGGACGTGCAGACCGCGTGAGACGACGCTTCATCCAGTCCCAAACATGCTCAATGGGGGACAGATCCGGAGATCTTGCTGGCCAGGGTAGTTGACGTACACCTTCTAGAGCACGTTGGGTGGCACGGGATACATGCGGACGTGCATTGTCCTGTTGGAACAGCAAGTTCCCTTGCCGGTCTAGGAATGGTAGAACGATGGGTTCGATGACGGTTTGGATGTACCGTGCACTATTCAGTGTCCCCTCGACGATCACCAGTGGTGTACGGCCAGTGTAGGAGATCGCTCCCCACACCATGATGCCGGGTGTTGGCCCTGTGTGCCTCGGTCGTATGCAGTCCTGATTGTGGCGCTCACCTGCATGGCGCCAAACACGCATACGACCATCATTGGCACCAAGGCAGAAGCGACTCTCATCGCTGAAGACGACACGTCTCCATTCGTCCCTCCATTCACGCCTGTCGCGACACCACTGGAGGCGGGCTGCACGATGTTGGGGCGTGAGCGGAAGACGGCCTAACGGTGTGCGGGACCATAGCCCAGCTTCATGGAGACGGTTGCGAATGGTCCTCGCCGATACCCCAGGAGCAACAGTGTCCCTAATTTGCTGGGAAGTGGCGGTGCGGTCCCCTACGGCACTGCGTAGGATCCTACGGTCTTGGCGTGCATCCGTGCGTCGCTGCTGTCCGGTCCCAGGTCGACGGGCACGTGCACCTTCCGCCGACCACTTGCGACAACATCGATGTACTGTGGAGACCTCACGCCCCACGTATTGAGCAATTCGGCGGTACGTCCATCCGGCCTCCCGCATGCCCACTATACGCCCTCACTCAAAGTCCGTCAACTGCACATACGGTTCACGTCCACGCTGTCGCGGCATGCTACCAGTGTTAAAGACTGCGATGGAGCTCCGTATGCCATGGCAAACTGGCTGACACTGACGGCTGCGGTGCACAAATTCTGCGCAGCTAGCGCCATTCGACGGCCAACACCGCGGTTCCTGGTGTGTCCGCTGTGCCGTGCGTGTGATCATTGCTTGTACAGCCCTCTCGCAGTGTCCGGAGCAAGTATGGTGGGTCTGACACACTGGTGTCAATGTGTTCTTTTTTCCATTTCCAGGAGTGTAGTCAGATAAGTTTAGCAGTTGGCATTTCCGTTCAAGATTTTCACTTTCCTTTAGAAAGTAAACTCACTTTTCTTCCATTGAGTATTTAGACTTCAATTCTTCCAAGCCACACTTTGTTTCTAAAAACCTCTTCAGAGAAATATATTCCTGAAAACAATTGTCACCTGAAATCTTTACACCATTTTTAGTCAGGCATATAATAGTATTTTCAATCATCAACCAATCTCAGTTTCAGGTAGCATCATCAAATCAAATACTTGATATTTATTAAAAGAAGTAGCCCATCCCTCTGAGTAATCAAATGCTGTGGTATAGAAATCCATATTTCAAAATCAGATTAACTGTGTCTTGGTCGTGGTTCTCATTCTTTAATTTGTTCAATTTCATCTTTGTTTTCACCCAATAAATTTGATATTCTTCCTTTCATTAGGACATCTTTGAGTGTCGATTAATATATTTCTTATTTCAACTATCAAGACTTTATTCATCTCCATACTTTTTATATTTTTTTCTAAAAGAGCCACGTTTTCTGCATAGACATAAAGCAAATTTCACTTATCTGACTACTGAAAAAAATCAGAAATTATTTTATGTAGCAATCTTCAGAATCAATGGAATAAAAAGCTTAACAATTGTCTCAACTATGGGCATTAATGAGAGCCATCTTATTTTTGAGTGAGAAAGAGGAGTCTGATGATTGATATCAATGTATAAGAGAACTCTTTCAGCTTCTCTGTTCTTAGCGTGTACACTGAAAAATAATTAAATATTTTTGTGATGATTATTTCAATGTTGACAGTTAAGGCCCCAGCAGCACTTGATATAGTATTGTGGAGAATATGGGCAGGGCATATAATTCCTTCTACATTTTTTCCTAGTTCTTCTTCAATTTTGTGAAACACATTCCACTGGCTGCATCAATGAAGCCCTCCAAATTTGGTATTGGTACTGTCTCCAGAAAACATGATTAACTTATCTAACAGAATTTGCAATAATCTTAAAGTGTCTAGACAAAACTTTGCAACTGCCTCCAATTTTTCATTACTCAGCAACTGAAATTTCAGTAGTTTATGTTGGATTCCATCAGTTTCAGTAAAGTATTGAGCAACTAAAGGAAACATCTTTTCAGCTTTCTGGTTCAATGTGTCATTGCCTTTGCCATAAAATGAAACTTGTTGCAATAGTTTTATACACTCTGATATGGAGTGTGGTGTGAGAATATTTTAAACAATCACTGTAGCTATGGCCCTGGCTGTAGACTGCTTTGTGGTGACTTAAGAGTCAGAATACATTGCAGTATTCGGTTTCATGGTACAATCAAGAGAACTGAAGAATTGATGATGCTTGAAAACTTCATAAGCTGTTGTTAGTTTTGGAGCAGTAATGAGCAATTCTGCTTGTGTATCTACTTTCATCATGAATGTAGAAATAAGCCTTGGTGTTGATGCTACCATGAATCAATTTGTATTATTCTTCATAGAAATGTGATGCCTCACAACTGCCTTGCCTCTGTGAACTACTGAGATGAAAGAGCTACAAATATCACACAACACTTTCTGATGCTTATGTCCTTTCTTGCCAGAAGACCACTCTTTTGTATAATCATCAGAAACGTGACACTTTCTCTTTCCATTCGTAGACATTTTCCTATGATATGATAAGTTTATTACACAGTAAACAGTCAACAATAACACTGTAGTCATTGAAGTAGACATTAATATAAACTTCATGCCTTGTAATTCTGCAATAAACACTTCAAACATTACCAACTTGCACTCGTTTATTTGGATCGCTTGTTCATATTATGTTTAGAAAGACTCATCTTATCAGATCGCTATTCGAATGGGAACTGCCCCATTCTTCCATGTGGTGTTGTGTAAATAGTTTCAGCCCCATACTAAAGTAGAAGTCTGGGATTTCCTCAAATGATGGCACTATGTCTAGAGGGTGCCTGAGTTGCAGATACAGGATACACAATATGCAGTTCCAGCTGTGAGACGACCTTGTCCACATAAACTTGTTGACGTAAATAAAATTAACTAAGACTGCATTTGCATGTTGCACTGACAGATGGTGTTACTTCAGTACTTGAACTAACCTTGTAACAATACTTTGCAAAAGCCGGACAAAATTATGTCTTGTCAGGATATCGGCTTACAGGGTGAAAGCAGTATTTGTGGGAGTCTTTTTGTTGTGCCTATCTGTGACTCAGCATCTCCACAATATGGTGTGTGGCAAGTTTCTCTCTCATAATATTGTTACAGTCCAGCCAGGATTTTCCAATGTTTGAATAAAATGAGTGTAACTATAAAACAAAAATTACAAAAAAACAATAAAAAATAAAAAAACCTAAAAATATAAAGCAAAATAAGAAAATAAGAAATAAATAAAGGAACCTACCACAAACTTGTGACCTTTATGTGATGGTGAGGCTTCTGTGCTCTGAGAACAAGGTAGCCTACACTGGACTGGTTCAGCCACATCAGGCATGAAACCATAGAGGTGCCAGACTAACAATGACCAATTCATGCGACATAGTCCAAAAGGCAATACAAAAAGCTATACTGGATCAGTTGTCACTTGAGTAAATAAAAAAACTACATTGGTTGCCAAGCTATGGTGCTATAATGTCAAAATGATAGTAGAGTAAAAGTTGGGAACCAGAAAGGAAAATGCTCCTATCATAGTACAAAAAAGGCGAATATGTTCTGGGCAGAGTTAGGGATACAAAGCAAGGGAACCAGCTTGTCAACTTATCTGTCAGCTTCAAAGACATTTAAAACAAAAAACTTGACATATGCATGCATTTTTATGGGTCATACCTACTTCCCCAGTGCAGTGAGCTCTCTTAGTTGCAAGGAGTTGGCATAAATGCATTTGCTGATCCTGTGCGAAGATCTGCCAGTTATAGTAAACAATATATAATATCAACAGTGCAGGAAAATAAAGATTGCTACTTACTGTAAAGAAGACATGTCAAGTTGCAGACAGGCGCAATTAAAAGACCCTCACATACAGCTTTCAGCCACACCTTTCATCAGTAAAAGAGAGACACACACACCATTCACACACATACAAACAAGCACACCTCATGCACACACGACCTCTACTCCAGCATCTTGACCTGAGACTGCACATATTTTATATGCTTTGTATATGCTATACAGTATTTTCTCACATAGATACAAATTCTAAATCAAAATCATTCTTAGTCAAAGAAGAAGGGATGATTAATTAGAAAAATACTAGTGAAACATTGACTGGACATGAAAATTCCCCAACTATAAGCTTCATTTTTGTTTGTGGAAGGCTCTGGAGTCTTCTCTGAAAAACAGGGGCATTGATAGAGAGCTACAAGACCAGGTAAAAAACAAAGAGATGAATCTCACTGGGGAGCAGTATTGCACTGCATTATTGACACTGTTCTTTCTCTAGCAAAGCAATGGAGTTCATTTACAAGAACTAAAGAAGGAGATGATTTTGGTGATCCAGGGAATGGCATATTTCTAAATACCATTGATCTCATATCATTTTTCCAGAAATGTACAAGTTCCTTGATGTAATTGCCAAAAAAATCAGACAAGTTCTACACTGATGAACCAAAAAATTCTGGCAGTCTCCCTAATAGCTTCTTTGTCCATCTTTGGAACGAAATCTGTCACTGGCACTGCATATCAGGAATACGACAGGTTTTTTGGTAGGTTTGTGGAGGTTATCATTAAATTTCCGTGGACAGGTCATGTAATTCATGTGTAAGCAGTGATGGCACTTGATAGTGACCTTGATGGTCTGATGCACCAAGCTGGGATCTCTTTATTTCCTCTCTTGTTTTGCCATCTACCTCCTTAAATTCGTTTTTTTCATTTTTGGATGATGACCATTTACATACATACATGAGTATAATTTGCATTTTCATAAAGAGAAAGTCTGGCCCTCAGTATTAAGAATATATTGCCAGATTTAATTTTGGCCTTAGTTTGTGCATGTAATTAATTTTCTAATCCGTTTTGACTGCCTGCAACTCATGGTCTCATGGTAGCATTCTCGCTTCCCAAGCAGGGGTCCTGGATTTGATTCCTGGCGGGGTCAGGGATTTTCGCCTGCCCCAAGATGACTGGGTGTGGTTCTGTCATCATCATCATCATTCATCCCCACTATGGTTGGAGGAAGGCAACGGCAAAGCACCTCCATTAGGACCTTGCCTAATATAGCGCTGCAGGTCTCCCACATCACTCCCCTATGCTCTGTCAAGAAGCACAGGACTTCATTTCCATTCCTTTTTGACTATTCTTAATTAATATCTTTAGCTACATATCATTATAGGGTGAAATCAGTAATTGTTTCATGACTGAAATTATATTTTTGACTTATAAACAAATTTAAATTCTGTGCTAATTATAAACATTTGGCAGAAGAAATACTAGCATTATTAAAGTATTTATTTGACTTCACTCAATAACATATTAGCAGAGCCAGCCCTTAATTATTTCCAAAATAATTACCAGGTTTGTCAAAGGTATTTTTTGCGTAACTATATCTGTTAATTTCATAACTTAAACAAAGGAGGCCTGACCTTTGTGGTAGAAGAAACTGTTAAAAAGAAGGAAGTTTTTGAGGTATTCAGTTAATTGAATGAGTTATGTTTTAGTTGTAATTTTTGTAACTTAAACATCAAACAATGTATAGTTTCAGTACATATTATTGTGGTGATATATAAAGGCCCAATTTTTGGTCCCAAGACAGTCAATCCAAAGCCGATTTTCAAATGAGAAATCTGTATTGGTTAGATCAACAACAATGCATTCTTAACTGTGATGTAAGTGTGACACAAATATGCCATGTCTTAAAATAAAGACAGTTTCTGTTCAATAGTGTTACATATTCCGTCTTATTCTGCAAGAACTGTGTGGTTAGGTTTTTACTGCTCATAGATGTCCAATGGTAAACATTGTAGCAGTAAGCTGATGTTTGCCATGTTTGCCTGCAAACAATTAATGAGGACTATCAAAAGTTAACCTACAGTGAACTGGCCATATTTATGTGTAATGTTGGAGGATTGTGAACAGTGAAAGTACAGGGCAGTGAAAATCAAATGTGAAACTGTCGGGTACATCATTTACAGTAGTCAGTGTTGAACTTCCACCTCCCCATTTTTCAGCCTGTATAACAATGCTGTACATTGACACCGAGGACTGTCAACAAAGAAATAAAGCAGGCGAATGTCACACTGGTTCCATTCTGGGTAAGGACTATTGTATTTGGGCACAATAAACTAGGACTCATGAACTGTGAACAGTGAACTCAAGAACGGTTTACAATAAAGTGATTTTAATGAAGTAGGTGCAACAACCAATCAGTGAGCAAGTTTTATGGAAGTAGCCACTGAGTACAGGAGCAGCCAATCAGCGCGCAGGTGGACAGAGCCAACCGGCATATACAAGGCACCTTGCTGAGAGAATTACAACTTGCAGCAGCCATGCAGACGATGAATCAAGATGACAACCACAGCAGCATCAGTGACAGCAGGAGACGAATGAATAAAAATAAGGTAATTCATAGTAAAAATTATTTTACATTAAGTGGTACATAATGAGAGGCATTAACAAACATGACAGTGTGATGGAGGAGAATGGACAACAGGAGAGTAATGTGATTAAAAACAAAGCTGTAGAGCTTATGTTTTTAAATGAACAGAAAGACTTAATGAAGACTGGTTCTGTAGATGAAAGTGGTAATCAATCAGACATGAATGTAACTTTGAATGATGGGAATGAGAGTCCTATTGTAGATGAAATGATTAAACTGTCATATACATTGTGTAGTGAAGTGAGCAAAGTGGACAAAAACAGTACTGAAGTGGGTAAGATTGTTAAGGTTAAGGAGGAGGAGTCTAGAAGTGAAAATCAGCAAGGGCAAAAATTTATGGCAAATTGAAAAGTGGAAGAATGTTAAGGCAAATTATGAGTAGTTTGAGTATTTTGTGCAATATACCTACGAAAGAAGACATTAATATGTTGGAAAATAGTATAAAGAAAGTAGTACATAATGAGAAATTAACATTGAATGGTAAATGTGTGGAAGAGAGAGAGAAACTTTGTGATGACAATGGTAGGAAGGTGGAGGCTTCTGAGAAACAGTGTAAAGATGAGGTCAAAGCTGCCAGGAAATTTTGTGGTGAAAACAGAGTTAAACTTCAGAACCAAATGAATCACATTAAAAATTATTTAGAAACTGAGGTAGAAACCAAGTGTGCAGTAGTGGTAGAGGAAAAACTTGTAAAAGTAAATGAAAATATAGATTCAAAATTGACTGAAATTTAGAAAAAGGTGGAAGAGGTACAAAATGTAAAGCACAGAAAAAGTGAAAGTGGGTCTGATTCTGAATGTAGTTGTAATGATGATAGCAATGATGAATCCAGTAGTGATGAGGACGAGGTATCTGAATTTACGATTGATCATGATTGCCAAGAGGTAAGAAAAGAAAGAATGAAGGAGGATAATGTTAGGCCTAATGAAGAGTTAGAGTCTGAGAGTGGTACTGAGGAAGAGAACCATGCTGTCATTTGGCTGTGTCTGATGATCATTTTGATACGCTGGATGATAGTTTTTCCAGGGAAAGGGTTAATGACCATTTGTTGTAGGAGAAGATCATATGGTAAGGAAAAATGAAGTGTGGCTCCCTGCAATAACATCAAGGGTACAAGAGATGTTAAGTATTTACTGGACAGTGGTAGTAACTTTAATGGCATATCACAGGCATTTTTTTTAAATCTATTAAGAACACAGAGGGTATAGTAGTGAAGCATATTTTGGGAATAAAAATTATTGGTGCTACTGGTAAGCTATCAAAGAGTGTGAAATGGGAGGTCTCAGCAGTGATGTCATATTTGGGACTACCGTACCTGTTTAACACTTATTCCACAACTAAATAGAAGCATTGTTGTTCTGACCAACACAGGTTACTCTTCTGAAACTTGGCCATGGACTGACTGTCTCGTGACCAAAATTTGGGCCCTTGTATATCATCAAAATAATAGCTGCTGAAACTACACATTCTTCAAAGTTACATTTTCAGAAATTACAATTAAAACTTAACTCATAAAATTAACTGAATACATCAACAATTGGTTCTTTTTAACAGTTTCTCCTATTGCAACATTTAGGCCAAATTAATTGTTTAAATCATGAAATTAACAAATATCATTATACAAACAATACTTTTGACAGAACTGTTAATTACTTTGCAATTAATTCACTGCTTGTCTTGCTAACATGTTTTCGAATAGAGCCAAAAAGATGCTTTAAGATTACTAACATTTTGTCTTCTAAATGTTAATAATTAGTGCAGAATTTATATTTATTTATATGTCAACAATAGAATTTAAGGTACAAAACAGTTACTGATCTCTCTCCATAATGAAAGATACTAACTAGGAATAGTCAAAATAAATTAGAAAATCAATTACATACATAAAACAAGACACAAAATTAGATCAGGTGTCATATTCTTTAAAACTAAGGGCCAGTCTTTCTCTTTTGTGAAAATGCAGATTGTATTCACGTATGTTAATGGTAACTAGTTAAACATGAAAAAATGAATTTTAAGGAGGCAGATGGCAAAACAAGAGGGGAATTAAAAATTATCCCAGCTTGCTTCGTCACAAGTGACAACTTTACAGAACTGAACAATAACTGAAAAGTAGCCATAACACTAATGAAACTAGTTTTAACTGAAAAGACTAACACTGAAATCAAAAACCACAAGTACCTGAAACGTGACCATTCCTGTCTTCTGAATGATGGTGATTTTGTTTCAATATAACATGAGCCAGACACAACAAATATTATGTTATAATTACTGCTACAATATAATTAGCAAGTGATGAGGAAAAATCTTTTCATATCATTGTAAAGACAAACAATGACTTCTTTACTGCAGAAAACATATTGAAGTTAACTGCCAATAGAAAGACAGACACTGGAAAGCATCCAGGATCATGGCTAAAGATACGTCAGATTTGGTGCCAGCAGGGTAATCCAGTCACACTCTTTTTCAAGGGAGCTCTTTCTACCGACATGGAATTTCACAAGTTGGAGTTCAACGCGTGATCTAAAAAGAATGCCCAATTTCTCTGACCAACAGCTCAGAAGAAGCTATACACAGGACCATGGCCTATTACAAAAGAGAAGAAGAAGGGCATGAAAGAACATTTGTCTTTCATCCCATGTGTTCACCAGTGCTGATTAACTTCAAGATATTTTCCCCAGAGAAGAAGTCATTGTTGGTCTTTACAATGACATGAAAAGGTTTTTCTCCATCACTTGTTAATTACTTTACAGCAATTATTATAACATCATCGTATCTGTTGTGTCTTTCTTCTTACAATACTGAAGACATTAGCCACTGAATGTAAATGATAGTACTGAAGATGACTAACAAACATTATGTAAATATAGGGTTTTTGACTGTCTGGTATATTTTTAAAGTAAATAAATTCATTTAACTATATTATATATCACAAGAGGATCAACTTTATTTGGTCTTTTATTCCATGTCTAGTTGCTACTAACCATATAGTGGAGATGCTGAGTCACGTGAATCGTGATAGGCACAATAACAAGATTCGCACAATCATAGCTTTCGGCCATTAAGGCCTTTGTCAGCACAGACACACTCACGCAAGTGCAACTTGCACACACATCTGCAGTCTCAGAGAGCTGAAACTACACTGCGAGCAGCAGCACCAGTGCATGATGGGAGTGGTGACTGGGTGGGGGTAAGGAGGAGGCTGGGGCAGGGAGGGGGAGGGATAGTATGGTGGGAGTGGCGGACTGTCAAGTGTTGCAGTTTAGACGGAGGGTAGGAAAGAAGGTGTGGAGGGGGAAGGGGTAAGTAGTGGAAAGGAGAGAAATAAAAATAAAAAGAAATTAAAAGACTGGGTGTGGTGGTGAAATGACAGCTGTGTAGTGCTGGAATGGGAACAGGGAGGGGGCTGGATGGGTGAGGACAGCGACTAACCAAGGCTGAGGCCAGGAGGGTTACGGGAACGTAGGATGTATTGCAGGGAAAGTTCTCACCTGCGCAGTCCAAAAAAGCTGGTGTTAGTGGGAAGGATCCATATGGCACATGCTGTGAAGCAGTAATTGAGATGAGGGGCATCATGTTTGTCAGCGTGTTCAGCTACAGGGTGGTCCACCTGCTTTTTGGTCACAGTTTGTCGGGGGAAATTCATGTGGACAGACAGCTTGTTGGTTGTCAAGCCTACAGAGAATGCAGCACAATGGTTTCAGCTTAGCTTGTAAATCACATGACTAGTTTCACAGGTAGCCCTGCCTTTGATGGGATAGGTGATGTTAGTGACCAGACTGGAGTAGGTGGTGGTAGGAGGATGTATGGGGCAGGTCTTGCATCTAGGTCTATTACAGGGGGTATGAGCCATCAGGTAAGGGATTGGGAGCAGGGGTTGTGTAAGGATGGACAAGTATATTGTGTAGGTTTGGTGGATGGTGGAATATCACAGTAGGAGGGGTGGGAAGGATAGTGGGTAGGACATTTCTCATTTCAGGGCAGGATGAGAGGTAACAAAACCCTGGCGGAGAATGAAGAATGTTATTCAGTTGCCCCAGTCCTGGATGGTACTGAGTTATGAGGGGAATGCTCCTCTGTGGCCAGACTGTGAGACTTTGGGAGGTGGTGGGAGACTGGAAAGATAAGGCACGGGAGATTTGTTTTTGTATAAGGATGGGAGGATAATTACGGTCAGTGAAGGCTTCAGTGAGACCCTCGGTATATTTCGAGAGGGACTGCTTGTCCCTGCAGATGCGACCTCCACAGGTGGCTAAACTGTACTGAAGGGACTTCTTGTTATGAAATGGGTGACAGCTATTGAAGTGGAGGTATTGCTGTTGGTTAGTAGGTTTGATATGGATGGAGGTGCTGATGTAGCCATCTCCAAGATGGAGGTCAACATCTAGGAAGGTGGCTTGTTGGGTTGAGTAGGACCAGGTGAAGCAAATGGGGAAGAAGTTGTTGAGGTCCTGGAGGAATGTGAATAAGGTGTCCTCACCTTCAATACAGCTAGCAAAGATGTCATCAATGAATCTGAACCAGGTGAGGGGTTTAGGATTCTGGGTTTTTAGGAAGGATTCCTCTAGATGGCCCATGAATAGGTTAGCATAGTATGGTGCCATGCATGTGCCCTTGGCCGTACCATGGATTAGTTTGTAAGTAATGCCTTCAAAAGAGAAGTAATTGTGGGTGAGGATATAGTTGGTCATGGAGACTAGGAAGGAGGTTGTTGGTTTGGAATCCATAGGGCATCTGGAAAGGTAGTGTTCAATAGCAGTAACGCCATGGGCATTAGGAATGATAGTATACAGGGAGGCAGCATCAATAGTGACGATCAGGGCACCGTGTGGTAAAGGGAAAGGAACTGCGGAGAGTTGGTCGAGGAAATGGTTGGTATCTTTTATATAGGAGGATAGGTTCCGAGTAATAGGTTGAAGGTGTTGATCTACAAAAGCAAAGATTCTCTCAGTGGAGGCACAGTAACCAGCCACAATGGGGATCCTTGGTGGTTGGGTTTATGGACTTGAGGAAGCATGTAGAAGGTGGGAGTGCGGGGAGTGGTAGGGGTAAGTAGAGATATGGGCTCTGGGGAGAGGTTCTGGGATGGGCCTAAGGATTTGAGTACTGACTGGAGATCCTGCTGGATTTCTGTAATGGGATCACTGTGCCATGGTTTGTAGGTGGAAGTATCTGACAGCCATGGAGTCCTTCTGGCACGTAATCCTTGAAGTTCCAAACTATGGTGGTGGAGCCTTTGTCTTCAAGTAGGATTATAAGATCAGGATCAGTTTTTAGATGGTGGACTGTGGTTCTTTCTGTGGGTGTAAGGTTAGTATGCATGCTGAGGGATTTGGGGAATGATGGTGAGACAAGGTTCAAGGATAAGAAATTCTGGAAAGTTAACAGTGGGTGGTTTGGAGGCAGTGGGGGTGGATCACGGTTGGATGGAGGAGTGAACTGAGTTAGGCAAGGTTCAATATTGGTTTTGGTTGAATCTGATTAGTTGGGTTGGTGGTGAAAAAGTGTTTCCACTGTAGGGATCGGAAGAAGGAGAGAAGGTCTTTAACTAGTCCTGCATGGTTGAATTTGGGAGTGGGGTAAAAGGCGAGGCCTTTGGAAAGGGCTGATATTTCTGTGGGACTTAGGCTTCTGGAAGAAAGGTTCATGACTGTGTTGTGGGTCTGTTTAGGTTTTGAGTTCTGTGTGGTGGTGGGAGGGAGTTTTGGAGGGTGGGGTAAGTATAGTAGGTCTGTGAGACAAGGTTTGCCAGCTATGAGGTGACATGGAGGAAGTTTGGAGGTTGTTGTAGAAGTGGTGGACAGTGGTACTCCGAGGCGGGAGCAGGAAGTGAGCGGGATGGAGAGCTTTTTGAGGTGGCATTGTGCATGTGGCTCAAGTTCCTGCAGGGCAAGAGATTCAATGTGTGTTATGAGTTCCAGGAATTTGGGATTACATAGCAGGAGAATTTTGCAGATGGAGAGAAGGTACTGCTAGGAGGATTGGGCTTGGTTGATATGGTTTTGCAGGACTATGTTGGTGAGGGCTAAAGATTGGTGGAATCCGAACAGGTGGAGGTCATTGTGGAAGGTGGGGTGGCAACCAGAGGTGGTTAATTTGATGGTAAGGCCATTAGGGGGATTTCATGAGCCAAGCAACAACGTAGGAACAATATGTGGGGCTAGTATATGGCTATGAATAAGGAAACTTTTCTGTATTGTCACAGATGGAAGGAGCAAGGATCCATGGTGCTGTAAAAATGCGAAAAAATATGTAAGAAAGTAGAATTACGTCCAAAAAATTACGCAAAAATACACAAAAATACGTGTGAAAAATACGAAATGGATGCACAGGGGGAAAAAAGAGATGAAATCTGAGGAAGACGACGATAGTGAAATGCGAAAACTCACTAAAATTGGCGAGAAGTCACAAAGGTCAAAGTAGAGAATAACTATTCATTAATAAATATGTGTATATTACTGTGGGTAGCAGGTTTGAGGGCAGATAACCGTAGAGAAGGGGGACGGCAGATGTGACTGGATGAGGTGGATTTAGTGGGTGCGAAAAGGGATAGAATGGAGAAAGTGTGGAGGGGGGGTGGGGGTGGGGGTGGGGAGGGGTTCGTAGTTAGAGATGTAAGATCGTGTGGCACCGGAAAAGTGCAGGAGATAACACGCAAAAATACGGGAACTGACACAGGGAGCGTGATCAGTTTGAAGGTATAGGCTTAATTATATTGGCGGGAGTAATGTAGGATATAAGATGCTGCACCAACTATCACCATGTTCTTGAGGCCATCTGTTGTGAGCAGCCAAGTCCATTGATACAGTGTGGCTCATAAGTAGAGCATGCAGTGTGATTCGTAAGGCAACAAGAGAAACACAGGAAAGAAAAAGAAAGAAAGATGGACATTGAGTATAGGATGCAAAAGAAAGTAGTTACAAAGGAAAACAGCACAGGGTTAGGATTGAAGAAAAGCCATCAGGCAAACGTCAAACAATGCATATTCCAGGATGGAATGTAACAATACGAGAGAAGGAAAGTTGCTACTCACCTTATAGCAGAGATGCTGAGTCACGATAGACACAATAAAAAGATTCACACAATCATAGCTGTTGGCCATTAAGGCCTTTGTCAGCAGTAGACACACTTATACACAGGCACAGACACACTCACATAAGTGCAACTTGCACACATGTCTGCAGTCCCAGAGAGTTGAAACAACACTGCGAGCAGCAGCACCAGTGCATGATGGGAGTGGTGACTAGGTGGGAGTAAGGAGGAGGCTGGGGCATGAAAGGGGAGAGATAGTTAGGTGGGAGTGGCAAACAGTGAAGTGTTGCAGTTTTGACGGAGGGTAGGAGAGAAGGTGCAGAGGGGGGATGGGGTAAGTAGCGGAAAGGAGAGAAATAAAACTAAAAAGAAATTAAAAGACTGGGTGTGGTGGTGAAATGACAGCTGTGTAGTGCTGGAATGGGAACATGGAGGGGGCTGGATGGGTGAGGACAGTGACTAACAAAGGTTGATGCCAGGAGGGTTACGGGAACGTAAGATGTATTGCAGGGAAAGTTCTCACCTGCGCAATTCAGAAAAGCTGGTGTTGGTGGGAAGGATCCATATGGCACATGCATTGAAGCAGTAATTGAGATGAGGGGTATCATGTTTGTCAGCGTGTTCAGCTACAGGGTGGTCCACCTGCTTTTTGGCCACAGTTTGTCGGGGGAAATTCATGTGGACAGACAGCTTGTTGGTTGTCATGCCCACATAGAATGCAGCACAATGGTTTCAGCTTAGCTTGTAAATCACATGACTAGTTTCACAGGTACCCCTGCCTTTGAAGTGATAGGTGATGTTAGTGACCAGACTGGAGTAGGTGGTGGTAGGAGGATGTATGGAGCAGGTCGTGCATCTAGGTCTATTACAGGGGGTATGAGCCATCAGGTAAGGGATTGGGAGCAGGGGTTGTGTAAGGATGGACGAGTATATTGTGTAGGTTTGGTGGATGGTGGAATATCACAGTAGGAGGGGTGGGAAGGATAGTGGGTAGGACATTTCTCATTTCAGGGCAGGATGAGAGGTAACGAAACCCTGGCGGAGAATGTAATTCAGTTGCCCCAGTCCTGGATGGTACTGAGTTATGAGGGGAATGCTCCTCTGTGGCCAGACTGTAGGACTTTGGGAGGTGGTGGGAGACTGGAAAGATAAGGCACAGAAGATTTGTTTTTGTATAAGGATGGGAGGATAATTACGGTCAGTGAAGGCTTCAGTGAGACCCTCGGTATATTTCGAGAGGGACTGCTTGTCCCTGCAGATGCGACCTCCACAGGTGGCTAAACTGTACTGAAGGGACTTCTTGTTATGAAATGGGTGACAGCTATTGAAGTGGAGGTATTGCTGTTGGTTAGTAGGTTTGATATGGATGGAGGTGCTGATGTAGCCATCTCCAAGATGGAGGTCAACATCTAGGAAGGTGGCTTGTTGGGTTGAGTAGGACCAGGTGAAGCAAATGGGGAAGAAGTTGTTGAGGTCCTGGAGGAATGTGAATAAGGTGTCCTCACCTTCAATCCAGATAACAAAGACATCATCAATGAATCTGAACCAGGTGAGGGGTTTAGGGTTCTGGGTTTTTAGGAAGGATTCCTCTAGATGGCCCATGAATAGGTTAGCGTAGGATGGTGCCATGCAGGTGCCCATAGCCATAATGCAGATCTGTTTGTAGGTAATGCCTTCAAAGGAGAAGTAATTGTGGGTGAGGATATAGTTGGTCATGGAGACTAGGAAGGAGGTTGTTGGTTTGGAATCCATAGGGCATCTGGAAAGGTAGTGTTCAATAGCAGTAAGGCCATGGGCATTAGGAATGTTAGTGTACAGGGAGGTATCATCAATAGTGATGATCAGGGCACCATGTGGTAAAGGGAAAGGAACTGTGGAGAGTCGGTCGAGGAAATGGTTGATATCTTTTATATAGGAGGATAGGTTCGAGGTAATAGGTTGAAGGTGTGTGAATCTTTTTATTGTGCCTATCGTGACTCATGAGGTGGGTAGTAAATTTCTTTCTCTCATATAAACAAATATGATGTAACTTACCAAACGAAAGCGTTGGTATGTTGATACGGACAATAAAAAATACACAAACACACACACAAATTTCAAGCTTTTGCAACCCAAGGTTGCTTCTTCAGGAAAGAGGGAAGGAGAGGGAAAGACGAATGGATGTGGGTATTAAGGGAGAGGGTAAGGAGTCTTTCCAATCGTGGGAGCGGAAAGGCTTACCTTAGGGGGAAAAAAGGACAGGTATACACTCACACACACACACACACACACACACACACACACACACATATCCATCCGCAAATATACAGAAACAGGCAGACATATCACTGATATGTCTGGCTGTGTCTGTATATGTGCGGATCGATATGTATGTGCGTGTGTGAGTGTATACCTGTCCTTTTTCCCCCTAAGGTAAGCCTTTCCGCTCCCAGGATTGGAATGACTCCTTACCCTCTCCCTTAATACCCACATCCTTTTGTCTTTCCCTCTCCTTCCCTCTTTCCTGAAGAAGCAACCTTGGGCTGCAAAAGCTTAAAATTTGTGTGTGTGTTTTTTATTGTTCATATCAACGTACCAACGCTTTCGTTTGGTAAGTTACAGCGTCTTTGTTTTTAGATATATTTTTCTCACGTGGAATGTTTCCCGCTATTATATATAAACAAAAAAGTAATACAAAAAGTGCTATTGAATATTGTACAACAATCCTTGTAAAACAATAAAAATGTCAAAACAAGAATAACATGTGATACAATACTTAGGTGCTAAGGAGCTGATATATATTCCAAATTCATTTAACATATTTTACACATACTTCATCTGTATCTCTAGTGTATTTCACCCTGCAGCATTATCTGAATTCTGAGGAAACTTGTAATTCAGACAATAACTAATCATTGTTTCAAGAAAATGGTTACTGTCTGTTTTACTTCATGTGGCTCCAGAGAGGATGTTAAAATGTGTCTGTGGTATTAAGTTGTGTTGTGTGATTTTTGACACTGAAACATGCTGGCAAAATTATTGGCTCACTGCAGTGTTCCTTCACACAGTGTGATTGAGGAACTGCACAACGCAAATAAGAGACAGATTGTGCTTCATACTTTTAAAGCATTCCGACTCAATTAACTACAGGAAGGAAATACCAACAGGTCATTTCTGGATGTTTCTACATGTCAAATTTTCTCTCTATCACCACACCCCTAGCACCAGTAGGGGTCTACTATTCTCATAGTATTTTTGTACAAATCATGTGACAGGTATGTACCAAATTTGTTTGAAATAGCTCCAGGCATTCCTGAGTTATGTTTTTATGTCAAACCCTCAACCACAGTGGTGCTATGGGTGTTAATCAGTGCTGCCCACTCAAAACAAAACCAAATTTGTTATATACCAAAAGCAGAAAAAAGTTTCAATTGGTACATACCTTACCTCTATAGATAACGGATTGTAGTAAGAGGATATTATGAAAAATAGGGACATCTCCACAGTGAACAGTTTTCTCCAAAGGGGCAGGAGTGTTGCTCCCCTATACAGTAAGTCACCTCAACAGCCAGCTTAAAGAGGCTGCCTCACAGTGGCACAAACAGCACAGCAAACAGTGGTCTGTGTACAAACAGCCCAGCCAGCACATCGTGTCCTTGACTGCTCTAACATGTTCTAATGCTTTCGACGACAAGAAGCGATGTGGAGCTGGTTTACCAACTTCACACCTCTCTCGCATAAGTTGACTTACTTGCACAGCCAATCTTCTTCTCTGGACAGTCGGCCACATCAGTCTCCATAAACTTCTCCTCTGAAGAATAAAGCTGGTCAAGGGAAATTGTCAGACTCCCTCTCTCTCTCTCTCTCTCTCTCTCTCTCTCTCTCTCTCTCTCTACTCATGAAATAAGCGTATACTTGCAGAATATGTTTAGTTTAATCTTGGTATATTTCAACTCTCACAAACAACAAAATCACCATTTCTCACATAAATATTCAAAAGTTTGCAAGTCAACCAATTCATCTCACATTAGACTTGATTAAATACATTTACAGTAGTGTTGGTTTAACAACCACATAATTTATGGATATGTCTTGCTTCTAGCATGTCCAAAACATGAATTACTTGAAAGTCTAATCTCATTTCTTCATTTGACCTTAACAATCATCACAGTTACTAAAAGCACAGACTCATACATGAACACTCCTTGTTCTTCTCTACATATACACTGAAACTCTATGGATCATACAGCACCTACTTGTCGGCCGCTGTTCAGCCGCTGCGTCCACATTTTGCTCATGACTGTTTTTAGACCTGCACACACAAACATGCAATGTGCAGTAGGTCAGATTCATCTCTCTCACACTTCTTTATCATGTGTTCGAGATGGAGGAAGGCCAAGTGGTTCTAGAATTTATGCAGAAATTCTCGAAGCACTACAATGTCACTGTTAGACTGCAAATTAATGTAACACCTAATTTTGTGTGTTTGTACTTATTACAACCTCATTTACTTGTGCCTATATTTTGCTTTATGTGGAAGTAAATTCAGTGTTGGTTTGTGGGAATTCTAGTATTGTATTTGTGCAATGTTCCAATAAACTCTGTAGCTTACACTCATAAAATCAGATCTTTTGCTTAGATTTATCATCACCATTTGTTTCCTGACAGCTACATATGATCTCAAAAGTGATAGTTCATTGCCTTTTATTCCATAATGTTCTGTTTTGTTTATTAATATGATCTGCGAAACAGTGTCGTAGGCCTTGCTCACATCCAATAGAGTGGCATGGGTGTGTAGTCTAGTTTCAGAGTCATGTAAGAGACATAACACAGCACCCTGAACTGCCTTAATTGTAGACAGTCATTTCAGAACCCATATTGGGACTTGTTTAAGAGCAGTTGGTTTTTGATTATGGCTTCAATAATATTTGATACTATTGTCACAATTGTGATAGGTCCATAGTTTTCAGATGAGTTTCTGCCTCCTTTTTTAATATAGACACAAGATGGTGGTTAACTTCAAGCTGTCTAGAAATATATATCTCTTTTTACATGTGATTTAGAAGGGAGCTTAGAGGCTGACTAATTGTAGTGATAATTAAATCAACACCCTAGCTGCAAACAGGCATTGATATACATCATTGGGGATATGTTGAAAATGTGTGCCCCGGCCAGGACTCAAACCCGGGATCTCCTGCTTATATGGCAGATGCTCTCTCCATCTGAGCCACCAAGGGCACAGAGGATAGTGCACCTGCAGGGACTTATCCCTTGCCCTCTCCCGGTGAGACCTACATTCCCAACATACGCACACCACTACATTCGTAGTGTGCCTAATAGATGTTTGCCCATCACACTCATTATTAGTGGCAGATTAAGCTACCAAGTCCCATACGAGTTGGGGCATAGCATGTGCATTCACAAAAGACGGTCAATGGCTGGGTAGCCATATTTTAACTATGTATGAAAGTAGTATCTGTTCCTGAAAAAACAGATACCACTGATGACCATGCAGCTTCTCTAGAATGAAATGATAATTAAATCAACACCCTAGCTGCATTGATTTTATTTACTATTTTTTGGGTAAAGTTAGTTAAACCTCTGTTCTAGGGTTCCTCAGCTTGGAGACTCCTTAGGCAGACAATTTTCCATCAAAAACTTTCTAAACTGACATTACATCAATTTTCCAAGAAACGTGCACTCTGTTTGCATTTCTATGGGTACTACTTGTCTTGACTTCATCTGTAGTAGAAAATTTTCCAACACTTATGAAGTAATTATTAAGCTTGTTTGCCCTTATGGGAATGGAAAATTTTACTGTAGTGGACCTAGTCTCTGTTTTAATTACATTCCAAGCTGCTTTGCATTTGTTGCTGGATTTAAGAATGTAATCACTATTGGCCTTTTTTTCCTGGAAACAATTAGCTCTTTTCTGTATATCTTTTCTAGCTTGTTGTAAAAGGTTTAGAATAAATTGTGGAGTTTATTGGAATGTTGCACAAACACAACATTATAATTCTTCCCAAACAATTTTTAATTCAATTCCACATAAAGAAAAATACAGACATAATGAATGATGTTGTAATAAATACAAACAAATGAAATTATGTCTTCCATTAACATGCACACTTTGACAGTGATGTGTTAGAGCAGCTGACGGCATGGTGTGCTGTCTTATATTGGGCTGTTTGTACACAGCCCAGTGCTTGCTGTGCTGTTTGTGCCACTGTGAGGCAGGCTCTTTAAGCCAGCTGTTGAGGTGGTTAACTGTATAGGGGCACAGCACCACTCCTTCCCCCTTGGACAAAACTTCACTGTGGAGATGTCCATGTTTTCATTTGAAGGGGATGACTGCTGGAGCAGGTGTCATGCCATCACGGGAGAAAACGGTCTGAAATGGAACGGGGATAAGCAGGCACAGAGCCCACTCCCTCACAAGCGACAGTAATAGAGCACTGGTAATGGAGGCACCATATCCTTGTCCCCCTCTGGGCAGGCACTCGGTGATGGAGGCAGCAGAGGTGGCCTCACACTAAAGACTCCACCTGGTGGCAGTGATACGCAGTACAATGAGGGTACAGAAATCAAAGAGACCTTGCATGGCACCACAGGGGATGGTGCAGGACACCAAGCCACTGGAGGTGTGCACGACACAAAGGCTGTGGCTCGTGAAGTGATGGAAGACTGCCAGTATCCACTTGGTGCCAAGACCATGGAGCCCAAATAGAACTGCTATGTGTCAGGTGTCGGCAGATGACCGGGCATTGGCTGGAGCAAGTGGAGCAGCATACAGGGTTGATAGCTGTGAGGCAGCTCCACTGGGCTACAATTGCCAGCTGGAGTGAAACTACAGGATCTCAAGAACATACCATGGGCTTCCTCAGGAGAAGATTGTACGTTGTATTTTTCAACCAGAGTTTTGAAAGGACAGACCAACTGCTCTGTCTCACCATTTGACTGAGGTTGAAATGGAGGGGCCATAACAATTTGAACACCGCTCTTGGTACAAAATATAATTAATGTAGGTTAATTCTTGCAAAGAAGCAACCAGCCACTATTAATACTGCTATTTATTTAGGTAAATAGTGCCATTACCGGTTTCGAACTGGAAAGTTCATCATCAGACAGCTGTTCACGTGATTCTCAAGATACACTATACATTATCGTCCATTTCTGATTTTTATTATTCCACTGTGGCGAAGTATTTTTGGTGTGTTGTTGCTGTCGAAAATTCCGCACAATTTTGTTGTGAAGTTGCAGGATTGTATTTTTTGCATATTCCTAAATATATCCAGCACTTACCTAACTTGTACATCACCATATTGTGCAAAGCACCACACACACACACACACACACACACACACACACACACACACACACACACACACCAAAAAGAATTTGTCACATGTGAAGTTATCACAGAGATTGCAGATTCTTTGTAAGAATTAACCTACATTAATTGTACACAGCCATGGTCTCACCATGTCAGTTTTAGACAAAATAGCACTTGGTACAAAAATTTTCAAAATCCTGAGACACAAACTGCAGACTCTTTTCCATCACAAGTGTGTACAGTAATCCTTCCAAGGCAAAAATCTTTGTGAGGATGTGAATGGGCAGCAACCATATAAGGAAATCTTGAGAAAGGTGCAACTACAAGTCAAAAGAATTAAGGAAGGGACACACAATGTCAGTTTGAATACACTCCCAGGGGCACTGGGGGACAGGCAAAAGGGAAAGAGTAGCCTGTGGTGCACCTGGTGAGTGGCACACTGTGGGAAGGTTGACACAACATGCATGATTTCATTGTCAATACCCAGCCAAAACACATGGCAAGAGGCCAGAAATTTTGTATGAGAAACACCCCAATGATCCACATGAAGAGGGCAAACAAGGTCCCACCACAATGCAGATGGGATCACAACCATAGGTGTCGACTCTTCAGTAACTAATAGTGACACACCATCGAGAACTGAGAAGCAGTGACAGAGAGCATAATTACTACACAGTAGATCTGGCATTTGGCCCAGTGGTTTACCAGGCCAGCCATAGTTGACAAATTTAACAACCTGATGTAAGACAGGATCAGTCATGACAGCCACCTAAGTTTGAGAACTGGTAATGGGAAGACCTTTCACAGTGCTTTGGACTTCAGAGTCTAAATGGTAACACAATGATTCATCCTGATCAAATGCAGGATCAGAACCAATCGGCAACCAAGAAAGGGCATCAAAATTAGCATTATGTACTGTGGAGCAGAAGTGAAGCTCATATTGTAGCATGACTAAAACAGAGCGCATAGTTCCAAGCAATGGACCACTTTGTCAGAAGAGAAGCTGAAAGATGGAAAAGTGAACCAGACATTTATGATCAGCAATTAAATGAAATTTAGAGTCATAGAGGAAAACATGAATTTTTTGAGTACATACACAATAGCAAGGGCTTCTTTTCCTGTCAGTTGTGCCTGATTCAGGGTTTTGGAAGCATATGCAATAGGGATTTTGAAACTGTCGGCATATTTGTGCATGAGAATGCCCCTAAGGCCATACTGGGATGCATCTGTGACCAAAACAAGACACTGGACTGGTGGAAGGTAACTAAGCATGTTGCTGGGTGTAATTTTGATTTCAATAGCGTAAAAGTATGCTTGCAGGTGGGCAACCAGTGAAAAGTAACACCTTTATGTAAGAGAGCATGAAGGGGCTGAGCCATCACAGCCACATCAGGAAGTATAGAATCTTTCTAAGAAAGGCCTGCAGCTCTTTGACATTGGAAGGATTTGACATCAACCCAATAGCCTGCAGCACTGTGAACAAGGCACAAAAGTTCTGCGAGCGTCCATCTGTAGAGGAACCAGAGACCACAATATCATCCAGGTAGTTAATGCACCTGGCATGGAGGCTGTGAGTTGCTCCATAAACTGCTGAAAATTACAGGGGTGCTAGCTATGCTGAATGGCAGGCACTGATATTGGTGGTATTGGTATAGCCAGAAGGGGGTATTCACTATGAGGAATGAATTTAGAATCATCATCAGAGGCAGTTGCAAGTGTGCCTCAGAAAAGTCTATTCTGGAATAATTTTGGCCCCCAGAAAGCCAAGCTAAGAGTTCATCCTGACAGGGTAAGGGATGAGTATCAATAGCAGACTGTGAATTTACAGACTTTTTAAAATCACCACAGAGCCAAAGGTTGCCGTTAGGTTGTAGTGCTTCGAGAATTTCCACGTAAATTCTAGAACCATTCCTCCTTCTACTGTCTCGAACACACAATATTTTAAAAATAAGTGTGAGAGAACATGCATGACACATGTTTGTGTGTGCAGGCTGGATAGGCGTCATGAGCACACGGTAAACGCAATGGTCGAATGACATCGACACATGTTTGCCGCTCGTGCCACGTAAGCCATATTGGAAGAACAAGGAGTGTTTATGTATCTTATGGTGTTTCATATCATTGACTATTGTAACAAGGAAAAAGAAGAACCATTGAAACATTGTTAATTGTACTTCATGTGTTGGACTTGCTAGAGGCAAGACAGGTTCATATATTATGTGGTTGTAGAACCACATATATTGCAGATGTTTCTAATCGAGTCTAATGCAAAACAAGTCAGTTGACTTGCAAGTCTTAAGTATTCTAACACTTATGTGGGAAGGAATGAATTTGTTATTTGTGGAAGTTAAAATATATCAAGACTGAACTAAAATTATTCTACGAGTATCCACTTATTAAATTCCGTTAACTAGCAGTATTCTTTGGAGCGGAAGTTTTTGGAGATCCAGAGAAGAAGATCAGCTGTGCATACCATGTAAGTCAACTAATGTGAGAGAGGTGTGAATTTAGCATGCAGTCCAATTTCACACCACACTCCATGTCATCTAAAGCGTTAAAAGCTTTTGTGACAATTACCAACAGAGTAGGCCATTCACTGAGGAGACAGGAGTGAAAACACCCAAGGACATAAGTTGATTGGATTCTGCTTTGACTTGCTCCCATAATACAATTGGGATTGGACGGGCATTAAAAAAATGGGGACACACCATCATTTTCATTGTGATGTGAGTCTTGAAACCATCTGAAAATAATGAGGAAAACTCTGAGCTGAGCAAATCCAGTTATTGGTGAGAAACTTGATCTGATTATATGAATGTGTGATGTCTATTCTTTAAGACATGTGCAAAAGAACAGACACCATTCATTCATATAATTGATGAGCCTAGATGGTCAATGGATCCATCTTCTTCAGTGCACCTGACCTCCTATGGGAACCTCAGAGTAGCAAGCAAGGAGAAAATGGACAGAGAATATGGAAGGTGGTGCTTGGTGGGAATGTCAGTCAGCCATGAGGCTTGCGGAGATAGTCCATGCAGTTACGGTAACACTGCGTCCCAAATGGTACAGTGGTTGACACACCTGCCTAGTAAGCAGGAGATCCTGGATTTGAATCCCTGTCTGGTGAACATTTTCACTCATCGCTGCTGATTCTGTGAAATGTCACTATGCAGCTGGTGGCAGTAATCCCTTCCCTTTCCTATCCTCTCCTTTCTTTCTTCCTCTATCTTCAATTTACCTACTTGATCCAATACCAGATGCACTTTGTCAGAAATAGAAAATCCAAGAATTTTGAATGTGTCTCACCCAAATAAGTTTTCAGCATTGGCATCATGTACCAATATAAAGGTCAAATGCCAAACAACTGTTTTGTACACCATGGGAGTTGAAAATTGTGCCAATATGGGTATTTGTTGTTTGCTGTAACTCACCAAGTGATGAGAGACAGGGGTCAATGCAAATGATCCAAGATCCACATAGTTTTGAGAATTTAACAAAGTCACTGCTGCACCCATCCACTTGCATTTTTAACATCTTGTCAGTCAATACAAAAATTTTTGAGGCTACCATCACTTGGGAAAGACTGTTCACATCCATGTTATACTTGCACTGATGAAACACAGCACTTGACAGTTTGTGTTCTGTCAAGTTAGGTTGGAAATACTGCAACAGTGATATTGCAACAGCAGCCTCTATACACATAGCCATTTTAAATGTAAGCTACTGAGCAATAACAGTTCATTTTTGAGTTGCTACCACAATGACAACAAGTAAAAAACTCATAACAGTGTAGATATAACAAAGCACACACTTTCAATAATGGTGCAAAGAAATACAGGAAATAAGCATTTGATGATGGCTGATATCTTGAAAACAATATGGTACATAGAATGAAATTTTCACTCTACAGCAGAGTGTGTGCTGATATGAAACTTCCTGGCAGGTTAAAACTGTGTGCCGTACCTAGACTCGAACTTGGAACCTTTGCCTTTTGCGGACAAGTGCTCTACCAAGTAGAATTAAAGCTGTGAGGACGGGGTGTGAGTTGTGCTTGGGTAGCTCAGTTGGTACAGCACTTGCCCGTGAAAGGCAAAGGTCCCGAGTTCGAGTCTCAGTCCGGCACACAGTTTTAACCTGCCAAGAAGTTTAATATGGTACATAGTTTATGAAAAAAATAATAACCAAGATAGTAATTTCTCCCTCTAGGTTTTATTATGACAGTGACACAATAAATAACCAATATTTATAGCTTTCCACTCACCAATTTATGGTGACAATGGCACAATTCCATCCAGATACATTTCATCACTGTTGTCAGGATCAGAACCTAAACCACCTACATTGTCATCATCACTAAGACAACTTGTCAGCTGTTCATGATCACTATGATACCTTCAATTGTCTGTGCTGCTTGAATAAGTTTTTCAATGTGCTCAACCCTTTTCCTCCACAGTGGCGAGAGCTTCACACAACATCCTTTCTATGACTGTTATTGTAAAGGACTTGTTGTTGTTCCTTATATATGTCCTCACCTCACTCTACACTAACTCAATGAGCTTGAAATAGCAGTGATATGGTGGCAGCCTTATTATAGTATAATGCTGCTCTGTGATGATTTTGTCTACTACATATGTACATATCATAGGCTTATTTTCTTTAACAAGTGAATATAAGAGAAGCTTCATCATGCCCATATCTGCAGCAGTATTTCCTGCTTGTAACCACTGTGCCATAACTTCTTTGTGGTCATTTGTGGTTGAGGCTATGTTCAGTATCATTGAATGATATAGAGCATTGTCCACTACAGTGGTTGTAGGGACAAAAAACTGTTTTAAAAGATTCCTGAACCACTCAACATATTGTGTGTGGTCCATGTCTTCATGGTAATAACCTGCCTTTTTGGATGAAAAAAACTAAAAGTACACTGGAAGAACCTGCATGGACCACAATTAATTTTGCTCCTCTTCCCATTGGCTGATGATGAATACTGCTAGGAGTTTCATCTATACAGCATTTACTGACAGCTTCCCTGGAATTAACCCATGTTTTGTCTAGCCATATTATGGATGAATGTCCTTGCCCACAATTCTGTGCAAGAATGTGTTTTGAGCTGTTACAATATGTACCTGTTTTAACAGGACTTTGCATTTGTCTCATGCATTGTAACAGATATCCATACTTTTCAATACAATTTTTAGTTATGTTTTCCTACCCCTGAAAAGTTCACTTTCTTTTAATGACACCAGCAATTTTGCTACAATAGGATACACTTTCCTGCTGTGGTAAGCATAAATATGCCTGCGAATAGATTCAATCTGAAAAGAATCCAAGTCAGTGACAGGGTACAGCTGCTTTTTCTTCTTTCCAGAAGTCACTAAAAATACATTCTTTGATCCAGATACCTTGGAATCATTACAGCTCATATCTACATCTCTCAACTTTTGCAGCAACACTACCTTACTTACTCCTGTTCTTGGATTAATTCCAAGAGTTACTTATGCGCATTCCACTACTTTATCAGCAGGAACTGATAGTTATCCATGAATACTTATGAGGTCTGCTCAAAAAATTCTGGAACATTCATTACTTCGTTCCAATGGTGTTTTGGAGCAAAGTGCAGCTGGCATCCATGTAAACATCTGTGTTTAATGTGTAACTGCTGGAAGTTTCATTGCTGTATGTCTGTTAGTTATGGTTCAGTGCTGTATTGAGTCAAACATTGTGTCTCACAATTTGTGAATTTTGAGATGGCAGAGTTAGAGAAGCAAGATGTCTGCATTAAATTTTGTGTGAAACTCAAGAAAACATTTACATGGATACATCAAATGATGCAGGAAGCCTATGGTGATGAGTTCTTAAGCAATACTTTGTGTTACAAATGGTTCACATGGTTTGAAAATGGCCAGACAGAAGTTAAGGATGACCCTCATTCAGGATGCCTTTTGACATATACCAATGATGCTCTTGTCAGGAATGTCAATAAATTGTGCATCTCAAGCAAACACCAACTGTCCAAGAGACTGCAGAAGAATGAAACATTTCAGTTGTATCATGCTTGACTGGTATGCTCCTTAAGCCTATCAGCTCTCTTGCTATTAATAGAATGAACAAATCTGGCAAAATTAGGAATAATACCTTCATCATGGTACCTCAGCAAGAAAGTCAGTGTATTCAACAGCTTCTCATTTTTCCTCCAAAGTTTATCTAACTTCTGTACAGGTTTCACCATCTCCTCACCATACAGGTACTTGATGTGGCTTTGTAGGTTTTCCTGGCATACAGGTCATGAAACTCTCTTCGGGTTTGCTGCTGGATACTAAAAGCAACACATTCAATATTTTGGTGATCCATCTGTTTACCATCCTCAGGAGAACACTGCTTCTGCTGCTGAGTCCCACTGAGAACCAATGTCAAGGCTACAAATTGACATCCTATATAGGCCTCCGTACTGTACATGGCGCACAGTTGCTGCCCTCTCAGACTGAGCAGGTGGAGTTGCCTTTAGCAGGACACCAATGGCAATGATACATTCCACTCAGAGATGATTTTCAAACACACACTCTGGCCACAATGAAGGACGTTCTGTTTTGATGAGGGATAATACAGGGTTCATCATGTTGTTAAGTGGAAACCATTGTCTCTATTAATCAAATTATCTGCCAACCTAAGTTCAATTGCCTCTTTATAAACAGTGTTCCAAAAACTGAAAGTCTTGGCAACTATTACAGTTTTGTCAAATTTCATATTGTGTACCTCATTTAAGCAATGTTCTGCTACTGCCAATTTTTCTGGCTGTTGTAGCCTCCGTAGCAGTTGCACCTGATTTTATTTCTTCATTTGTTGTCCTCTGTGTCGACATACTGGATGAAATATGAGTTTGTAATTTGGACACTGATTACTGCAAATAATGTAGCCAACAGATGCATGGTTGCTTCTGTAATGTCCTGCTTGCAAATGCTATTGAGTGGTGTTCTGATTTTCCATTGATTTCCTTTACCTGAAATATGTGCACTCCTAATCTTATATCACAGCTACCTGTCACGAGGCAAAAGGGTAAAGACAAAATCAGGTCTACGTAGAATCTTGCTATCGCATAACTGCTTTTTAATTTCATCAAAGGCTAACTGGCATTCATTAGTCCATTCCCATACTGTACTTTTCTTTAATTAATTTTTCAAATTGGCTACATTCAATGCTTGTGTTCTTATGTACTTTCTATAGAATCCCACTAACCCATGGAATGAACTTTTATTTCTTGGTTTTGGAAACTGTGCTACGGATTCAGTTTCTTTGGGATCAGGCAAAATTCCTCTCTTGCACTTTTCAAGTTTTAATTTCATACCCCCAAATCTCATTTTTCTCCCAATTTCCCTTAAAGTGTTAATGTGTTCTTCCCAACTTTTACTTGATAATAAGATGTCATTTACATATGTATTTAATTTTTCCAAAAGTTCCCTTCTCAATACATAATCCAAACCCCTGATGAACTCTGATACAGAAACATTCATTCAAGCCAAATGGTGCAACACAATGTGGAAACCTTTTTCCATTATATAAAAATGATGTGTATTTTCTTGATTTCTTTTCTAGCCCTGTTTGGCAAAACTCAGATATCAGATCTGCACTAGTCATAAACTTTACATTTTCAGACTTATTGAGTGACTTGTCAATGTTCTCTGGATGGTACTCTCCTCCTCAAGATATTTATTTGGCTAGAGTCATGTACAGTTCTTACACCACCTTCTTGTATGGAAACTATGGCTAATGGATTGTTGTACTGGCTTCTGCTTCTTTCTACTATTTTCCATCTTTACATTTGTTCCAACTCCCTTTCTACTTCTTTCCTTTTACAAATTGGGATGGCATAAGGCTTAACAAAAAATGGCTCATGAGCTATTAATTTCAGTTTACAGTGATAACCTTTAACTATTCCTGGGTTAACATTAAAAATATCTTTATATTCCCATAGAAAATCTCCTAGTTCTTCTTTATTTTATGGATCAAAAGTTTCTGCTTCAGACAGTTTTTGAGCTACAAGTTCACTGTAAGGACTACTATCTATTTCATCATTACTATATTCCTCATCTTCCTCAGAAAACCGTTATCACCAAAGTCTTCTACCTCCCATACATTACCTCCCTTAACATTACAATACTAGCTTCTCCACAGAACACCCTTTTTGGGTCAGTAAAAGTTATTTTCATGTCACTCCAAATAAAATTCACTTTTGCTTTTACTATCCAGTTCATCCTGAGTTTTAGATTTTTATTTTAGTCCTTGATTACCAAGCATCCTTGAACAAAGCTAATATTATTTAACTTGAGCTCCAGTAAAAACTGTCTGGTGATTAATTTGCTCCTCTCACCAGTGGATCCTTTTATTCTGACACCTGTAATGGGAAATTCAGTAGAGTTCTCACTATTCTTTATTCTATCTCTCAAGTTTCTTGACATGTCAGTAATGGAACCCCCAATGTCCAATTATCAATCTGTACAGTAATATAGTGGCTACCCAGTTCACCCTGCTTTTCCCATTTTTCACTCTCATACAAAAGATCTTCCCCAGTTTCCCTAAAACTCATTCCTTTCTCTCTGTCTGAAACTTTATCACTTTCTACTGATTACAAACTTTCCAAACCTATATTATATCTCGATGGCTTTCTCCTGGAGGCAACATTCACTTCATTCACTGAGTGCAAATTTTGACCTTGCATTTGACTATCATTGCTAACATTATCACAGTGATCTCTCACTACCTTCAATATTTCATCACCAATTTAGTCCTTTCTCTTTTTTTAATTAAAGCAAATGAACACAATATGACTGACATCTACAGACAAGAGCAAACTACCAAGTACTTCCCCATCTAACATAATACCATCATCTAAACCCACAATTGACTCCTATCATCATTTTCCATCTAACTTTCACTTTTAATCTCCCCATAAATCATTCTATCTAATTTGTCACACAGTGAAGTATTATCAACATCGGGAAAAGCATCGTTAGCATCATAATCACATAAATCCTCAGCATATCCATTATTATCCTCAGCACAAATATCATCATTAACATCGAAATCAACATCAAATATTTCAGTAATCCTAACAAAATCATCAATAACATCATCATCATTCAGGAAATCTCCTATACTCTCTTGCTTCTAAGTATATGATTCTTTGACTCTACACATTCAACCTCAGAACCAACAGGTTCACTCAGTATACCTACATCAGAATTATCCATTAATCTCACTAAACCACATTCATCAAAATTCGCATAAATAGCACCATTATGTATCACTTCATTACTGTTATCAGATTCAGCAAACAAATTTGTCAAACTATCACTACTAAGCTTTGATACAGATTTATTCTTATTGTTATCTTCTTCTTTCATTTTACCCAGAACACCTTCCCAAAATTATCCACTAAATTATAATTGATTCACTGTTTGTGATTTGCTGGTTTCTCCATTCTGACATGTCCTATTAAATCTATCTTTCTCTCTTCTGAAAGTGCTGTTAACCTGATTTCTAGAGTTACTTCTCCTTGCCTCAAACCGACAGGTACTCCTTGAGGCAAACCTTAGTTTTCCAGGTGGTACCTTCTATTTTCAGATCTCCCATTACTAAAATTCCTGTCATAATTACTGCTATACTGACTATTTCTCCCCTCATGGCCCCTGCACTCTTCTTTATGCCTATTGTTTCCAGTGTTAGTTCTCCTGTCATCATCTCCATGTCCATCATTCCAGTGGTTATCTCTTCAGATAACATTATTATCCTGATAATGGTTCCTATTATTTCTTCTCCTATCTCTTTTATCATGATGATCATTAGAAAAATTGTCATTTCGGTAATATTCATTACCTATTGGTCTATCTTTATCTCTTTAATTTCTCTCCCATGCAATATCCAACTTATCTATGAATCTTAAGAATTACTCTATCAAATCATCTGGTCTATAGACCAATCACCATTGCACTTTATGCAGTAAAAGTCTCTTAAGGGCATCTATCTGGATCATTTCATCTAATGGTTTGTCAAAGTGTGCTAGTGTTTTAATTTGTTCTTCACAAAAGGTTTTTACCCATCCTCTACCATCCCTAAAGTGCAGTCCATTTAATAATTCTGATTTTATTCTTGACTGTTTAATATCTGACCAAAACTCACTCATAAAACGTTTTTCAAACTCTGTAAAACTCATCTCAGAATGTATGAACTGATTTGCCCAGTATGAGGCCTCATCATCTACAAAACTTTTCACCAATTTAATCTTTAAGTTATCTGACATATTGACTGTAAAATTATCTTTACATGGGCAAATAAAGCCTACAAGATGGGTTTATTGTCTCCTGTGAAATCCAGTACTACTATCACTACTGCAAATGTTCTTAGTGATTAAATTTTGTTCTGTTTAACAATCCTTCGATCTTACATTGAAAATAGTACTGGAATATGCACCTACATTGCTTTTGAATTCTGAAAAATTTTTGTTAACCATTTTAGTTAGCTCATCTGCCCTTTGGTTTCTAACTGAGCTCTCATTTTTAATCATGGTATGGAGGGCATCACTGATTTTTATTTTTGTTTTTATTAATCTCATCTAGTAGACTATTTTTAACTTCTGATTTTCTGTTCCCAACTTCATCTAACCTCATACTGAACTCTTTATAATCTGCTTTCAAATTAGTAACCTCATTTACAGTAATTCTGGTTTTCCCATACAACACTGTTGACAGTAATCTGAATTTTGTCTACATCTTTACGAACAAGCTTTAGGGGTTTCTCTTGTTTCTGTACATACTTTTCTAACTGATCTAGCTTTTTCCCTTGTTTATTTAGTTTTTTATCCAATTTACTTATTCCTCTACTTTGTTGTTTTGAAGGGAGTTTGATAAAATTGACAAGTCTATCAATTCTACTTCCATCTCTACTGCATACTGCCTCATGTTCATCCAGCACTTGAAATGATGAACAAGTGTTACTGTTTTTGTCTTCTTCAGCTTCCCCTTCTGACTCACTATTGATAACATGGTCATCAAGAGTACTATTGACACTGTTAATTACTTGCTGTATCCTTAGTACCACCACCACTTCCTCCTCCTCCTCCTCTCCACACTGGAAAACATTTACTGTACTTACATTTCTATTTTTTTTAGCAACACAAAGAGATCTAACTAGTCACCCAACACAAAATCACAAAATAATGATGTCACACCAACCACAGGTTGCTTCATATGACCTAACTCCAGCAGCTCTTTGCACATCTGGAAAAATTTTTGTTGGGGCACCTTGGTATAGATGATGATGCTGTTGCTGCTCAATTGGAAGATGATAAAGGCTGCTGTACTCATGGTCAAATTCTGTTCATCTATGTTCACAATCTTCTATTGCTCAAATTTCATACCAATCTTGATGTGTATAACACAACAAAAATAATCAGTTATTGATAATATGATGTAAATGGATAGATAAAAAATCTACTCACCAAGCAGTGGCAGGGGAACACACAAAAAAAGGATTTAATGTTTACAAGCTTTCATAGCCAGTGGCTCCTTCTTCTGGCATAAGAGCAAAAGGGGAATGAAGAAGGGTGAAGGAAAAGGACTGAAGAGATTTAGGGATGTGGCTGACAGTTGCACATTTAGAAAAGCCACTCAGAACCCCGGGCCAGGGGAGGTTTATTGGATGGGATGAGAAGGAAAGACTGGTTGTTGGGGACTGCACCAGATGAGATTTGAAAACCTGAGAGCTTAAATGTGGAAGACAGGGTAATGTGTGAGACAGAGATTACTACTGAAACATCATGCTTGAGTTAATAAGAGTGAAACACTAAGTGTATTGTATGTAACAGAGGTGGGAGTGGGGTCACAGAAAAATAAACAAGTCAGAAAATGAAAGATGTAGAAAACTAAAATGGAGTAAAGAAAGGAGTAGTTACTGTGAATAAATGCTGAGACAGAAGGAATAAACATAAATTAAAGTCAGGTGGGCGGCGAGAACTAAAAACCAATGACAAGTTGCAGTTGTGACGTTCACCTGCTTTATTTCTTTATTGATTGTCCTCAGTGTCGATGTACAGCATTGCTATACTGGCTGAAAAAGGGGGACGGGTGGTAGTTCAACACTGACTAAAGACATGATGTGGCTGACAGTTGCACATTTGTATTTCACAGTTTTTACTTTTACTGTTCACAACCCCCCCTCAATATACACAGTTAATATGGCCAATTAAATTTTGTTTAACTTACAATAAGCCTCATTAATAGGCTGCAGGCAAAAATCCACATACTGCTACAATAGTTCACTGTTGAACATCCATGAGCAGTAAAAACCTAACCACACATTTCACAGCCTCTCAAATAAATTGAACAGACACTGTCATTGCTTTAACAAATGGTGTATTGGTGTAACACTTATTTCACAGCAAGCGGCTACACAGGTAGCAGGGTTTGTGTGGCGTGGGCTGGGTGGTTTTTTAGGTTAGATGGCCTCGGGCAAGTACAGAAAGGGCAACAGCCTCAAAGGGTGCGGGGCAAAGTCAGGAAATGCGGGGACCAAGCAGCAATCGGTATTGTAATTGTAAACTGTCGAAGCTGCATTGGTAAAGTACCGGAACTTCAAGTGCTGATAGAAAGCACCGAAGCTGAAATCGTTATAGGTACAGAAAGCTGGCTGAAGCCAGAGATAAATTATGCCGAAATTTTTACAAAGGCACAGGCGGTGTTTAGAAAGGATAGATTGCATGCAACCGGTGGTGGCGAGTTTGTCGCTGTTAGTAGTAGTTTATCCTGTAGTGAAGTAGAAGTGGATAGTTCCTGTGAATTATTATGGGTGGAGGTTACACTCAACAACCGAGCTAGGTTAATAATTGGCTCCTTTTACCAACCTCCCGACTCAGCAGCTTTAGTGGCAGAACAACTGAGAGAAAATTTGGAATACATTTCACATACATTTTCTCAGCATGTTATAGTTTTAGGTGGAGATTTCAATTTACCAGATACAGACTGGGACACTCAGATGTTTAGGACGGGTGGTAGGGACAGAGCATCAAGTGACATTATACTGAGTGCACTATCCGAAAATTACCTCAAGCAATTAAACAGAGAACTGACTCGTGGAGATAACATCTTGGACCTACTGATAACAAACAGACCCGAACTTTTCGACTCTGTATCTGCAGAACAGGGAATCAGTGATCATAAGGCCGTTGCAGCATCTCTGAATATGGAAGTAAATAGGAATATAAAAAAAGGGAGGAAGGTTTATCTGTTTAGCAAGAGTAATAGAAGGCAGATTTCAGACTACCTAACAGATCAACACGAAAATTTCTGTTCCGACACTGACAATGTTGAGTGTTTATGGAAAAAGTTCAAGGCAATCGTAAAATGGGTTTTAGACAGGTACGTGCCGAGTAAAACTGTGAGGGATGGGAAAAACCCACCGTGGTTCAACATCAAAGTTAGGAAACTACTGCGAAAGCAAAGAGAGCTTCACTGCAAGTTTAAATGCGGCCAAAACCTCTCAGACAAACAGAAGTTAAATGATGTCAAAGTTAGCATAAGGAGGGCTATGCGTGAAGTGTTCAGTGAATTCTAAAGTAAAATTCTATGTACCGACTTGACAGAAAATCCTAGGAAGTTCTGATCTTATGTTAAATCAGTAAGTGGCTCGAAACAGCATGTCCAGACACTCCGGGATGATGATGATGCCATTGAAACAGAGGATGACACGCGTAAAGCTGAAATACTAAACACCTTTTTCCAAAGCTGTTTCACAGAGGAAGACCACACTGCAGTTCCTTCTCTAAATTCTCGCACAAACGAAAAAATGGCTGACATCGAAATAAGTGTCCAAGGAATAGAAAAGCAACTGGAATCACTCAACAGAGGAAAGTCCACTGGACCTGATGGGATACCAATTTGATTCTACACAGAGTACGCAAAAGAACTTGCCCCCCTTCTCTAACAGCCATGTACCGCAAGTCTCTAGAGGAGCGGAAGGTTCCAAATGATTGGAAAAGAGCACAGGTAGCCCGAGTCTTCAAGAAGGGTCGTCGAGCAGATGCGCAAAACTATAGACCTGTATCTCTGACATCAATCTGTTGTAGAATTTTAGAACATGCTTTTTGCTCAAGTATCAAGTCATTTTGGGAAACCCAGAATCTACTCTGTAGGAATCAACATGGATCCCGGAAACAGCGATCATGTGAGACCCAACTCGCTTTATTTGTTCATGAGACCCAGAAAATATTAGATACAGGCTTCCAGGTAGATGCTATTTTCCTTGACTTCCGGAGGGCGTTTGATACAGTTCTGCACTGTCGCCTGATAAACAAAGTAAGAGCCTACGGAATATCAGACCTGCTGTGTGGCTGGGTTTAATAATTTTTAGCAAACAGAACACAGCATGTTGTTATCAATGGAGAGACGTCTACAGACGTTAAAGTAACCTCTGGCATGCCACAGGGTAGTGTTATTGGACCATTGCTTTTGACAATATATATAAATGACCTAGTAGATAGTGTCGGATGTTCCATGCGGCTTTTCGCGGATGATGCTGTAGTATACAGAGAAGTTGCAGCATTAGAAAACTGTAGCGAAATGCAGGAAGATCTGCAGCAGATAGGCACTTGGTGCAGGGAGTGGCAACTGACCCTTAACATAGACAAATGTAATGTATTGCGAATACATAGAAAGAAGGATCCTTTAATGTATGATAACATGATAGCGGAACAAAAACTGGTAGCAGTTACTTCTGTAAAATATCTGGGAGTATGCATGCGGAACGATTTGAAGTGGAATGATCACATAAAATTAATTGTTGGTAACATGGGTACCAGGTTGAGATTCATTGGGAGAGTCCTTAGAAAATGTAGTTCATCAACAAAGGAGGTGGCTTACAAAACACTCGTTCGACCTATACTTGAGTATTGCTCATCAGTGTGGGATCCGTACCAGATCGGGTTGACGGAAGAGATAGAGAAGATCCAAAGAAGAGTGGCGCATTTCATCACAGGGTTATTTGGTAACTGTGATAGCATTATGGAGATGTTTAGCAAACTCAAGTGGCAGACTCTGCAAGAGAGGCGCTCTGCATCGCGGTGTAGCTGGCTCGCTAGGTTTCGAGAGGGTGCGTTTCTGGATGAGGTATCGAATATATTGCTTCCCCCTACTTATACCTCCCAAGGAGATCACGAATGTAAAATTAGAGAGATTCGAGGGTGCACGGAGGCTTTCAGACAGTCATTCTTCCCGTGAACCATACGCGACTGGAACAGAAAAGGGAGGTAATGACAGTGGCACGTAAAGTGCCCTCCGCCACACACCGTTGGGTGGCTTGCGGAGTATAAATGTAGATGTAGAAGTAGAAGTTGATGCATTGTTGTTGTTCTAACCAACACAGGTTTCTTGTCTAAAACTCGGGCATGGACTGACTTTCTTGGGATCAAATGTCAGCCCCTTATATATCCTCACAATAATAAACACTGAAACTATACATTGTTTCATGTTTAATTTACAGAAATTATAATTAAAAGTTAACTCATTAAATTAACTGAACACATCAAAAAATTGCACCTTTCTAACAGTTTCTTCTACTACAAGAGTTAGGCCAAATTATTTGTTTAAATCATGAAATACTTTTGACAAAACTGTTAATTACATTGGAATTAATTAAGAGCTAACTTTGCTAACATGTTTTCAAATACTTGAAGAATTCTGTTAGTTATTCCTCCAAATGTTTATAATTAGTACAGAATTTATATTTATTTGTAAGCCAACAATAGAATTTGTTATGAAACAATTACTGATTTCACCCTATAACAAAAGATACTAACTAGGAATAGTCAAAGTAAATTAGGAAATCAATTACATATGCATGTTATACTCATGTACATTAATAGTAATTACTTAAAACAAAAAAATGAATTTTAAAGAGGGAGATGGAAAAACAAGAGGGGAAGGAAAAATATCCCAGCTTGCTTTGCCACACAGTGCTTGTTCCCACCTGCGGAGTTCTGAGAAACTAGTTTCTGGGGGAAGAATCCAGATGACGTGTGTGGTGAAACAGGCACCAAGGTTGTGACCATCATGTTGTACAGAATGCTCTGCAACAGGAAAGTGTGTGTTACCTGTATACACCCTCTGCCTATGCCCATTCATCCTGACTGTTTAATGTTGATCCCAGCTCCTCCATCAGTTGAAAAGGTTCCTCTCCACTTTGTGAATCACTGGCACTGTACAGTTGACATGTTTCCCTGCTGTATAAAAAATAATTGAGATTTCCTGGTGATATTTCCAATGGTCAGGCAATCAATTATGTGCCATTGAGTTTTGCTACACATATTGTTTTTATAGTTTCCAAAATGTTTTATTCACATCTTGAGGTTGTTACAACATAACAAAGAAAAGGCCTCATATCAATGTGTTGTCATTATACTTCCACTCCAAACAAAGAACAAAGTCTTCCACTGCCACCTAAGATCTCTATCCAAAAACGAACATCCTCTTATTTTTACTAAACTCATTGGCATAGTGGCCACTTTGAAATCTAAAAAACTGGCAAAAGTCAGTGACGTCACAGGATCTATATATACTTTTTTGCAATAATGTCATTCATTTTTCTTTCTAACACAGCAGATTAATGAAATACATTTGATTTTGATTATGTCAATTGCAAAATATGTATGGCACCAAATAGTACATCAACTCAAACTTGAAAAAGTCTTCTTCACAGTAAATTCACGAAATATACAACATTTCACACATACAATATTCCACATGACCTATTGATTATACTTCTCTGTTTGGAATTATCATAGCAAGGCTCAACATATACATTATATTTAAAGAGGGTGAGAATCTGTTAGCTGCCACATTTCACCTCACCTCCTTGAGCAAGGAAGTTGTGAAAGATAGCATTAGTATTTCAACTTTAAATATTTCTATGAGCAGTGTATTTTTTCCTTCTGAAGGTAGTTATTGGCAGTCCATTTCATCTCACTGTAACAATATCTAGTGCCCTTTTTATTCCACTTCAGACATAGAAACAAAATTATGTTTACAAAAGAGAAATTCATCAAGTACATGAGTAAAACAAATTTATTAATTCATGAAGAAAGATCAGCTCCAACTTTCAAAAAATAAACAAGTTTTAAGATGTATTTGGCCAGTCAAAGATTTGTTGTACTTTGTAATCATGAAAGGCAGAAGTGTATCTCAAGATAAATGCAGTTGATTATGTTCCAAATAGCATAATCAAATATACTTCAAAAGTATTGCTCAGAATACCTAGATACTTCCATGGGTAGATATACATTTTTTTACATTATAGCAATGGTTACAATATCTAGATACTTCATGAAAATTCTTAGATATTAAGATCTTTTTTACTAACTATTTATAGCAAGTGATAAGTTTGGGGTTATTGGCCATATTAATGTAATCTTACATACCAGTTCAAGTGCTTTCTCAATCGTCACAGTCACCATCGATGCCAATCCTTTGAGGACAAATTCTTTTACAACACCCTCTAACAGAGCATCCAGGGTGAACAGTACCTGCTCTGGCTGAAACCAATCATTTTTAGTTAATACTGTAAAATATGTAAAAAAATTTTAGTACAAAGTTACTATCATAGCAGTAACTAATCATATCATAAACTGTTTGTCATTTAGTTGTTCACACATGGGACCCTATAAAAAATACTCTCTGATCCCACACATTATGTGAAATGGTTGGGACAAAATACTAAAGAAAAATGGAGACAAGTTGCACAGGAGCCCAGAAATTTATTTTACCGATAAGATAATACAATAAAAATTTCAAAATATGTGACAATCTCCTGAAAACTGTGCTATATATCAGAAAGTAACATTTTCCTTTTGCCTATTCTGATAGCACTTGAAACAAGCATCAGTTTTGTTAAAACTAGAGAGTGCAGGATACAGCCCTGTCAATCACTATCCAAGTACACAAATGGTTCACAGCAAATAACCTAACCCAAAATTTTTCAGAAACTAACATTATGCAGTTTCAGACAGTAAATAAAAGTCTCCAAGTTCTTGAAAAGGAGATCAATGACCAAAAAAAAATTATGAAACCACACATACAAAATTCCTAGGCATCCAGACAGACAGACAGCTAAGATGGAGCGAGCACACTGATCAGCTGGTCCAAAAACTTAGCACAGTGTGCTTTGCCCTGAGAGCTATTTCACACATTGTTAACAAAGAAAAATTGCTTTTGTCATATTTTGCATATTTCCATTCTGTACTCTCCTATGCCTCCCCCCATGAACCATGGACCTTGCTGTTGGTGGGGAGGTTTGCGTGCCTCAGCGATACAGATGGCCGTACCGTAGGTGCAACCACAACGGAGGGGTATCTGTTGAGAGGCCAGACAAACGTGTGGTTCCTGAAGAGGGGCAGCAGCCTTTTCAGTAGTTGCAGGGGCAACAGTCTGGATGATTGATTGATCTGGCCTTGTGACACTAACCATAATGGCCTTGCTGTGCTGGTACTGCGAACAGCTGAAAGCAAGGGGAAACTACAGCCGTAATTTTTCCCGAGGGCATGCAGGTTTACTGTATGGTTAAATGATGATGGCGTCCTCTTGGGTGAAATATTCTGGAGGTAAAATAGTCCCCCCATTCGGATCTCCGGGCGGGGACTACTCAAGAGGACGTCGTTATCAGGAGAAGAAAACTGGCGTTCTACGGATCAGAGCATGGAATGTCAGATCCCTTAATTGGGCAGGTAGGTTAGAAAATTTAAAAAGGGAAATGGATAGGTTAGATATAGTGGGAATTAGTGAAGTTCAGTGGTAGAAGAAACAAGATTTTTGGTCAGGTGAATACAGGGTTATAAATACAAAATCAAATAGGGGTAATGCAGGAGTAGGTTTAATAACGAATAAAAAAATTGGTGTGTGGGTAAGCTACTACAAACAGCATAGTGAACGCATTATTGTGGCCAAGATAGACATGAAGCCCATGCCTACTACAGTAGTACAAGTTTATATGCCAACTAGCTCTGCAGATGATGAAGAAATTGATGAAATGTATGATGAGATAAAAGAAATTATTCAGACAGTGAAGGGAGATGAAAATTTAATAGTCATGGGTGACTGGAATTCGTCAGTAGGAAAAGGGAGAGAAGGAAACATAATAGGTGAATATGGATAAGGGGTAAGAAATGAAAGAAGAAGCCGTCTGGTAGAGTTTTGCACAGAGCATAACTTAATCATAGTTAATGCTTGGTTCAAGAATCATAAAAGAAGGTTGTATACATGGAAGAATCCTGGAGATACTAAAGGGTATCAGATAGATTACATAATGGTAAGGCAGAGATTTAGGAACCAGGTTTTAAATTGTAAGACATTTCCAGGGGCAGGTGTGGACTCTGACCACAATCTATTGGTTATGAACTGTAGATTAAAATTGAAGAAACTGCAAAAAGGTGGGAATTTAAGGAGATGGGACCTGGATAAACTGACTAAACCAGAGGTTGTACAGAGTTTTATGGAGAGCATAAGGGAACAATTGACAGGAATGGGGGAAAGAAATACAGTAGAAGAAGAATGGCAGCTCTGAGGGATGAAGTGGTGAAGGCAGCAGAGGATCAAGTAGGTAAAAAGACGAGGGCTAGTTGAAATCCTTGGGTAACAGAAGAAATATTGAATTTAATTGATGAAAGGAGAAAATATAAAAATGCAGTAAATGAAGCAGGCAAAAAGGAATACAAACGTCTCAAAAATGAGATCGACGGGAAGTGCAAAATGGCTAAGCAGGGATGGCTAGAGGACAAATGTAAGGATGTAGAGGCTTATATCATGAGGGGTAAGATAGATACTGCCTACAGGAAAATTAAAGAGACCTTTGGAGTAAAGAAAACCACTTGCATGAATATCAAGAGCTCAGATGGAAACCCAGTTCTAAGCAAAGAAGGGAAAGGAGAAAGGTGGAAGGAGTATATAGAGGGTCTACACAAGGGCGATACAATTGAGGACAATATTATGGAAATGGAAGAGGATGTAGATGAAGATGAAATGGGAGACATGATACTGCGTGAAGAGTTTGACAGAGCACTGAAAGACCTGAGTCGAAACAAGGCCCCGGGAGTAGACAACATTCCATTAGAACTACTGATGGGGGCGCCAGTCCTGACAAAAATGTATGAGACAGGAGAAAACCCTCAGACTTCAAGAAGAATATAATACTTCCAATCCCAAAGAAAGCAGGTGTTGACAGATGTGAAAATTACCGAACTATCAGTTTAATAAGTCATAGCAGCAAAATACTAACGTGAATTCTTTACAGACGAATGGAAAAACTGGTAGAAGCGGACCTCGGGGAAGATCAGTTTGGATTCCGTAGAAATGTTGGAACACGTGAGGCAATACTAACCTTACAACTTATCTTAGAAGAAAGATTAAGGAAAGGCAAACCTACGTTTCTAGCATTTGTAGACTTGGAGAAAGCTTTTGATAATGTTGACTGGAATACTCTCTTTCAAGTTCTAAAGGAGGCATGGGTAAAATACAGGGAGCGAAAGGCTATTTACAATTTGTACAGAAACCAGATGGCAGTTATAAGAGTCGAGGGGCATGAAAGGGAAGCAGTGGTTGGGAAGGGAGTGAGACAGGGTTGTAGCCTCTCCCCGATATTATTCAATCTGTATATTGAGCAAACAGTCAAGGAAACAAAAGAAAAATTTGGAGCAGGAATTAAAATCCATGGAGAAGAAATAAAAACTTTGAGGTTCACCGATGACATTATAATTCTGTCATAGACAGCAAAGGACTTGGAAGAGCAGTTGAACAGAATGGACAGTGTCTTGAAAGGAGGATATAAGATGAACATCAACAAAAGCAAAACGAGGATAATGGAATGTAGTCGAATTAAGTCGACTGATGCTGAGGGAATTAGATTAGGGAATGAGACACTTAAAAGTAGTAAAGGAGTTTTGCTATTTGGGGAGCAAAATAACTGATGATGGTTGAAGTAGAGAAGATATAAAATGTAGACTGGCAATGGCAAGGAAAGTGTTTCTGAAGAAGAGAAATTTGTTAACATCGAGTAGAGATTTAAGTGTCAGGAAGTCGTTTCTGAAAGTATTTGTATGGAGTGTAGCCATGTATGCAAGTGAAACATGGACGATAAATAGTCTGGACAAGAAGAGAATACAAGCTTTCGAAATGTGGTACTACAGAAGAATGCTGAAGATTAGATGGGTAGATCACATAACTAATGAGGAGGTATTGAATAGAATTGGTGAGAAGAGGAGTTTGTGGCACAACTTGACAAGAAGAAGAAGGGATCAGTTGGAAGGACATGTTCTGAGGCATCAAGGGATCACATATCTATCATTGGAGGGCAGCGTGGAGGGTAAAAATCGTAGAGGGAGACCAAGAGATGAATACACTAAGCAGATTCAGAGGGATGTAGGCTGCAGTAGGTACTGGGAGATGAAGAAGCTTGCACAGGATAGAGTAGCATGGAGAGCTGCATCAAACCAGTCTCAGGACTGAAGACCACAATAACAGCTCTCCTATGGTATTATTTTTTGGGAAAATGCTACAGGAGTTGAAAAAGTCTCCAAACTATTGCAGAAACTTCAAGAAAGAACTAAAGGCAACCAATTTTACCCTCAGCCTTACACTTAACTATATAAACCCAACGGTTTGTAATGGGCTTACGGTCTGGTGGCAGAGGTTCCAAAGTCCACTTAGCATTTTCTTTCAATGAAGTCATTTCTTCCTCCATTGCTCTTCTCCAGTGTTCATGGTCTCAGAATTAATAGCCTCAGTATAATTCTTTGGCTCATTTATTTCAGCCAGCATAATTTAAATAAGGTGCTTTGGTTTCTTCAGCTGTTGCCTATTTTTCAATTCTCTTTTACTAGAACTTTCTTTTGTAGGTTTCTTAAACACACTTGCATCTTCATGATTTTTCTATTCTTCATTGCCTGTTTCACTTGGGAGTAACACCACTGTCCTACCAGTTTTCTCAGGTTCAAAAACAACATCCTTACTCTGAATAATCCATTTTTCTGATCCAATCCACACTCAAAAGTCATTAACGACATCAGAATAACCAACAAAGATTCCTAGTTTTCCTTTTGGATCCCATTTCTTTCGCTTTTCCTTTGGAATATGAACAAAACACTCACCCCAAAAATATAAAGTTTATTTAGCTGTATCGTCTTTCCAGTGAATATCTCATAAGGTGTTTTACCATCCAAATGACTTGTACCATTTTTGTATAAAACATAAACAGCTGTGTTTATTGCTTCTGCCCACAAAAACTTAGGCAGGCCTGAGCTAGGAGCATGGTTCGAGCTAGTTTCACAACTGTTCTGTTAGTGCATCAAATCTTTCACTTCAGTATTATCAAATTCCTGTCCTCCATCACATTGAAATGCTTTCGGTAGTTGACCACAAAAACTCTTCGCAATGCTCACCATTTCTACAATCTTCTCTGCAGTCTCAGACTTCTGCTTGAGAAAATATAACATGCGTAATCTTGAAAAATCACAAGTCAAGCAAAGAAAATATTCTGCTCCTCCCAGCGATTTACACTTGATAGGCCCATGCAGGTCAGTATGAATCACTTCTCCAGGTTGTGTGGCACACTGCTGTCATAACAGAAAACTGCTGCAACGCTGCTTCCCCTTGACACATGCCTCACAAAATTCTTTGTAAAAGTCTTCAACTTCAACACCACACTGCTTCAAGAATTGTTGGACATGATGTTTGTTTTGATGACCCAAACATTCATGCCAAATTTGCAGAGAGTCCTTTGACGCGATATTTACCTCAGGATCACAAGGTTGAATTTGTTTTGTCACTCGAATCAACATCTTCAATAAGTTACCACTACGTATGCCACACACTTTTACAGTGCCATTGTTTCGGAAGTCACACTTGTCCTTCAATGAATGAAAGTCTAATCCCTTGTCCATAGCAGGTGATACATAAAAGAGATTTCTTCTCCTGTCTGGAGTATACACAACATTATCCATATGGCATAACTTCCATTTTCCATCAACGAAAGCTTCAAAATAAATAGCCCCTTTTCCTAGTGCATTCATAGTCGAATCATTGGCCATGCATCTCTACAGTGGTGTTGCAAACTTAGTAAATGATGTATACCACTTAATTTTCTTTACCATGTGATTCATCACTCCACAATCATCAATTCACAAGTCCTCATCCAATTCTGCACTTATTACTTCACCGATGAAAGCCTGGTCAGGCAAATCACTTTTATTTTGGTTGTGGATGGTTTTTTGTTTGTGTTTCACATTTGGACATATTTTTTTAATATGGCCAAATCCACCACAACCAAAACATTTGAGCTTCTTTTTGTTGGTAGACTTTTCATATTTGTTTGACGAAATAATATTCCTCATAGTGGTGCCATCTGCATTTTAAATGTTTGCTTTGGCAGCGAAAAGTGCAACTACCTCGTCTCATTTCTCCCTTCGACAAGCTTGATGACTGTTGTAAGAAGTTAACATGTCCATTAAATGTTTTGGTGTTTGTTGATCTTCAGATCTTGCCCACCAACCCTGTCGCAGACTTTCATAACTGTTAGGCAGTGTGTCGAGTAGTTGTTCCATTAACGATGATTCATCAGGTTTCACACTGAGTTGCTGCATTTGAAGCACCAAGTTTTCAAAACAAGCAAGATGTGTCACCATGTCATCACCTGAACTCATGTAAAAATTGAAGAATTCTGACTGAACAGAAAGTGCAGCTTGATTTGTTTTGTGTTCAAACAAGGCATGTAGCTTGTCCTACATATCTCGTGCACTCTCACATGCAACCAACAATGTGATGACTTTTGCTCCTACAGTTCTAACAATAATCTGACTCACTGCATGATCAGCTTTGTGCCATGATTTAAGCACAGCATTAAACACATCTATTTGTGCTGATGTTGCATCTGCTGGCAAAGCCACTGGTTTTTCTACATTGCCAATACACACTTCGTATGTTCCGTCTGATGCACATAATAAATTTCATACTGCAAACTTCCAAATAGTCCAATTTTCAGCCCCACACAGCTTCTCTATACCATGAAAATCCATTGCAGTCCCATAAAACAGTTCAGATTTACAACTGCAAAAATTCCACAAGAAAATCATGCAGCAGTTGTTCATATATATACAATACAAATCGCACATAGCACACAACACATGCTAATGCATTTCTGGCATCACGAAATGTAAAATTGCAATACCCAATTCCTTTCTTGAATAGTGTACTGGGCCCATAAACTATTGCAGAAACTTTAAGAAACAACAAAAGGGCACAACATAAAGCATAAGCACGATGTAGTGGCTATATAAAATACACATGTATTTTATTTTATGACACCAACCAAAGACATAGATACAGTACACAGCAGAGAGATTAATATAAACCTTTCACTTCAACACAAACTACAAAAACAAGCAGTGAGGTTGATGTGTGGGGTCTCTAATAGAACATCCTGCAGAAGTCTCTTTAAGGCTCTCAGGATATTTACTGTTACAAATCAATATACATACTCACTGATCATGTTTGTAGCCATAAACAATGCATTATTTCTGAAAACCTGTAGCATTCACAAACATAACACAAGACAGAGGAAAAATCTCCATCAAAGCTCTGCTACTCTGACAAAAGTCCACAGGGGAGTAACCGAGTCAGGAATAAAAGTATATAACAAGTCTCCCATCCATATAAAAAAGGAAACTGATAACATGCAGGTATTCAATAGGAAACTAAAAACATTCCTCAGAGAACAAATGTCTTATAAAACAAATGAATTCCTACAGTAATAAGGCATCCTTTTGAGAAAAAGTAGAGGAAAGAAAATCTTTACTTATGTCATGAAGGCAGAATTGTGTACTTCTAATATAAATTACAGTAATAAAATAAAAATTTATTTATATCATAGGTTAAAATGTGTACTACCATTTATTCTACACTATTAAGTGATCACTTGAATGATAAAAACTTCTTGTTTTAATTTAAATCATAATGTCAAAACATAAATTTCATTATTTATTTGTGGTACTGGGATAAAAATGTGTATTTCCATTCATTCTGCTATTTTAAGCATTCACTTGAACTTATACCAGTAAATGCAGGTTGTAATATTGTTCATAATCAATTGTTCATCGAAAATAAATATTTGTATGATACTTAAAATGCTCAAATAAATTTGTATTATTTCACTTGACTTGTAAAATATTACTAGTACACCCATTGTACAACACATAATCAACAGGACCAAATAAACAATTAAATCAAATCAAATTTACCTATAGGAATCAATTTTGTGTTTATTTGCAAAGTTGTATGAATGAGTTTATTGAATTGCAAGAAATAGTGTTATGGAAACATAGATAATAATTAGAAGAGACCTGGAGTCACTGGAAGTTTAAAACAGATTAGATAACAATAAGAAAAAGATTTCAAAATCAAATTTTCAACTGATAAATATTTCCAGAAGTGCATCATCTTTGACCATAATTTATGGCTATGAACTGCAAATAGGTAGGAAATTAAGAAGTTGAGATATGGGTAAGTTGAGAGCAACAGTGGCTGTTGAGTTCCAAAGGGAGCATTAAATAATGACTGACTAAAACACTGGTAAGAAACACAGCAGAAGACAACTGAGTAGCTTTGAGACATGAAATAGTGAAGGCAGCAGAGGATCAAACACCAAAAAAGAAAGACCTATTGGAAACATTTGGATAACACAGGCTACATTGGAGCTAAATGACAAAGGAAGAAAATGCAAAACTACAATAAATGAAGCAAGAAAAAAGGAATACACATGTCTAACAAATTAAATCACCTTACAACCTAATATATCAATGATTTACAAATCAAGTACTGTCTGTAGGTATGTGGGAGTGACAAGTCGATAGTCGACAAGACACTGAGAGATTCTCTTTACGAGCGGGGTTCTTTGGAGGACACAGGAGTGTTCGTTTTCCCATGTTAACGTATGTATGAAGTGTGTTTGTGCGGTACAATAAAGGTGGTCGTTCACAGTATAAGTTCCACAGAAGTGTTTTCCTTTACGTAGTGAAATTACCCCTACATAAGTGGTGACCCCGTAACTAAGCAGTGTGACAGTAGGCAAGTCTTGAGATATTTTCCGCGACTTCTCGTATCGACATGACGTCTGCACAGAACCTCTTCCGCGACATCGACGGCGTCATCCAAAACATCAAAAAGGAGCTCGACACGATGCAGCAAAACCCTCAGTTCACAGTGCCACGGACGCCTACATCTCAAACCGACTTCGCCCATGATGTTACGTTTCCAACAGCGCCGCGTGTGCTGGCGGGTCCCGCGCCGCCGCCACAGGACATTGCCTCGCACAACCAGCGCGCAGGACACGCCGATATCAGACCCAAAGTGCTCCCGTTTTCATCACCCGCGTCGGTACCGCTCCCACGAGTTTCGCACTTTCCATTCGCAAGTGATCGTGGGCCACCCGCATCGCGGTTACAAATTCGACCCCCACCTTTCGTTCCCGAGCGTCCGGAAATTTGGTTCGCTATTATGGAGAACATTTTCGTGCAGCAACAAAGAGTCATCGATTTTGAACAGTTCATGCTAGTGATATGCAACCTGGACCAACGTGCGTCGTCAGTGGTATCGGATATAATTATGCACCCCCACCACAACAAGCCTACGCCACTCTCAAGACGGCTTTAATTTCGCGTTGTACAAAACCTGTGGATCAGCGGATATCACAGCTCCTGTACCACGAGAAACGTGGTGACAGATCGCCTTCAGACTTTTACCAGCATTTACGTGCTATGGTGGACCCTTCCGTGTTCTCAGACACATTACTTTTGCACATATGGCAACAGCAGTTACCTCTGCAGGTGGGCTTAACCTTAATTGCTTACGAGGGCCGGCCATTATGCGAGTTGCTGCAAGTAGCCGATAGAGCGCACTCCCTGTTCGACTCGCGCACCACAGTGGCCGCCGCCGCAACCACCTCGGCCAACGACACCAGCCAAGCACGGCCGGAGCCGGCCGACGCGGCGCCTCCAGCTTGTGCTGCCACGACTGCACGACGAGCGCCGGACGCGACCGAAGATTTCCGATCTCTCCGCGCTGCCATTGATCAGCTGACCGCCCAGCTGCAGCGGCTAGAGCCACGCGACATTGCTGCGGCTGACACACACACCCGTCATCGCCAGCCAATGCGACCGCCGCGTCACGCAAACAACGGCACCGGTTATTGCTGGTTCCACCAGCGCTTTGGCACGCAAGCTACAAAGTGTAAGACGCCGTGCTCGCACCCAAACGCATCCCACGGCCTGCTTTAGGCGCAGCCGACCGTGACAACAAGCAACTGCACCTAAACTCACAGACGCATCGAAGGGGAACGCCCCCATTTCAGCACGAGCATACGTTATGTGGATCGACTTCTCCCACAGCTGTAAGGTACGCTGCTTCACAAAGACTTTTCATTCCTGATCGCTCTACAGGATGGATGTTCTTGGCCGACACCAGCTCAGATGTCACCACTCTGCCTGTAAATTTCTTCCCTTCAGACAAACGCACTGAAGAGACCACTTTGAAAGCAGTCAACGACTCAGTCATCCACACATATGGACAGAAAACACTGCCAGTGGACATTGGGCTACCAGAAGAATGCAACTGGACCTTCGTTATGGCCGATATCGACCAACCTATACTAGGTGCTGATTTCCTGGCAAAACATGCATTGTCCATGGATTTACACAAGTCACAACTCGTCCATTCTGTCAATGGATTTGTTATTCCGGGAATACAAGGATGTCTGACATCTCATGCATGCCAAAGGGTAGATAACCTCAGTGCACCCACCTGGGAGCACACCATAGCAACGAAGGAAGCTGACCGGCACATGGCTCAAATGACATCAAAACAGTTAACGACACAACAACAGGCTCCAGCTGTTTCAACCACAAAGGCGACACCCAAACCACAACAGGGAACAAGAAAGAGCAGGGCGAAGCATGAGACGGTGCACCACATCCGTACAACTCCAGGCCCACCAGTCTCCTCACGTGTTCGCAGGCTTGCAGCACCTGATCGCTTGCGGGAAACCAAGGCCATTTTCAACGAGATGCTACAGGAAGGAACTATACAGCCATCCAACAGTCCGTGGTCCTCTCCTCTGCATCTCGCCCGTAAAAAGAATGGGTCATGGCGCCCGTGCGGTGATTATCGAGCTTTGAACGCCCGAACTGTTCCAGACAGATACCCTGTGCCACATATACAGGATTTCACCCATTCACTGGCCGGGGCATCCATATTCAGTGTTTTGGATTGCCGTAAGGCTTATAATCAGATCCCAATGGCAGAGCAGGACATACCAAAGACTGCAGTGACAACCCCATTCGGGCTGTTTGAATTTTTGGTGATGCCATTTGGGCTGAAAAATGCGGCCCAGACATGGCAACGGTTCCTAGACAGCATACTAAGAGGACTACCATATTGTTTCGCCTATTTAGACGATATTCTGGTGTTTTCAGAGAATGTTTCTGACCATCAGAAACACGTAAGCGAGGTGCAAAGCAGACTTAGTGCTCATGGAATTACACTTAACAAGGACAAGTGCGTGTTTGGGGAACCCGTTGTAACCTTCCTGGGTTATAAAGTGTCAGCTCAGGGCATTTTCCCACTGCCAGAGAAGCTGGAGTTGTTGCGTACCCTACCACGGCCTCAAACCTACCACGATCTCCGACGGTTCCTAGGGATGACAAATTTCTATCGTCGCCATCTCCCCGGAACAGCAGCAATCCAGACGCCACTGAACAATGCCTTGGCCGGACACAACAAAATTGGCAAGCGCCCACTCCCACGGACACCCGAGATGGAATCGGCTTTCAAGGCACTGCAAAACAGCCTTCACAATGCAGTGGGGCTTGCACACCCTGCACCAGGAGCTCAGCTAGCCATAGTAGTGGACGCAAGCCAAGTCGCAATCGGGGCAGCACTGCACCAGAGAGTGAAGGGTCATTGGCAGCCACTAAGTTTCTTCTCACAAAAACTACAGATGAGTCAAACTCGTTGGAGTGCATATGACAGGGAACTCCTTGCAATGTATGAAAGCGTCAGGCACTTCCGCCCCTTAGTTGAGGGCAGGCAATTCACCATATACACCGACCACAAACCTCTCGTGGCGGCTTTCTACAAAGTCAGCGATTCATGTTCCCCCCGCCAGGCCCGCCATATAGAGTTTATATGCCAGTTTTCAACAGACGTGCGTCACATCCATGATGCAGAAAACATTGTGTCAGACTATTTCTCACGTATTAATGGGATAAGTCCAATGTTAGATTATTCCGAATTGGCAACGGCTCAGGCTTCAGATACGCAGCTGCAATCCTTGTTGGTGGACCCGTCCACTGGCCTACGTTTACAACATGTGGACGTCCCCTGCAGCCCATGTAAGGTATGGTGCGACACCTCCACGGTTAGACCACGCCCATACATCACCCCCCAGTTCTGACGAAAGGTATTCGACAGCATTCACAACCTGGCACACCCGGGAACCAATGCCTCAGTGAAATTAGTGACGGAACGTTTTGTTTGGCCTTCAATCAAGAAAGATACACGGGAGTGGGCCCGCAGCTGCTATCAGTGTCAACGTAGCAAAGTGGGACGCCATGTTCACGCTCCAGTAGGACAATTCCCAAACCCAACGGCACGTTTTGGGCATGTACACATTGACTTGGTTGGACCCCTCACCCCTTCAGAAGGTTACAGGTACTTGTTTACGGCAGTGGATCGTTGCACGTGGTGGGCAGAGGCTACACCAATCAGGGACATTTCTGCAGAGACTACTGCACGCGCATTCTTGGAAACTTGGATGGCTCATTTTGGGTGCCCATTTTTCGTTACCACTGACCAAGGACGCCAGTTCGAGTCAACACTGTTCCAACAACTGTCAAAACTCTGCGGTTTCCAACGAAACCATACTACTAGCTACCACCCGGCCAGCAACGGTTTGGTGGAAAGGTGGCACCGGACCTTAAAGGCTGCCCTGATGTGCCACGAGGACTCATGGACTCAAGCGTTGCCATTGGTTTTGTTGGGGTTACGGACCGCATTAAAAACAGACATCAATTGCTCCTTGGCAGAGTTGGTATACGGAGAACCACTCCGAGTTCCAGCAGAATTCCTTGCACCAGTTCCTCTCCCAGATGACACACAACTACCCCACCTCTTGCAACAAATGAGGAAGCAGGCAGAGACACTACGTGCAGCCCCGACGTCTCAGCACGGCACGCATCCAGTGTTCATACACAAGTCCCTCAATACTTGTTCCCACATCATGCTCTGCACAGACCTGGTACGTCATTCGTTACAGCCACCGTACACTGGACCATACCAAGTGCTAGGACGGGACACACACACAATGGATATCCTCCTCCAGGGAAAGTCGACCAAAGTTTCCATTGAGCGAGTAAAACCCGCTTGGACAATGACAGCAACGACAGTCTCATAGACGACTTCAGACACAACTTGCAACGAACCCACACCTTCCGCAGAACCAGGCAGCTGTGTCCCACATGAGCCCCACACCAGGGGGCCTAATGCAGCAACAGAATCAGCAAGCAGCACCCACACCCGCACTATCCGCACTCGGGCAGGCCGAGAGGTGAAGTTTAAGTACCCCACCATACCGGGTGCTCCACACTTCAGGGGGGAGGGGGGGGGGGGGCTGTGTGGGAGTGACAAGTCGATAGTCGACAAGACACTGAGAGATTCTCTTTACGAGTGGGGTTCTTTGGAGGACACGGGAGTGTTCGTTTTCCCGCGTTAACGTATGTATGAAGTGTGTTTGTGCGGTACAATAAAGGTGGTCGTTCACAGTATAAATTCCACACAAGTGTTTTCCTTTATGTAGTGAAATTAATCCTGCAGGTATATACAAAGCTCCTCATGTAATATGCACTGAATGCTCAGTGTTGACAAATTACATGAACTTCCATCTTTCTTCAGTACCATAAAATATAAAATATACATGCCTCATAATTCATTATTTTGAAATTTCACCTTCTCAATATTTCATGAAACCTATAGAATTTTTGATTTAATGTTCTATACCTACCAGGTGTGAAGCTCTTTCAAGCTTCTTTTTGACTCCGTGGAGTACTGCTGCAATATCTCCAGCTGTGGAATTCAATTCACACATGTGTGGTATGAGTATCTTTAAATACACTCTTGTAATAAACAAAGTAAAATAAACAGAAAGAAGTAAAACTCACGTTTCTTTTCAGCCAGTGATGCACGCACAAACTTTTCCACAACCCATGGACTCTGCAGATGAACAGCAGATTTCTGTAATTGAAGAGGTTATAATTAATTTTCTATGCACTACTTATAACAAAGTCTTTACTAACTGTAATGTGATAATAATACAGTAGAACTTCATTTTTACATTATCCAATTTTATATTTTTCATGATTTACTATTATAACTTCACAGCACCTGTGAAGAACCCATAAGATCAATGCTAAAAATTTCCTGACTTTACATTTATTCCTAGTAAGGTTTACTAGATTCTATGTTCTTAGACAATGTCTTGCTTTACTTCATCCTCCTTTCTTCCTATTGCCATCTGTTGTTACTGAAGACAGTGGGTGATGGCAGAGTTAAGGGGAGATGCGAGAGAGGAAATGGTGATATAATCCATGATCAGTGTTGCTAACACAACTTGCAACATTTAGTTTTACTATGCAATGATGATGGGTTGAGTACGTTTCACACTACTTCTTGCAGGACTGACATAATTGTAACATGGTGGCACTGTGAAGGTCATGACAAATGAGGCTACAAATTTATCTATCACTATAGTGCCAAGTTGATGTTTATGCATGTGTTAGTGACAGGAGAATCTAGGGAATAATATGTTTGTAGTTGCACAACTTGCAAAATATATGTGACAAGGAAGAATATGAATGTTATTGCTCATCGCTTCACTTGCAGCAATTTGAGCTGTCCTCTTAGGTTCCTGACTAACCACACACTCAGAAATCACCACATATTCTAAAATAAATAGTGAAGTATTTGTGACAAGGAAGAATATGAATTTTATTGGTACTCATTTTACCACCTTTGGTTTCTGCCTAACCACACATTTGGAAATCACCACACATTCAGAAATAAAAAACCAAATACTTGTTTCATCCTTCATCCTCTAATCAGACAGAAATGTTAAATAACCTCAAATATTGGAGAACATACTGTATTAAAATCATGACAAAGTTTCAGAATGTGATAACAACACTAAGTTGAAGCGAGTTGCAAACCTATAACTTCCAACTCAACTAACCATGACATTATCCATTACACTATAGCTTACTCATCTGAATCTTGTGTTATGCATTAGTTGCCATAAAATATTTTGAAGCCTTACATCACTGATGCTTTTTTAATTGGCATTTAATGATAAGTGTGATGTATCTCTGCTATACTTTCAGGGCACCTTTGCTATGAAGTGGCATACTGCCCACATATGTCACACACAACAAAGGAAATGAATAACTGAAATGGACACAGTGACACAGTTCACACAGGAGTCATTCACAAGCACTTGCAAAAGTCAGAAGTTGAAAGCCCACTATTGATGTCACAACTCCAAAAAGTAGTGTGAAGTCTATTCTCAGCCCCATTTTACTGCCATTGGCTACAACAAGAAGACACCTTCTCCCCCCCCCTCCGACCCCTTTCAAAATGTTAGATTCTGATGGCTTTCAGAGTACTTCACAGTTTCCCATTTAATCCACCATGTTCATCCATTTTTGCTTTCTTCTGGTGAATGCAAAGGAAAGGTGTCTCAAATATGTGTGTTTTGACATATAGTTTGTGGTCATAGCATCTCAGAAAGTAGGTTGAATACCTTGTATCCAGAGATATCAATTTCAATTTTTTCATGAAATTTGCTTGCTGTTGCACATCTACGATTTTTTAAGAAGTGATGAAATTCATTACTGTATAAACATGGTATTGTACATTTAATTTCCTTCACTTACACAGATTTTATGCAATGTATTGTTGAGGACTGATATTTGTAACTATATATGGTAATTAAATATGTTTTTGCTGATATTTATGGGGTTTGAATGTTTTCCTTGATTCTGCATTTTACTAGATTTTGCGTTTTTTAAGCCTGGATCTCATGCAAAGACAGCTTTCTTCACCACATATCTGAACAAAATAACAAGAAAAATATATCAAGGCTCATACTGTAGACTAATGACACCATGAGCTGATTTCTCAAAAGTCTTAATATTTTCTAATGATTAACCCTTTGACTGGGGCTGACTGCTACAGCAGCCCGAGTGCACCGTATCCTGGTTGCAGCTGACTGCCAATCAGTTCAGCACTGCCATGCCCCAAGTGCTCCCAACTGCTGTAGAAGTGCTGAGATGATTGTTCACTTATTGTTTAGCTTCACTTGAATAAGACGTCTGTTTGTCTACAGTGCTACTGGTGGACTCTCACCACACCATATCGTTTGCTCTAACCACAACAGATGGCGTTTCAGTATGCAGAACGTGACTACATTTGATGTCAATGTCAGCACTTATGGCAGACCCTCACAGCATTTGTACAAGTAATTTGCATTAGACACAAGAGATGACACTACTGTGATTTCTGTTGAACTGTAGTTTCATACCTTTCTGCAAGATTCTATTCTTGGTTCAGACATCAGTCGCTTATTATTCAAATGTGTTTGCATAGTGAATTTAGATATTGTGATGGTATGTAAAAAGCTTCTCACCTCCAAAGAGATAATTCAGATGTGGATGGAGAGTGATTCTGAAGAATCACTATGCTCAAAGTTTCTCTTACGAATAGTTTACAATCTACAGATGTTGTTGATTCTCATTCATCTCCATCTGTAATTACTAGTGCACATCGAGAGGAATTCAGGAGCTGACTGCTTCTATTCAGTGCTCATCAACTTCAAATGATGATGCACAGCGACTCACAAGGATGACAGAAAACAAATGGAGATGTGAAAACATAAATCCAAAGAAGCATCAGTTTAACAAATCCTCATCAGGAATGAAAGCTCACGTAAGTGAAAATGAGAGCTGCCTCTGTTGCTTTAGTCTTTTTGTAAATATAGACCTTTTCAAAATGATTTGCCTGGAAACAAATTAGTATTAAAAGTATCAATCAGCCAATTGCAAACCAAAGACAGATTCTAAAATAAACAAGTGGAGTGACACAAATGTATCAGAAATGTATGTTTTTATAGTGTCCTCCTTTCTCATGGCTAGAGTGAAAAAGTTAAAACTGAGTGAATATTGGTTGACAGATCCTTTGCTGGAAACATAAATTTTTCCAAAGTATCTCCAGAGACTGATATTTTTTGCTGCTGAATTTAGAGCATTTCCACAACACTTTGTCCATAAATGGGGATTACTCATCGAAAATTTGGCGTACTGTAAAACATTTTCAGAAAATGTTCAAGGAAACTTTCTATCACTATGAGAAACTCTGTATAGATGAATCTCTGATCTATTTTGTTGGCTGTATGATAGAGCGACAAACACATGTGGTACAGTTAAGCGAACAGGGAAGGAAATGCCAGTAATGGAGGATAAACTGAAGAAAGGAGAAATAATTTCCCAGTCTTCCAAGCTAATTGCTCTTAGGTGGCAGAGTAAGAAGGAAGTTTGGATGCTATCAACATACCACAAAGTTGAAATGCATCTGACTTCAAAAAGAGATCGGAAGATTGGTAACCTGCAAATGAAACCGAGTGTGGTAATATGCTACAATAACTCAGTGACACAAGTCAACTGAAATGACATGCTAATAAGAACAGTGGAAAGTACATGAAAGTCATCTAAGTAGTACAGGAAATTGTTTTCCCATATTTTGGGCATGGCAATTTTCAATGCCTTTTGCTGAAACTGTAAATATGGGACGAAAATGAAGTACAAAAAGTTTCATCTCAATGTAATTAGACAAAGTTTTGCAACTTTTTACACTGATCACAAGAGAGCAGGTTGTCATAAATCTCAAGAGTACCCTACAAGACTAAACATGTCAGCACATTTCCCAGAACAGTGGGAAAAGTACATGTATAGTCTGTCTTCGAAATAGTGTTAGGAAACAAACTAAGTTGTGCTGTAAGGAATGAGCTTATCCATGCTTCAGAACTCATCACACACAATTTCAGCAATAAAAAATGGTTAAACCTTATTTTGTGAGAATGTAGAAGTATATCACTATTGTAAACGTCTTTATTTGTACGTACATTATAATAAAAATGCACCTCACACGAAAATGAAGCGTAAATTTTGTAAATAAATACCCCAATTCTTCCAGAGTCAGTCCAAAGACCAGAACAAAATAGAAAGGTGAAAAACAGTGAGCATGTTGGAAGCACTGCGTGTGGCGAGCACGCCAGATGCATTCAGCACCCAGCGTATCACGAGCAGTGTGACAATGCAGCACACAAGGTGCAGCTGCCAGTGTTATGCATAGCAGTCAAAGGGTTAATGTATCAGCTACCAAACCTTGAAAACTTCCAGAATTCAAAGATTCATGGGCTAGTCTTCATTGACTATAATGCAATACTGGAAAGTGTAGGGTGGAATACAAATAACAGGAGAAGTAAAGACAACCGCTCATCATATAAATGAGGTATTGAGCAGTGAACAGGCTGAAAACATAGCTAAACTATACAACAATGCATGTTTGAGAGCTGTTGTGTAGAAGTACTGAATTTACTAGTAAATGTTATAGTAAGAATATAAAAAATCCCAGGGATGTCAAGAACAGAACTATTCTTATATAAGTTTCAAATTATGCTACAAGGTCTTTGTAGAGAAAAAAAGGAAAAAATTTTAATAGCTGCTAATTTTAATATTGATGTCACATGTGACATTAGCTATGCATAAGATTCACTGATCTGGTGAAGAAACATGGTTTAAAACTGAATTTCTTTGACTATACTGGAGAAAATAGCCAATCAGCAAACTCCATTGACCATGTTTCAGCTAATTATGTAGTGGAAAATGTGTGCAATTTAGTCTAGATTTAGGGTTTTCAGATCATTGTGCATTGTTCATTGAGGTACCAGACAGACAGGACTATGCAAATGTTGAAAACCCATATGAGAAGGAATTTCACCAAAGACAACTTGCTAATATTTAGTAATATGCTAAAAGAAAAAAAATGGCCTTTCAATCATCATAATTCAAGTCATAATTCAAGTGATGAAAACTTTTTAAAAAATCCTAAGTTATATCCTTGGCGTCTCAAATGAAACATTTCCACCTAGTATCTGCAGCAATAATGTGAAAATAAATTAATGTGGATTTCCCAGGCCATAAAAATTTCCATGTAAGGTAATTAGCTGCCAGAGTTGGCTGTCAAGTGTGTATGTGGTGCGACTGCTTATGTGAATGAATGTGTGTTTCTCTTTCTTTTCTGATAAAAGCTGCAGCCAAAAGATAATGTGTGTCTTTCAATTATGCTTGTCTACAACTTAATGAGTCACCTCTATGGTAAGCAGCAACCTATCTTTTCCATGCATTGTGATATTCCAACCTGAACATTCCATTGTTTGATTATGATTTTCATAGCATAGTTATACTAGCTCCCCTAGAAAAAAATCAAGGCTGGCAGATAATAATATAAAACCAAATTGCAAAATTATTTGCAGAATGTCTGTGGAAAACATTTCATCAAAACTGGAGTGATGGTGTAAAACATACAGACAAGAGAGAAATAAGTAAAACCTATCAGATAACTTTTTATAAAGTTCAAGAAATTTACGAAAATCATAACTGACTACATGAAAAATAAATTTTGATCAAGCATGTCTTATCAGCATGTCCTTTGCAAATGTGATATACTGACAGTTGCCTTGAGAAATTTAGTGAAACTGTATAAATCTAAATCTGGTTGACAGAGTGATTATTTTAACCCCTGACCTGCTATATACAAGTCCTCACTGCAACACCTTACTTGTTTCAAACACAGGAATAAGTTGGATTTAGCAGTGGATATAGTATACTGGACCATTTGTAAGCCATGAATGAAACTAGACAGAGTTCAAAAAATATATACCAGAATCCAATATTCTTACAGAGTACATGCTGGTCAAAACCAGGGAAAAAGTCCTAAGAACATGTTGCCACCAGCTGTGCTGCATACAGAGTGATGGATGGGGTATGTATTGCTGGCTGCCATGCTGCAGATCATCAGTTCAAACCTGACCAATAGCAATTATCTGTTATTTAGTATTAATAACTTCTGGAAGATTCTCAAAATTTCTTGTTTGTAATGTCTGTATATTCTGGAATATTTGATGTTTGTATAAATAGCAGCACTGTCTATTTAGAAGTTCAGTTCTGCTCTGATTATATGTTGGTGTTCATAATAGCATTATTTCATTGGTAGCTGTAGTTCTTCATTGCTGATCCTGCTTTCAGATTTGTACTTGATTCTGGTTACATGTGATGGTTTCACATAGATGCTGGGGTAGCCTTTGAACATCTACATTATTGTGGCTCCAACTAGGAAATATAAATGTCATTGTCTACCAGTATAGGATTTGGAATACAAGCAGTTCCCTAGATCCATATAATCAGAAGATGGATGAATTCCGAAACAGCAACAAGGCAGCTGACACATCAGTGTTTTCCGGAGACACTGGACAGGACCTGACAAAACAGCTGAAAGCATTCAACTGAGTCACCAAATGCAACAGTTTACTTGAATGGCACAGTCAAACAACAAAGATAAGCTTGACTGACAGAGCATATTCCAGGCTGAACTGAAGATAACATTTACTGACAATCAGGAACAAGTCAGCTTAGCATGATGACAGTTGAAAAATAGAGCCTGATGTCACGGGGAAATGACATGGTCCTACATGTAGAATGGTTTGCTCTTACACTGTATTGTGAATTCAGATAATAAAATCTCACATTTGATGAAAGGAGTCACAGAAGACATGTACCAAGCTCTTTTGGTAAAGATGTAACAACAACCAAGGACTTTATTAAGTAGTGTCAGCGCACCAAGAAAATGCAAAGAAAAAGAGACTTGGATGAAAAAAGTGCACCTGACTGGTAGTGGAATGCCAGTACCACCTTACCTCTCTCATACACCAGGTAGTAAGACGCAGCAGTGTCAGACTAAGTAAGCAGCAGACAGCGGCCATGAATGTTGACCCCATATGTCAGGACATAATAGAGGAAGTTGAAGAACAGGTGTATAGATCTTTAGCCCCAAACTCCCACACCACTTGAAAGCTCTGTGAAAAATGGATTTTGCCAACTCAAATCTATGCTGCGGCTGTCAGACAACAACTCAGCACGTGACCAATGCAAATACAGCCAAATCCTCAGCCAAGTACAATGCCCCGCAGAAGAACAGATATCTGGATGCCATACAACAACATGCCTGTATACTTCCACTGTGGATTCCCTGAACAAATTATTCCCTACTGCAGAGAAATAAGACAATTTATCAGCAGCTTCTACACCTCCAGACACCAACTATCATAACAGTTCAATCCATGCCAGTCAACAGAAGAGAATTATAATCAACCTGTGGAACAAGGTGAATACCATAACCCGAATGACATGTTGTAACCATTACCCATCACTGTACACAATACCAGCCACTCACCTAGCAACTCAATTCAGAAAAGCTAAGTGAGGCAACCATCCATGGAGGTGATGCAGCCACAGATGAAAATCCTCTATGGATGAGCCACCAAGGTGTCAGGAAATCTTGCTAATGTTTCCATTGACAGCCAACACATCTGGGTGTTAGCTGACTCAGAGGTTTCGTTTTATGTAATGTCAAAAGCTTATTATCACCAGTTAAAGAAGACTATATTGTGTGATACAAAACTGGGTATGCTGAAAGTTGCAGTTGGGTAATATATCCAGCCACCAGAAACATGTATTGTAAGAATAAATATCAGTACAGAACACAGTGCATTGAAGTTGTTGTTTTATCAGAATGAAATCTTAATGTTACTGTTGGATGGGATTCCTGGTAGGCATCACAAGCTGTCATAGACTGTGGAGTATTAAAGTTCCATACTGAAGAGGTTATTGCAACGAGCACACACAAAAAAATATCGTTCTGGGTGGTTGTTCACTGTTGAAGACACTGCTATCCCTCTCTCATCAACAAGATGGGATCCAGTCATCAACTGAGATGCTCAGTTAAATGGTGCGGATGACAGAAAGCTACTAGGGCTCACTAAGGAAATCTACATGCCAGCAACAACCATAAACATTGTGCATGGTCAGGGGTGACTTTGGATTACTAATTGTGACGAGCAGCTACAGATAATCCCTAAAAGTACACATGTAGGAACAGCAAGACCAGTCCAGGAAGGGCATCTTAAGGCCACTGATGAAAAATCATGCTCCATGACCACTACAGACAACACAGAAAGGAAGCTACTGTTGAACTGACAATAGCATCTGGCCTGACTGAGGAACAATGTTGATGTTAACTGTTCTGCATCAGTTTTTGGATTTTTTCAAATCTAGAGAGGAGAAATGACAGATCAAGCAGTCCATAGTGAAACACCACATAAAACCTAGCGATCATCTGCAAGTTAGTCAGTGCTCATGTAGGGAATGTCAGCAAATGATGCATCACCTATGGCAAAATGGAGAAGATGCTGCAAGATGACACCACTGAACATTCAGAAAGTCAGATGGTTCAAATGGCTCTGAGCACTATGCAACTTAACTTCTGAGGTCATCAGTTGCTAGAACTTAGAACTAATTAAACCTAACTAACCTAAGGACATCACACACATCCATGCCTGAGGCAGGATTCGAACCTGCGACCGTAGCGTTCACGCGGTTCCAGACTGAAGCGCCTAGAACCGCACGGCCACACCAGCCGGCTTCAGAAAGTCCTTGGTCCTCTCATGTAGTCCTCATGTGAACTTCTGAAACAGTGAGTTGTTGTTTCTTCAGGAGATGGAACAATGCCATAAGCTGTGCTGCAAGCAGTGTGGCACAGTGAAAAGCATTGTTGCCTGGGATGATGTGGGATGCCAGTTCAAATCTTACCACCAGCAATTATTTGTTATTTAATATTCATCATTTCTGGAAGGTTCTTGAAATTTCTTATTTTTGTAATGTTTCTATTTTCTGTAATATTCAGTGTTTCTATAAATGGAAGCACTCTCCATCCAGGAGTTCAGTTCTGTTGTGGGCACACATTTGTGTCTGTAACAAATGTGCTTTCTGTGCTATATGCAGTACTTCATTGACAACCCTGCTTTCAGATTTGGGCTTGATACTGGTTACAATGTGACAGTACTTGTAGGGACAAAGGCCACTTTACTTGTGTCAATAATAGTAATTACTCAGCTGTGTAGTCAGTCTTCCCCTAGACAATTACTGTTCATTTCTTATTGGTTGAATTTTATCCTGGACTTAGTATTCTGACAGTGATGCTGTTGTCAGGCATAGTACTTATATCTGTTGCCTACATCAACCTTTCTACACATATCATTTCGAGGTTTTGTTGGCAGCAGAATAAAATTACTGATCCTATAGCACGTGAACAATGTAAACAACAAAAATTAGTCCTATTATGTTATGCTGAAAATATCAGAGGTATTCTGCTATAGTTTAGACAATAATATTAATCAACATGCATCTGTCATGTACATTAAATGATGTTCTAAATCCCAAATTCAATCTTAAAACATGAAAGCAGGTTGTTCCAGCTACTTAAAGACATTTATTCACAACAAGAACATGAGGTCATGGTACACCATCCTGACTTCACACTGGATATGGAGAACTGAGTGTTTTAAGGAGTAGAAGAAGATCCTGAAACAAGCATGGAAAGAATGGGAGCTACTGAAGCTACCAACAACACCCTCCCAATGTCAATTTTATACAATCAGTTACTTTATGATCACTTACAGAGTGTGTGATCTCTCAGCTACAAGACCACAATGCCATATTACACTTGAGCCACTGGATTTGAAAATGTGAAGATACACATTTCAAAGTTTGCATTTGATTTAAATGTGATTCAGGGTTCACACATTATGGGATAATAAATTAACAATATAACCATGTATGGGCAGATGCAAATGCCTGAGCAATTATGGAAATATGGCATCAGTTCTGCATGCACAAGAATTGTAGGCCACTGTATACTTTACTGGACAAATTAACAAGAAGAGTTTACTACACATTTCTGTATCTACATCTACATCTACATAGATACTCTGCAAGCCACTGTAAGGTGCATGGTTCAGGATACCCCATACCATTACTTGTCATTTCCACCCTTGTTCCACTCACAAATAGAGCAAGGGGAAAATGACTGTCTGTATGCATCCATATGAGCCCAAATTTCTCATATCTTATCTTTGTGGTCCTTATACACAATGTATGCTGACAGGAGCAGAACTGTTTGGCAGTCAGCTTCAAATGCCGGTTCTCTAAATCTTCTTAATAGTGTTTCCCGAAAAGAATGTCACCTTCCCTCCAGAGATTCCCATTTGAGTTCTCAAAGCATCTCCATAACACTTACATTTTGTTCAAACCTACTGGTTACAACTCTAGCAGCCCTCTTGTGACATGCTTCAATATCTTCACTCAATCTGACCTGGTACGGATCCCCAACACTCAAGCAGAACTCACGAATAGGCCGTACCAGCATCCCATATGTGATCTCCTTTACAGGTGAACCACTCTTTCCTAACATTATTGCAATAAACCAAAGTTGACCATTTGTCTTCCCTACCACAGTTTTCACATGCTTGTTCCACTTCATATCACTTTGCAACATTATGTCCAGATATTTAAATGACTTGACTGTGTCAAGCTGGACACTAGTAATACTGTATCTGAACATTACAGGGTTGTTCTTCCTACTCATCTATATTGACTCACATATTTCCACATTTAGGACTAGCTGCCATTCATCTCACCAACTGGAAATTTTGTCTAAGTCATCTTGTATCTTCCTAAGTCACTCAAATTTGACACCTTACCATATGCCATGGCATCATCAGCAAACAACTGCAGACTGCTGCCCACCCTGTCTGTATATAGAGAACAACAATGGTCCTATCACACTTCCCTGGAGCAGTCCTGATGATACCCTTATCTCTGATGAACACTCGCTATCAGAGACGGCATACTGGGTTCTTTTATTTAAGATGTCTTCGAGCCACTCACATATCTGTGAATTTATTTCATGTACTCATACCTTTGTTAACAGCCTCCAATGGGGCACCATGTCAAATGCCTTCTGGAAATCTAGAAATACGGAATCTGCATTGGCCTTTATCCATAGTTCTCAGTACATCAAGTGAGAAAAGGACTAGCTGAGTTTCACAAGAGTGATGCTTCCTAAAACCATGCTGATTTGTGCACATAAGTTGCTCAGCCTCAAGAAAGTTTATTATATTCAAACTGAGGATGTGTTCAAGGATTCCACAGCAAATAGAAGTTATAGATATTGGTCTGTAGTTTTGTGGGTCCATTCTTTTACCTTTTTTGTATACTGGAGTCACCTGCACTTTTTCCTGTCACTTGGGCCTTTGTGCTGGATGAGAGATTCATCATAAATGCAAGCTAAGTAAGGGACCAATGCCACAGGGTACTCTTTGTAAAATTGAACTCGGATTCCATCTAGACCTGGTGATTTATTTGCTATCAAATCTTTAAGTTGCTTCTATATGCCAGGTGAGCTTCTTTTACACCTAGAATATGTGGAAAATTCTGATGGGAGTCTGTCCAATGGTCAAATGACAGTATGCTTGTACACTTCTTCTGCATAAAGGATTTCTTGGCAGGTTTCATGACAGATCAGTCATGCTCCTCAAGAACATTACTGTTGGAAACAGAGAATGGACATGGCTTAAGTCCAACAGAGCACTACCTCATTTTCTATGCCTCGTATGACAGGTCCTAGGACAAACATCGAATAAATGGTGGATTGGTCAAGGAGGTCCAGCAGTGTGGCATACTTGTTCAGCTGACCTTGATGCCTTACATTTCAATATATAGAGAAATTAAAAGTGTTGGTGTATCCTATAAACGCTGCATGCTACAGTAGCGCCTAAGATCATAGGACCAATATACCTCTTATATTCTTGTGTTACTGGCATTGTTTTTGTTTTCTTGACCAACTCACTCTTTCTCTGAATTAAATTTACAATTCTAAATGTTGACTACAATGCAGAAAAGCAAAACTTTGCATTTCACAATTTTTCTCAGGCGAGCTGGTGTATCTATGACTTTTCAGAAAGTCAAAATCCCAATGATTACTGGAGCACACTCTTTAGGTTAGGGTCATGTTAGAGACAAAGTGTGTTGGAAAAAAGTTCGCAGAAAAATAAAATTAATTTGTTTCATCAGAACATTAGAGGGTTGAAAAACATGATAGACGAGTTTCTTTTATACCTAGAAGATGTGGAAAATTCTAATGTGATACATGTCATACATGTCCTCTGCCTCTCTGAACACCATGTAACCATGGGTATGGAGGAGTTAAATGTCAGGGATTACAGACTTGGCTCATTTTCATGTACAGTTAACAAGGAAATAGGAGGAGTCGCAACATATGTAAAAGTAGGACACTAAGTCAAAAATATTGAGACAAATAGTTTATGAGTTGTTCATAATGTAGTAGCATGCATTTGTGAATTATTAGAGCAGAATACTTCTCTGATAATTGTAACAGTCTATAGATCCCCTGTAGGAAACTTCCATTCATTTATGAGAAATCTAGATGCATTAACGAGCTACCCGTCAGACAGGAAGGAACAGTTAGCAGTTTGTGGAGATTTCAATGTAGATTTCTTAAAAGATGTTGTTGTTGTTGTGGTCTTCAGTCCTGAGACTGGTTTGATGCAGCTCTGAAAACTCAACTAGAAGTATTATTTGATTGTCTGAATCTAATTTCAGTAATCAATTTTCCAACTCATGTATAGCAAAATAGTAGGACACTGACTGATGACCCTACTGCTAATGGACTGTCTGACCATGATGCACAATTAGTAGAAATAAGTGGCACCCCACGACTCTGAGGCAGGTCCATACAAAGGAGTAAAACTTATTGATGAGAACAGGATACAATGTTTTGGTGATGTGGATGAGGGGAAAAAAAATTAAATTGAGGATAACTAAGGAATTAACATCTTACATAAGAGGAAGAAAGAAATGCAAAGGCCAGAGTAAATTGAGATCCAACATTACTAGCATACTTCAAAAAAGACTGTAATATTCTAAGGAATGTCTTTAAAATGTCCAGATGTATGCGTGTCCTGACAGAAATAAATAGTGCAGATAATAAGATTAAAACTGTATGGGACACTGCTAAATGGGAGACTGGAATAGCCAGACAGTGTACAAGATTCCATAACAATAACTAAATGACAATGTTGTGACTGATAATCCACACGTTGCAAGTACTTTTAACAATCACTTTCTAAACATAGCAGCAGATATAGGATTATATGCTTCAGCTGAAGAAGCAACAGGATATACTGATATAAACTTTAAGCAATTAGAGGTAGTACCAACATCCTTCACTGAAATTAATACAATTATAAAAATTCCAGAAATCAAAAACTCTTGTGGAGTTGATAGGATTTCAAATACAATTCTGAAAAGTTGTCCCAACTCAATAAGTAATACCCTTAGTGATATATGCCATGCACTACTGGCCCAGGGTATTTTTTCAGACAGATTAAACTATGCATTTATTAAACTACTTCATAATAAAGGTGACAATACAGACTTAAACAATTATCATCCCACTCCTCAAAAGTAGTCAGGCACTTAGGTGGAAACAATTTACTCAACATATCACAGTTTTGATTAGAGAAGGTTTGCTCAATTGAGAATGTTGTTTATACATTCTTTCATCAAATAATACAAGCCTTAAATAACAATATATCACCAGCTGGTATTCTTTGTGATCTTTCCAAGGCATTTGACTGCATAGGTCATATACTCTCTAAGAAAAACTCAAGTTTTGTGGAACTGATGGTTTTACATGCAACTGGTTTGAATTATACTTGACAAACACAATGGAGAAGACTGTGTTAAATAAGTTAGAAAATTTAGTGACAGGGGAAAAAAAGATCACATAGGGAGTCCCACAGAGTTCCATTTTGGGTCCACTCCTATTCTTATATATTGAATGACCTCCCACCTAACATTCAACAACAAAAATTGATATTTTTTGCAGACAATACTTGTATTATAATAAATTCCATTAAACAGAAAGCAAAAGAAGAGTTGGTAAATGATATTTTCCAAAAGTGGTTATTAAGTGCTTCTCTGAAAAATGGACTCTCTCTAAATTAAAGAAACACATAAAACAAAACACTACATTCAGTTTTGTAGTGAGTCATACCAACAACAGATGTGATAGGAAGCCAGCCATGGCAACATAAAATTCATGTGTGAGGGCCAAGGTTTCACCTGTCACTCAGCTTTGCTTGGTCCTCCTTGGAAGTACCCGGAAGAGTGTGACATTTGATTTTGCATTACGGTGCAGCATTTTGTGATCGGCATAATTATCTGAGTTCAGTAAAATTGTTGTGTCAGCACTGTTCACTCTTTGCTATTTGTTTGTTGTATGAAGGATGGTCTTGGGTCCAGTGTTGGTTTGCATAAAATAGGCAGTCTAGCAAGCTATCATCACAATCCTTTTAAATGAATGGGAATGATAGAAGAGAGGGATGATAATTCTCAATGGGTACTGCTTATTTGTTACAAAACAGCAGTACAATGCCATGCAGAAAGAATTTAAACTTTTCAGTGACAATGAATGAGCAAAAAATTGCAATGATCTACAGACGGGGTTCATTGTTCTGTACAACAAGAAGCACTTTGTGCTAAATTTGCAGATATGGTGCACTTGAGAAAATTGGTGGTATGAAGAGTAAAATTTCTGAAGTCACAGCCATTATTCCACTCTCATTGCAATAGTTTTCAATGGAAATGAACAAAGAGTGTGGAGACTTCATATATTACAGGACGAAAATTGATACTTTTTGCAGACAATACTTGTGTTATAATAAATTCCATTGAACAGAAAGCAACAGAAGAGTTGGTAAATGATATTTTCCAAAAGTCAAGGAGTAGCCCAGGAAAGATTTTTCATTTGAACTCTTGTTTTTGTTGAATTTATGGAGGAAAAAGGAGTGAAGGAAAGAAAATTAGAGTATCTGGATTGGATTGAAGATCTCTTATTTTAATTGAACTTAATGTTCACAATAAGACATTGCAAGCTAACTTCTTTTTAATTTTGTGGGGATGCATTTCAAAAGAAAATGATATTGTAGGAGGGACACTTTCTGACAAATACAGTCCAGTTTCCTAGCTCACTGGCATTAAGGAAAGTGCAAGGTTTGAAGAACTCATTGTAGTCTTGGAAGGTTTACAACAATAGTTTTATAAAAGTTTTGAGGACACTGTCAGTCTTACATCTGTTGTCAAGCTGTTCTTAAGGCCATTTGCTGTTTCAGTTGAAAGTGCCTCTGTGTGTGTGTGCAGATGTGACTGATTGACCTCCAAGGTAATTCCAGCTTTAATTAAAAATATTTTTATGTTAAAACTGACCAGGACATCTACATTGCTATTCCCAGATAGATTTGCCAAGTCTCCATAATGAGGTTACAAAACTGCTACAATATTCTGATTGACATATTTGTATGAAAGACCTTTTTTGATTAACAAACTACATAAGTCATGATTATGCGACAACTTGAGTGTCAAACTCTGTGAAATTGTCTGCATCTGTCCATATGCTGATAGTTTGCACCAGATAAAAATTATATTATATTATGTCTTGAGTGCACTAAAACTAATTAATTAATACTGAAAACTTGTTTGTGATCTATGTTGTTGATAAAAGTGAAATATAAGACAAAGTCATATGCAGTACAATTGTACTGCCATTTAAATATGGCAAATTTGCTATTTTCCCCTCCTCATGCTCAGAGAGCATGCTGTGACAGTGGGGAAAATGTGAAGAACTCTGGCACTCAGGCCCAGCCTTGGTCAGCAAGATGGAATCTCGGCCCCTGCTGATGTAGCAAATGAACAGGAGTCAGTATGTAAGATAGAATGCACCAAATTTTTGAGCATACAAGTTGATGTGCACAGAAGTTGATGCAAGTTGAATTGGAAGAAGCATATTCTGAACTTCTCAAAAATTTTAAGTTCAGCTGCTTTTGCTCTTTGTGTAGCTGCTGATCTCAGAAACAAATGTATCAACCTTCTGATATATTTTGCACATTTCCAATCAATATTGTTGTATGGAATAATTTTCTGAGGCACCTCATCACTGGGAAGGAAAGTATTCATTACACAAAAGCAAGCAATAAGCCTGTAGATACCTCTTCAAAGAGCAAGGGATTTTAACTGCACCATCACAATAAATATAATCACTTATGAAATTCATCAGAAATAATTCATCACAATTTGAGAAGAACAGTGACGTACATACCCACAACACTAGATGAAAAATGACCTTTATTATGAACTGTTAAAGCTGTTAGTGGCTCAAAGAGAAGTTACATATGCTGCAACAAAATTTTTTTATCATTTACCCAACAACATAAAATTTCTGACAGTTAGTGAAGCAAGTTTTAAATTTGTTTTCAAATCATTACTCATGAACAACTTATACTATTCTACTGACAAATTTCTACATAAAAACCATATATCCTGTAAACTGACCCATTCCACATTATTTCAACAAAAGACTCGTTCAGATGATCTATGAAACATGTAACTAACTAACTAAGTAGTAACTAACTAACTCAAGCAAGTATGAATCTAAATTTTTCACTTCAGCCACAGCTCTCCAACTGCAGTAGAATGTAAAATATGTGAACTCAAAAAGTCCACAAACTCATTCTTCTCATTTTTTTTTTATTTTTTTTTTTTTCGAAAAAAATTTTTGCCATTAAAACAATCACATTCAGATTTTAAGATAATTCATGTTAGGTAAATTACCTGTGTCTCCTCCAGAACTTTGGTTATAGCTTTAACAATATCTGGGGGCTTCTCACCTCTCAGTTTTGCCAATCGTTCTCTTTTAATTCTGGTGAGCATTTCTGAAATGAAATATAAAAATGTATAGCAAATTAGTGAGGAACTAGCAAAATTTTTTAAACAGACTGACTGAGTAAATACTAGCCATGCAACTGACTGAAAGTCTCTGTCTACTTCATTAAATGTAGTACCTATTGATACTTTTCATTAATTTTTGGAGCAAAACATAGTTAAAGCCAAGGACTACAGAATTTTAATATAGGGTAAAAATAGACAGTAGAAACTTCAGAAAATGTAAATGAAGTTCGTGTAGGAATTAGGTATGTGGTGACTATCAACCACAAGAACATTAAATCTGTCATTTGACTTACATTCTCTTTGACCACTGTTCCTTGTGTCACTTCTGTTCATGGGATTTCACATGCTCATTCATTGTGTTATTGTCTCGAGTGAATAAAAGTATTCTAGGGTTAATAGATTGTTGGTGGTTTCTGACTCCCACATCATTTGACTAAGAGACTGAATTTGCAACGTTGATTACCCCAGACTGGTTTCATCTCTTGGCTTGTTATTTCAGTGACTGTTTACTGTGAAGTGCTGCACATTATGAATAATGAGCCCACCTACCATTCAACTTGTTGCATCTGGTGCTCTCCTACCACAGTCCTCCTTCGGACTGTGAAGCTCAAGTGTTTTACCCTCTACAAGTTGCTGTTAAAATGGCAACACAACTGAGCTCTCTAACCTATTTGAGCTCACAACGGCACAAACCCAGTGCTATGTCTTCGCTGCTTATACCAATCATACTCACACTGGCAGTGCTAGAGATCCACAACCTGCTGCTCACATGTGTTTTGGACTGGATCTCACTGCTCAGTGCAGGATGATTACATTTCATACTTTACCACCAACCTTCAGTGGCCATGAAACAATGAACTGGTTTGCTCAATGTACTATGCAATAGACTGTACATCCTCTGATCATGTTTTCTATGCAACTTCTGTTACTGACTATCACAGCCTAGGCTGTTCCAAACGCGATGGTTGAAGGCACTCCAGTGCTTCCCATGTCGCGATACTCCCCCCCCCCCCCCCCCCCTCCCACCCACGGGCATCAGCAAAACATCACACAGTGTGGTCAACCTGTTCACATCGTGTTCCATATGTAGTCCCATCTTGACCCTCCAACAACCTTGACACTGACACTGTGAACACCTCTCAGTGCTCAATCAAGATTTCGCAGCTCATCACAGACTGCCACACACATCTTCTTCCACGCCTCCTGACCCAGCTTTCTTCCTAATAACAGGTGCTGGCAGGCAGGTTTCCTGAATTACCCTCCTGTCAAAAGGAAACCATTGGACTTGGTTTGCGGTGGCTAACAACTTCATCAACCTACACAGTATTACAAATGATGAATCACATTTTGTCTGCTGTGTTGCCATCTACATCAAAATACAGACTTGATCTGTGATTTAATACTGTACCCTCCCATCCACTACAGGCAAACCTCCACATACTGCTACAATAGTTTACAGTTGAAAATCTACAAGCAGTAAAAACATAACCACAAAGTTCACAGTTCGAGCAGTAAAAACATAACCACAAAGTTCACAGTTCTTGAAGAATAATCAGGTACGTAAGGAGCAGAGACTGCCACCATTTTAACAGGTGGCCTAATTGTTTAACACTTATTACACTGTTCAGTTGAAGCAATGTTGTTGTTCTAACCAGCACAGGTTACTCGTCTGAAACTCGGCTGTGGACTGACTGTATTAGGTCCAAAAATAAATTACATTCATAAAACTAAGCACAAAATCAGATCTGGTGTTATGTTCTTTAAAATTGAGGACCAATCTTTCTCTTTTATGCAAATGGAACTTATACTCATGTATGCTGATGTTAATTAGTTAAAAAAATTAATTTAAGTAGGCAGATGGCAAAACAAGAAGGGAATTAAAAATACCCCAGCTTGTTTCATCACAAGATCCTTTGGAGCCTAAGCTACACCTTGGAAACCAAGCTTACAGCTTTCTTCAGTTGCAGCATCTCCTCACTAACACAGGCACCAGTGAGGAGGATAGGGTTGATATCAGGGGGTATCCCACTCCCCCCGTACCAACTCCACTTCAGCTGGATGGTAGAGGCCACTTGAGAATGTGAGTTCAACTTCAAAATGACAGACAGTCACCTGGTAGCAGCCTCTGTGTGTTACCTGAATCCGCTGAACTCTGATAAAGACTGCTCCACTTACTCCAACAGATGGTGCACAAGCAACACACAGAATACACCACACCCGGTGTGTCCATTGTGTTTGTTCAACCTAAATTTGGTGGTGCATCACAGAACTATTGACCTCCCTGCACATTCCCAGACTCTGTCCACAGACCTGTTTAGGTGCACCAGCCCACCCCACCTCCTCATTGTGCCTCACTGAGCAACAGTCAGCATATGTAACATCCATCACAACAGTCAGCATATGTAACATCCATCTTATGTGGTTGTGTATATGTAATGGACTGACATCAGGCCTTAAATATGTGATTGATACTGGCATGGAGGCCAATGTCATTCCTATCACGTTGGTCCCTGCTTACATATAACCAGCCGAGCTGATTTTATGTGCAGTGAGCATCTGCAGTATCAACATTCAGGGCACTACAGACATGCGAGTGCATCTTGCACCTGGTATCAGTTTTACGTGAGCCTTCCATTTTTCAATGTTGATGAACCCATGATAGGTATTTATTTGCTTAACATTTCAGGTTTTCTTCTAACATCCAGGATGCGCATTACTGGTCCCAGGCTCATTCGGCCCTTCTTCCCTCTTTCCCCTTAAAGGACTCCCTCCTCAGCTATATTTCTGAGTGCTTTTCTCTAAGGGGTAGACTCACCACTGCAATGGTTTAGTTTTCCCTTGAGTGCTCCACTTCTCATCATCTATAAGCTCTCAATAATGCTCTTTGCCAATGGATCGATGCAGTATCTGCACAGCTGGCACAGGCTCATCTGATACTATGTCAGCTGTCTGATACGATCCACCATGCCTAGATGATGCTTTGACAGCTGCCCTCTCTAATCCTGGATTGCTGCCTCTTACCCAAGTGTCTCAGGTCAGTGGCGTTGCGCCCCCTTCCCCCCCCCCCCCCCCCTCCCCATGTGCTTCTATGCAGCAACAGTCACCTCTGCAAACAGACAGTGTCCTTCCTGCCTGTGAACTTGAACAATACCGTGGTAGCTAGCATTACTAATGGTACTAGTGATAAAAAAATGGAAATGAGCCAGGAGGGCCCTGTTATGGGAAGTTCAGCCACCAAGTGCAAGTCTTATTTCATTCGACACCACGTTGGGCGACTCGTGCCCCGGTAATGAGGATGAAATGATGATGAAGACAACACAACACCCAGTCCACGAGCGGAGAAAATCTCCAACCCGGCCGGGAATCCAACCTGGGCCCAGTGCATGGGAGGCAATCACATTACCACCCAGCTAAGCAGGTGAATGGTACTAGTGACAAGTTCAGTACTATGGAGGAGCCCCTCCCTTTGGCATAAGGTTCAGTGCCTCAACCCAAAAAAAAAAAAAAAAAAAAAAAAAAAAAAAAAAAAAAAAAAAAAAAAAAAAAAAAAAAAAAAAAAAAAACTGTGCCATGCTAAGGCTATCATTTGTGAGCTGTGAAGTGTAAGCATCATTCACTAATCAGATAGTAAATGGTCTTTCCCATGTACCTTGTTCAAAAGTAAGACAGGTCATTCCACTTCTGCAGGGACTACAGAGCCCTCAATTCCCACCTACTAATTGACAATATCCAGTTCCTCATATTAAGGACTTTGCTGAACTGCTCAATAATGCACAAGTGTTTACCATAATTAGTTGCAGCAAGGCCTACGATCAAATACCTATGTTCAAAGGTGATATTCGTAAGACTATGCTAATCATTCCTTTTGGACTTTTTGAAAACTGTCTCATGTCGTATGGCCTCAAAACCAGCTCAGAAATGGCAGAACTTCATCAGTTCAATACTGTTTAACCTTGCATTTGCATATGCAATACCTGGATGACATTCTAATTTTTCCTCCACAATCAAGAAATGTGAACAGCACCTGGCTCAAGTCATGAACACACTTTGCAACAACTGTGTCAAAATCAGTCTTGATAAATCTGACCTTTTCAGTGCCAGTGTTACTTTCCTTGGTTATACTGTATTCACCAAAAGTATTCGACCATCAACCAACCATGACGAATTTATTCGTAACCTCCAACTACCCATGGACTACTGCAAGCTGCGCAGATTCACCTTGTAAATGATGTAACCAACAGATGCACAGAAGGGTTTCACAGTCTTTTACTTTCACTTTTCGCAACCCCCCAATATTACACAGCTATATGGTCAGTCCATTATTGTTTAAGCCATTTAACCTTTGAAAAGCCTCATTAATAGGTTTCAGGCAGACCTCTGCATATTGCTACAATAGTTTACTGTTGAACACCTATGAGAATTAAAAGCCTAACCACAAAGTTCACTGTTCTTGAAGAATAGAAAGGTACGTATGGAGCAGACATTGTCACTGTTTTAACACGTGGCCTAATTGTGTAACACTTATTACACTGTTGTAATAGAGGGAAACAGTCCACATAGGAAAAATATATCTAAAAACAAAGATGATGTGACTTACCAAATGAAAGTGCTGGCAGGTCGACAGACACACAAACAAACACAAACATACACACAAAATTCAAGCTTTCGCAACAAACTGTTGCCTCATCAGGAAAGAAGGAAGGAGAGGGAAAGACGAAAGGATGTGGGTTTTAAGGGAGAGGGTAAGGAGTCATTCCAATCCCGGGAGCGGAAAGACTTACGTTAGGGGGAAAAAAGGACGGGTATACACTCACACACACACACATATCCATCCACACATATACAGACACAAGCAGACATATTTCATCTTCCAAATGTTTACAGTTATTTCAGAATTTTTATACGTTTACACTGTTAAGTTGATGCATTTTTGTCATTCTAACCAACAAAGGTTCCTTGTCTGAAACTCAGCCATGGACTGACTATCTCGTGACCAAAATTCAGGCCCTTATATATCCTCACAATAATACGTGCTGAGACTACAAATTGTTTGAAGTTTAATTTACAGAAATTCCAATTAAAACTTAACTCATTAAATTAACTGAATACATTGAAAAATTGGTTCTTTTTAACAGTTTCTTCTACTACAAGGGTTAAGCCAAATTATTTGTTTAAATCATGAAATTTACAAATATAGGTAGGCAAACAATACTTTGGGCAAAACTTTTAATTATTTTGGAATTAATTAAGGGCTGGCTTTGCTAACTTGTTTTTTAAGAGAGCCAAATAGATACTTTAAGATTACTAGCATTTCATCTTCCAAATGTTTACAGTTATTTCAGAATTTTTATACGTTGACACTATAATTTAAGTTACGAAAAAATTATTGATTTTTCCCTATAATGAAAGTATTAACTAGGAATATTTGAAATAAATTAGAAAATCAATTACATACATAAAACTAAGCACAAAATTAGACCTGGTGTTGAATTATTTACTGAAGGCCAACCTTTCTCTTTTATGAAAATGCATATTATATTCATGTATGTTAATGGTAATCAGTTAAAACTGAAAAAACGATTTTTAGGGAGTCAGATGGCAAAGCAAGAGGGGAAGTAAAAATATACCAGCTTGCTTCATCACAGCTTGACTGCTTCATATCTTGCAGTCATGTCTGACAGGATGCAGTTTCGTTTGTCTACAGGAGGGGCGGTTTGTTGATTCAATGTATGAAGTTCTTCTGTGAAATCAGTATATCTGTGTACAATTTCCAGTGAAGTGGTTTGCCTAAGTGCATTTGTCCATTTACAATTTCCTCAGAAATAATTTGCCTAAGCACTTTGGTCACTAGACCTCACAGTAGGTGAGAATGGTGAAGGAAATCTCTCCTAAGATTGGTCCACACATCTGCTATTAGAAACTGCAATGTGCTCTTTGTCATCATTTCAAGGCCTATTGTTAATTTGACAGTTCCAAATTGTTGCCCTAATGTGTCATTAGCTGCTCTTTGCATGTGTGCACAAAGATCCTGCTATCAATGGTGATGCTCTGCCTGGAAAGATGTCAACTGCTGATCTTGTATCCACCAAACAATTGCTGTCTGTCCACCAAATTTAGACTCATATCGATCAAGTCCTTCTCCCTCAAAATTAGCACTGACGGTAGTGAGTATGATAACCATAGTATCCAATTTACCACAGTGGAACATCAGGCTTGATGCTAGGATCCACTGTTGTTCAAAGATGTCTCCAAAATTGTGAAGGTGTTTGCTGACCAATCCTCTTCCCATACAAAACTTCCTATAGTTGTTGTTCTGGTGTCTTAGCAAAACACTATTGGAGTGCAGCTTTAGCTGCCTCATATCTTTTGGTAATGTGTGGCACAGTTATGATCTCACTGATCAAATACACATGCTCAGAGAAGCTGTTCAATAATGCTGCAAATTTTGTTGTGTCGTCTGTAATGTGCAACCACTTGGCCACATGGTCGGGTTGGAAAACTGATAGTTTGGGGACCAGTCCATGTCTGAACTGAACTGCACATGTATTATGTCCCTGTCCCATGGGCAAAAAACTTGTCAGATGAAAGCTAGTGAGGTGTTCACAGCATGAGGGGAACTATGGTACACATTTTATGTCCAGCTGGCTGGGCTCTGTAATTAATGTCAAACAGACTGGGGTACCCAGTACTCTGTGCAGATGAAACCAATAATGTGCATGAGTATCTTTCATAAGGAACCAGATGCAATGCAGGAATAAAGTCTTAGAGTTGCTATGTACCTCAATCATGATGGTATAAAATCACCAAGTAACCCTTGTTGCTGCTGGTATTGTTCACATCCACTAATACTGTTGGAGTTGTTGGTACACAACACATCGGAACTGCACTTTCACTTTTTAGTCATGCACTTGAATACATGAAAATGTTTCACAGATTACACTGAAGGTAACTGTTCTGCATGATTTGTCCAAAATCCTGTTGTCCTTGTGGTTGCTGAATTGCAGGGCATAACATAGCACTGTTGTGTGCACTTAGTAAGTAAAAAGTAACAAAATTTGCTCTACTCTGGTATCCTTTATGCTGTAGGGAAGTTAATAGAAGTATGCACACCCACAGAGATAGTGTGGTGTCACAAGGCTTAGGCCTGTCCCACCCCTCATTAAAGCGACCAACACTTATACGAATAATTGTAAGAACATAATAGAGGGAAACATTCCACGCAGGAAAAATATATCTAAAAACAAAGATGATGTGACTTACCATACGAAAGCGCTGGCAGGTTGATAGACACACAAACAAACACAATCATACACACAAAATTCTAGCTTTTGCAACCAACGGTTGCTTCATCAGTTAAGAGGGAAGGAGAGGGAAAGACGAAAGGATGTGGGTTTTAAGGGAGAGGGTAAGGAGTCTTTCCAATCCCGGGAGTGGAAAGACTTACCTTAGGGAGAAAAAAGGACAGGTATACACTCGCACACACACCCATATCCAACCACACATACACAGACACAAGCAGACATTTGCAAAGGCAAATCTCCAGACATTTGTAAAGGCAAAGAGATTTGCCTTTACAAATGTCTGCTTGTGTCTGTGTATGTGTGATTGGATATGGGTGTGTGTGCGAGTGTATACCTGTCCTGTATGATTGTGTTTGTTTGTGTGTCTATCGACCTGCCAGCGCTTTCGTATGGTAAGTCACATCATCTTTGTTTTTAATTGTAAGAACAGTTATTATTATTATGTTCATTTTTGTTTTTGGTTTTCAGAAATACTGTGGGAAGAAAGTTCATTTATGTTACAGATAATGTGGAAGGCTTTGCCCAATGATCACCACGAAAGTTCGACGTAGCGGCAAGTGGGCAAGGAACAAAACGAATGCTGCAAACTACCATGAGCCATGGAAGAGCCTGGGCCACAAAGGCATCGAGCTTCCTAGGTCATTGTTGGACAATGTCAATGGAAGAGATATTCTGCTTTCTCTTTGTAAACAGGTCGATTGAGTCTTGAAAGGTTCATGTAAAACGTATAGGCGGGTGACACATTAGGTGGGACCCGATGCCTGTAATACTTCCACAGTCATTAAAAAGTTGTTAAATGGCAAAACCAATAGTTCATCATTTATATAGATAAAAAGTAGTAAAGATATAGGAAAGGAAGAGTGGCAGCATCAGAACGAAAAGTGATACATCGCTCAGCAACGAAGAAGGACCTAAACAACGGGCGTTACGTGGTGAAAACAAATCAACTGATAAAATAGGAAGTCTGTAATTAAGCATAAAGCCAGGTAACACTGCAATAGTTAACAGAAACATTCTTAATTACTAATTACACTGTACAAGTAAAACACATGCTTACAATGTGCTAGTTGGAACCAGACCAACAGAGACATAGGCCATGTGTTTTAAATGAACTCAGGCAGGTGTCAGGGAAATTTCACAGTAGATGTTTTTGACTGCTTCACAACCTGCAGTCCCCACAAATGCCTAAAGAACATACAGTTAAAATATAAGTCATTGTCTGTGGCTAGATATTTAGATAACTGTGACCCATGGTACAAAACCATATAAAAATGGCTTTTGTGGTTTTCTGCATAAGTATGGTAACTCTGAACCTCTGGATATCAGTAATGAATAATGTTGATATAAAAACTTTTGAATTCCCCTTAGGTCATCATCTTAAGAGCATGTGGTAAAAATGCGATCATTTGTTATCAATAGAAAGCATAGAAGTGACCATCCCCATAACTGGTATTTTTGGCACCCAGAAATCACTTTTTTCCCCAGAAACTGCACATGAGCAAATCATACTTTTTGGTACTTTTATAAGCCATATAAGGCTCAGTCTAGAGCACACCTAATGGAAAATAACCAACCAATTTACTCAATTTGCCTCAAATGGAGGAACTGTGTAATGTTTAAATCTCTGTGATCAATAGATTCAAATGTATGGCTCCACAGAAAAATTGCATTTTTGCGCATTGCTTTTTGAAATGTATTGGTACTGTGCATAGTTGTGCATGGACTGATTACACTTCACTTTCCTATCATGTTCATTATTTTCCTCTATCCTCCTATTCACTAATTTCATGTCTTTCTATTCCAATACCTGCTGCCCCTCTCATCCATGATTACATATTCTTTCTGTGCTTCCACCCTAAACATTCTTTCTTTTATTGAGAACTACAATATTAATTCTCTTTCCTCTTCACAGTTTCACAATCTCTACAACTTATTTCAGACCATATTCTACAAAGTTAGTCATTCTCTCTGACCCTTATAATGCACAGAGCTACTTTTACCACATAAATCTTAGTTTTCCAGCAAAATTGCATTCCTTGGAAGGTCACAGATATCTTCATTGAAGCCATTTCCTTATTTAATTGGCATAGCAATTGGTTAATATGTGTACTAATTAGCAACTTTAGCACCCCCACCAGCAGTTATCAATTTGAATGCAGATGAGCTGGTGTGGGCCTCATGGGCGAGTACTGTGACAAGGTGTGCACAAAGCACTGTATCAGCAGAACAAGTGACCCAGCTGTTTACCTATCTGTGTTTTAACTTTCACACTATGAGCTTTAAAGTTTTTATGATTTCAAAATTTCTGCACCTTTCCACCACCAAACCTATGAATGAGAGAACACAACTTCCTCTCTCTCTCTCTCTCTCTCTCTCTCTCTCTCTCTCTCTCTCTCCTTCTTTCTATGTTCAGTGAATCCATGTAATGTCTTGCTGATTGAGTTAATTAAGTTTATTGTATAAAATGCTAATGACATCACCATCAAAATGACCAGGTCAATTTTATAGTTGACTGCTAAGGAGAGTGCTGGAAGAAAGTGTTATTGATTCATTGATTCAAACATCCAATGTGTCGTAGAAACTGGCTGTTATTTATCGTTGTAAACTGGCAAATTGTCCACAATAAACTTCAGGAGATCGTGAGGACATTATGCACCAACAATCTGCAGATATTTACCATCTAACTCAATGAGTGTGAGTAAACTCATTGGCACTTTTGTCTTTTTCCTTTTACACATTCAAAGTAGACATAAAATATGTTTACTGTAGCCATCTAGTTGCAGATGCAAATATTCAAGCAAATGTACCTCTAGAAAGCTTATCATGCTATGTGTAGGTACATGATGAAAGACCCCAGGATATCGTAAAGGTAAAATTTATTAAAAACAAAAAATGAAAGACGGATCGACCATAAGCATTGGCAAAGATGTTAATTATGAATGCGCGATAATGTGCAAACATATGAAAAAAAATCATCATTCATTTTCTGTACATATTTTTGTTTCTCACTCCCTAGTACATAGAACGTCTGTTAAAAAGTGCTATTTGTAATATAATGGACTACGAATGTTTTGTATCATATATGTTTCGAAAGAAGAAAAAATTTGATACCAGTATTAAGTATTTTTTATTCAAGTGAAGTGAAACAAAGTAAGGAGGAGTTTCTTATTTATGACACGCACTGGTGTACTTGGAGTCTGCTGCCTGCATCTACAATATAAATGTAAGAGAAAAAGACCAATAGCCTAAAACTTGTACAAGCACAGTACATTTCCAATAACACAATTGTATTATTCCCTTTTAAAATGTTTCTCATAAGTATATGTGATACTTTTTTATTTATTTTTACAACACAACACTCGCCTTTGTGCCAGGCCTTCAGGGCACTGGTTGTGAGTAGGGTTTGTTAACTATTGTTATAGTAAGAAATTTCTATGACACTGTTATGTATCATAAAAACTAATTGTATTTTCTGTTTGCATGAATCACAACAGGGAGCAAGTAAAGCAAAAAGGCAAAAATTGAGAAGAAATTTTGGAAAGTAATAAGAATTGGATGCAGGTTACATAAAATTTTCCATAGTAAGATATTTTGTTTGGTGCAGCAAAGGTAGAATGGCTACACAAGTTGCTTGCATCTTTGCACTTGGTAGCAGCTCTTTTGATGTAGATAAAAACCTTTTTCTCATTATTCCTTTCTTTGAACTTTATTGTGAAAAATTTATGTGAATTTTTCAGTGTGATACACATTGTCAGTAAAACATAAAGAATTGTGACACAATGGTTTTTGTATCATGAAAGACGTAAAACAGGCTTTGACACTGCATAAATTACAAATGTCGAGTGTAATAATTAGCATATGAAATTTTAACATTTCTGTCAAAATTTAATTTTTTGCATATTCACAGAATATGGCCACAAAATATATTCCCATTGTTGACAGTGATAGCGAAAATGCAATCAGCCAAAATGGTATAGAATTGCACAATCGAATAATTGAAGTTCAGGCGTCATTCATGCCTACTGCAGAAAGTTTAAGTGGGTCAGAGACGAGTGTTGCAGCTGCGAGAAATGATAGCGATGCTTCACAGCAGAATAATCTTGACAAATCAATGTTTACAGTTGATGAGACAATGTCACACATCCCACAAAGTGACATACCACTCATGAATGAAACCTTGGACAGCAATTGCAATATGAATCTTGACAACACATTACAAACCTACTTGGTCACAACACAAACATTAACTTGGAAAGTACAGCTGACAGCAACCACAGTAGTACAACTGAAGCACTGCTATGGCAGTTATGGCCTAACATAAACATAAAATTTGATGATATGAAACACAATATGAACCCCAATTTCAGTTATATAAAACAAGATATGAATACCAAAATTGATAATTTGGCACACAATCTGAATACCGTCACCCAAGATTCCAGGATTTGCAAGACATAGTCTCACAGGAGTTCGATGACTCAGCCAAAAATTTTTGCACTGAAATTGATGAAAAATTGAATGATATGAAAAAAAAGAAAGAAAAAAAAAACAAGTAAAGCATGAAGTACTCTCTGAAGTTAACAGTAACATTACAGTGCTAAAACAGAAGATAGATTCTTTAACAACCATAATGATCTAGTAGAGCAACAGTTAAAGAAAATCACAGACAAAAACACAAACATTGAAGCCAAACAAAACCAACTGTGTTCAACAGTAAAAAAGGTAACCACTGTAGTTAACAAACTACATAAAGATTATGAAAGTATACCCCTATCCATAGAAGAGCTTACTTTGAGGGCATCTACATTAGAAGTTGACTCAGCAAGTCCTAAGAAGGAGAGAGAGAAGATCAATGAAAATCTGAGTGATATCATTAGTCAATCTGAAGCAGGTACTTTAGATAAGGGTAATACCATTGCACAGAAGTTAATAACATATTGTAAGTTATACACAGATGTAATAGAAAAGGCTATTCAGAAGAAAGAAAATGAAATAGTGAAAATGGTAAACCTACAAGCTGTGGAAAATAGGATCTGCAATCTTTTAGAAGAAAATATTACCATATTGCAAAATATGCATGTAAATAATACACAGGCTACAGTGAACAAACCACAGCCTGTTGGTATTTATCCACAAATTGTCATGAGTCCCACATCACGTACCATTGACAGTTGTAGAGTGCACAATTTAAACATACCTGAACAATTACCGACCAGAATTACAGGTAACTACAAGAACAACATAAATAAGACCAAAAGTGCCATGTGCCTATCAACTATTTTTCCACACAAAGGTTTGCTGAGGCACTGACAGTTTCCTACATTCACTACTGAAGGTAAAAAAATGAATACGTTAGTATTTATCAGTGCTTTTTGTCATTTATTTACCCACACCTGAATGGAAGCACAGAAAATCAGATTTGTCATGGGATGCATGCAAGATGATGTTCTTTTATGGGCAACTGAAGTGGCTGAACATTGTGCCACTTATATCAAATTTGAATGAGCTTTCTTCAACAAATACTGGTCTGACTCAGTGCAAGAAAGACTCAGGCATGAGGTTTTTAACCCCCCACCATTCAATGGCAAATATGGTAGTCTACGTGGATACTTTGAAAAATACCTGAACAAGCCATGCTACTGGATGAACCCAATATCACAGGTAGACGTGTTAAAAAATTTGAAAAGTCATTTACCATAAAAAAAATGGTTCAAATGGCTCTGAGCACTATGCAACTTAACTTCTGAGGTCATCAGTTGCCTAGAACTTAGAACTAATGAAACCTAACTAACCCAAGGACATCACACACATCCATGCCCGAGGCAGGATTTGAACCTGCGACTGTAGCAGTCGCTTGGTTCCAGACTGTAGCGCCTAGAACTGCACAGCCACTCCGCCCAGCTACCATAGCACATTAGAGAAAAATTTGTCATAATACCAGAGCGTGACACTGAATATTTTCTGGCAGTGCTTGATTGTATCAACTTAATCTATGAGGAAATACCTATACCCAATAGAGCAACAGAAAATCAGGCACAACAACAACATAGTTATATGAATCAGTCAATAAAAAGTGATCAAAACACACAGCAAGGATGGTACACACACCAACAAAATCACATACCCAGAGGTAATGAGTACGGCAGTGGGAATGGAAAAAAATAACAATGTAAAAGAAATTTTCAAAACAACAGAAGTACTTTAAATGCACGAGTGAATTACAATCCATCATCACAAGGCCCTATCCCAAACACGAACAGAAACAGTCAGCTACAGCAATGGCCAACACGCCGCAACAGTGCCATGCCTTACACTCCACGCAGCCGACCTTTGGGCAGCAAAATAACAGCACAGCAGTTAATGACACAAACTGGCGAAGTACCCACACAGTGCAACTAACTGAAATTACTCCAAGTAATGAATTAAGTCACACTACATCATTGGAAAACACCCACTGGTCATCGTTAAGCCCAGGCTATTGACCTCATCTCAGGGGCTGGGGGCATGCTTGTTCCAGATGCAGGAAGAAGAAGCTATTGGCCTACATTCATAATTAATCCGCTGGGAAATCTGGTAACCCAAAACATAATCTGACCCATTTGCTGCTAAATGAAATGGATAGAAAATATCTGTGTGGAGTAGTAGCTGCACTTGCAGTAAACTGTCTTTAGTTATTTTGAATACTGTTTCACAATGCTGAGGCCATTTCCAGAGCATATTTTGTTTCACTTTTGGTGCAGGACATAGTTTTATGGCATCCATCCAATGTGGGTCACACTTTATCGCTTCTACATCTGCATCCATACTCTGCAAACCACTGTGAAGTGCATGACAGAGGTTATATCCCATTGTACCAGTTACTAAGGTTTCTTCCCATTCCATTCAAATATGGAGCATTGAAAGAATGACTGTCTGAATGCCTCTGCACTTGTAGTAATTATTCTAATCTTATCCTCACAAACCCCATGTGAGTGATACTTAGGATATTGTAGTATTTTTCTAGAGGCATCATTTAAAGCTGGTTTGTGAAACTCTGAAGTGGCCGTGCGGTTAAAGGCGCTGCAGTCTGGAACCGCAAGACCGCTACGGTCGCAGGTTCGAATCCTGCCTCGGGCATGGATGTTTGTGATGTCCTTAGGTTAGTTAGGTTTAACTAGTTCTAAGTTCTAGGGGACTAATGACCTCAGCAGTTGAGTCCCATAGTGCTCAGAGCCATTTGAACCATTTTTTTTGTGAAACTTTATAACAGACTTTCTTCGGATGGTTTATGTTTACCTTCAAGAGTCTTCCCATTCAGTTCTTTCAGTATCTCTGTGACACTCTCCCACTGATCAAACAACACTTATCAAGATGGCGGCTGCAGAGATGTACGAATTGTGAGCTCCATGTATAACGGTAAAAAACACGTGCATAAATGCTTTCTGTGTGAGAAATATAGTGCATTGTATGAAAATATGTATGTGCCATCTCATATCTTAATCAAAAGCACTACAAGAAAAGAACAAGCAAATCCTTGTGTAAGTAAAAGTGAAAGTGACCAACTCTCAAAATGCAGACCTTTGGAGAAAAACAAAGACGAAAGAATCTGCCAGGAAGTTTCATATCAGCGCAAACTCAGCTGCAGAGTGAAAAAAAATCTCATTCTGGAAACATCACCCAGGCTGTGGCTAAGCCATGTCTCCACAATATCCTTTCTTTCAGGAGTGCTAGTTCTGCAAAGTTCACAGGAGAGCTTCTGTGAAGTTTGGAAGGTAAGAGACAAGGTAATGACGGAAGAAAAGCTGTGAGGACAGGGCATGAGTTGTGCTTGGGTAGCTCAGATGGTAGAGAACTTGCCCGCAAAAGGCAAAGGTCCCGAGCTCGAGTCTCGGTCCATCACACAGTTTTAACCTGCCAGGAAGTTTCATATCAGCACACTCTGCTGTAGAGTGAAAAAATCTCATTCTGGAAACATCCCCCAGGCTGTGGCTAAATCCATGTCTCCACAATATCCTTTCTTCCAGGAGTGCTAGTTCTGCAAGGTTTGCAGGAAAGCTTCTGTGAAGTTTGGAAGGTAGGAGACAAAGTACTGGCAGAAGTAAAGCTGTGAGGATGGGGTGTGAGTTGTGCTTTGGTAGCTCAGATGGTAGAGCACATTCCTGTGAAAGACAAAGGTCCTGAGTTTGAGTCTCGGTCTGACACACAGTTTTAATCTGCCAGGAAGTTTCATATCAGCGCACACTCCGCTGCAGAGTGAAAAAATCTCATTCTGGAAAGATAAAATACTTCATGAAATAGACAAAAAAGAAAAAATTATTAACATCCTGTGTGGTGATATTACAAAATTATGGCAAGACTTGAAATATTTACAGTCATGCAAAAGTGCAAATATGATGCATGTTATGCCAAACAAAATCTATGCCAAGTCTGTTAGGCCTGAGGAGGATTACCGGGTTGGTTGCACCAATAATCACACCCATTTAGCAATAGTTCATTTATTAACCTTAACACATACAAGGATCACAAAGAATGAACTCAACATGGCGGAACAGCCAAAGATAATGCTTTGAGTCCCAAGATGAATGCATGTTGATGTTGATGTAGATTTCATTGGCGCCACATAGCCCCCCCCTTCAGTACGGAGTACTCTTGAGAGGCCTGTGTGGGTAGATGTCGTGAAGGATGGTTGAAGGTTCGGCCACCAAACCTGGAAGTCGTTGAAGCGAGCCGGGCTTTGTACTGGGCATGCAGGTCATACGGTGACAGGTAGGCTGGCAGTTTGTGGGTGGAATGGAGCGATGACGATGATGTCTCAGTGGGCGTGGCGAACACTCGAAGCATGTGTAGGTAGACGTCGGGCGGTGTAGTGGGACGAAATTAAGCGTCACCCATCCACCAAAGTCAGCCCAGTTTGCAGGTGACTATAAGTTTAATTTAGTTTTGTTTATGTGTTTTCTTATTATTTGTAATAAATGTGAATTATCTAAAAGTTTGTATTTTTTTTATGTGTTTCATGTACGGAGAGGTCGGCGCAACGAACGGGGACAGCATCTTCGTTGCCGCGACCAGAGAGGAAATTGCTGGCCGCTATACGTCGCGGGTCGACAGCCAAGGAACAACAGAAGATCCTGGAACCGAGTTGTTGCGTCGTGCTTCTAAAAATTAAAAATGAAGTTTTATACTCTTTTTGTACAACAATGACATCATGTAGATCTTAATCTTATTGAAATGTTAGTCACTGTCTGTCAACGCTCAAGTTCACATCTGTATGTGGAGGAAGCTAATAAAATAGTGTATGCTACTAAAGTTGAAACACGTGTCTTGAAGATTTATTTATGAAGAGTTATGTGAACGGATTAATAATATATTTGGCAAGATTATTGATTCAGACAGCGTTGGCCGAAACTTTGAGTCTAAAAAAAAGTTTATTTAATGTGTTATTCTGATATCGATTAGATCAAGATAACGTGTGTCGATATAATTTTCTGAGGAGAAACAAACGAAATTTAAATTCGAAAAAGTTACGAAAACCAATTGGCACAAGTGATGTAATTCTCTGCACACGACTCAACTGATGTTTTACAGTTTCGTTCAAGAACCATTCTATGAAAATTTAAAAAGAATGTAAATAATTTTTTTGAAGTGAGTGTAACTGACGTGGGTGACGAAGTCTGCACATGGTCATACATATATCAAACGAAAACTTAATACGTCGTTACACCACACCGTGGCGACCTTAGAAACAGGACTTGTGTGCAACTAAGGCACACAGGTACGAAACAAAACATCAAGAGTCCTTCGGAAGTCAACGCGAGTTTTCGTGGAGCCTTCACCAGCCAGCGGCGACTTCGTGGGTGTGGGCATCTGACGGAGCCGCAGCCAAGCAGTACGGTCACGCAGTTGTTCCACGAGAAGGCGCATCTGTTGGGCAGCAGCTGAACGCTGCAAACCCCGACAACCTTTTTTCTCCCTAAACTAATAGGCCCAGTACGTCAGCTGCGGGGCGTTCCTCCGGCTGGTATTAGAGGTGTTGCTGAGGGCTTCGCCTGTCTACGGCGGTGCCGGGCGTGGTTGCAGCTAGCGACGTTTCCGGTGTTCGACTCAGCGTCCTGCCGGTTGCGGAAGCGGGGTCGCAGCATCTCAGCGGCTGCATCGACGGCTGTTACATCTGCAGCCCATAGCAGCACACTAATCATCGAGAACTACAAATTACAATATTAGTGTCCGGTGAGTTTGTTTCAAGTTGGAAGTGGAGTGTTGTATATAGGAAGTGTGCTTTTATAGGATTGTTGATTCCAAGTCTGCGTGTGTAAATAGTTAATATTTTACAATAATGTCGGGAAGTGAAATGTCAGACGAAGAGCAATCTATGTCCGATAGGAGCATGAGAGCCCTTTTTAGGGCGATCGCTAAATTGAAACAATCTAACGAAGAATCTACTGCTAGATTAAAAGAGGAATTAAAACAGTCTAACGAAGAATCTATGGCTAGATTAAAACAGTCTAACGAAGAATCTATGGCTAGATTAAAACAGTCTAACGAAGAATCTATGGCTAGATTAAAACAGTCTAACGAGGAATCTACTGCTAGACTTAAAGGGGAGCTAACAAAATCAACAGACAGGTTGCTTGAATATCTTAATGAAACCAGTCGAGAATTAAGTGATAAAATAGAGTCTTCTAAAGTTGAAATGCAGGAAAAATTAGTAGGACTTAGTAATAAGATTGCTGATAATTGTAAAAGGTTAGAAGAACATATCCAGGAATCGCGCGAGGAAAAAGCTCGCATGCGACACGATATTACTGACTTATCCGAGAGACTAGATAGTGTCAATATCTTAGTTGTAAATGAAATACAGAAAAATAACGATATGTTACGAGATGAATTTTCTATGCAAACAGAAACTGTTCGCAGAGAATTATTGAAATCTATTAAAGAGGTCTCTACCAAACCTGTAGAGATTTCTTCAATAGATAATGTAGAATTAGAGACATTAACTCATCAAGTAGAAAAGGACCATACCGAAATCGAAAACATGAAATTTTTAATTACTGAGATATGCAGTAATCTTGAGACTGCCAAAGATAATAATATTGACGAAGGTACAGAGCGTTCACATCGTGAACACAGTGAAGAATCGATATTAGCTAATCGCGTATCCAATACAGAAATGCGGATACAGGAAATTACTAAACGGTTATCGGAATTAGATAATAACGAGAACATTTCAGGTAGCAGAGGTAATAAGATAATCAGAGACAACAGTCGCATCGAATTTGCTAGCACGGACGACAACAATATGAATAAGGCAATCACGGCAAGCCAATCCGATGCAACCCCGTCTCTGCAAGCTAAACAAAATCCGACTATTTCTCTCGCAGAATGTCTGGATGACATAACAACAAATTCAAATGTAGCAAGTCGATTTCCTGTATTCAAACCAGGAGGCGAACTTCATCCTATAATCTTTATAAAAGCTTTTGAAACATCATTATCTTCTAAATGGAGTAGTGAAAAACGCATTCAATTTGTAATAGGACATTTAGAAGCAGAAGCTGCGGAATGGGCAGTACTGCATAGAAATGAATTCAGGGATTGGGATGATTTTGTTAAGCAGTTTAAACAAAATTATTGGTCAAGACGAAAACAACAACACTTAACTTTAAAGTTGTTAGCCCCTCCTCCATATTCTAAACGGTGGAGAGGTTATAGGAATTATTTTGAATGGAATTTAAATCGTGCTCAATTAATTGAAGAACCAATTATTGAAAGTCATCTAATACGAGTCCTAAGTAGTAGGTTACCGTATTACATAAAGGAAAGAAAAATGTTATTCTACGAATTATACAAAACCTTAATAATGGGGACGAAACAGTTAACACCCGGGGTGTGTGGTTATATTTTAACGACTTGTTGTATTGGAAAGCACAGAGGGAACACCAGAGATGGAAAATCTGCATTCCGAAAACTGTTGTGGACGAGTTAATTACTTATATTCATGAAGGTTACGGGCATTTTGGAATTCATAAATGTATTAAACATCTAATGAAGTATTATTATTTCAAAAATATGTCACGTATTGTGAGAAGTATTATTAGGGCTTGTGAAACCTGTCAAAAGGTTAAAGTTAATAACAAATCCAAGCGTTATAAATTATATGCTGTAATTCCTCGAGGTTTGTGGGATCTACTATCATTAGATTTTTTCGGCCCTCTGCCTCGGAGTTCAGGAGGATTAACATATGTGTTTGTTGTAATGGAATGTTGGTCCAAACATGTGAAACTGTATACTTTGAAACGAGCGAATACAGCAAGCGTTATACGCTGCCTCACCCGAAATTACTTTGTTAACTGGGGCATTCCTAAACGACTTATGTCTGACAACGGTAGTGCCTTTATTAGTCAAAGATTTCAAGATATGATAAGACAATATGGAATCAAACATATCTTAATTTCGAAATATCACCCTCAAAGTAATTTAGTAGAAAGAGTCATGAAAGAATTAGGACGATTATGTAGAACTTATTGTGCACATAAACATACTCGGTGGGCCAAACTAATGCCTGAATTCGAAAAGATATTAAATGAATTGCCTCACCTAACGACGGGATTATCACCTATAGAAATTTTAGGCAAACGAATTATAGGTGAGCCTTTACTAGCTGCTTTACCTTGGCCACCAGTAAATGAGATCCAACAATGCATTCCAGACGAAAAAGTTTGCGAACAGATTGTAAAAAATGCCGAACGGAGAATTAAAAGTTATAATCAACAGGCTATAGAACCCTCATTTCAGGTAGGAGATCTTGTGTTAGTACGATCTCATCCTAAAAGTTCTAAGATCGGTAAGGAATGTAGAAAATTCTTCTTTATCTTTGAAGGTCCGTATGTTGTACATAAGATTGTACATCCCAAAGCATTACTTCTTATGGAACCTCCATCAGGTGTAATTAAAGGATTATATAGTGTTGATCAAATGAAACCCTTCATTCCTAAATAAGTTAATATTTAGTATATGTTACACACGGCAGAGCGTTCATAGTTTATTCATGTGAAGTTTTTCGTGATAGTTACGTGTTATTTTAAATAAAGAACAGAAAGCTTAAACAAGTGTTCTACAATAATCTACTGGTACTTAAAAAGAGGAAGATAACCAAAAGGGGGATTTATATGGAGGAAATTTTGCTCTTAGGTCTAAAGGAATTTTGCGTATTTTAAATTTACTCGGATAGTAGGAACCAAAGGGGGATGGTTAATAGTTTTAGGGACCATGGGCGTCCAGAGCTATATGGCTCACGAGAACATAGCAGAGTGCCTTTAATAGAGGTTTGCAATAGTGTTAATATAGAACACACCAAACGGGGCTCTCTCGCTTGTTTCTCCTAAATAAATTGCCATTACCCAACAAGGTGTCCGAAGGTAAAGAAAGCCGTGCCGAGATTCTAAAGAAAGTTTTGCTTGATTTCTTCTTGACATCAGGCATAAATAAGGCATTAGGGAAAAGAATGACGTAAAGTAAATAGTACTATTAGTTATTGTGAGAAACGTATTAGTAATATACATTCTTGGAAAGAATAACTCTAGTAAATAAATGAAACTATAACTAATCTATCACAATTTGAATGCTCTGTCCTAATGTACAACGTTAAAGAACGTACTAAATTAGTATTTATTAGCAACTATTAACTGAAGAGGAGCAATCTCCCTATATTCGGCTACGAATTACCATAATAGCACAATTAAGAGTAAATGACAAACAGTCACAACAATATCGTATTAAAAGGATTAAATCTATCTAAGAGCAAGGGCTCTAGGTTACGTAAAATGTGAGAAAAATGTATTAACAGTTAAGTATTGTATATTGAACAGTTTTAATTCCGGTTAAAACCTGACAAACTGAGCTTGTGGGTGGGGTATGTAGTGGGACGAAATTAAGCGTCACCCATCCACCAAAGTCAGCCCAGTTTGCAGGTGACTATAAGTTTAATTTAGTTTTGTTTATGTGTTTTCTTATTATTTGTAATAAATGTGAATTATCTAAAAGTTTGTATTTTTTTTATGTGTTTCATGTACAGAGAGGTCGGCGCAACGAACGGGGACAGCATCTTCGTTGCCGCGACCAGAGAGGAAATTGCTGGCCGCTATACGTCGCGGGTCGACAGCCAAGGAGCAACAGAAGATCCTGGAACCGAGTTGTTGCGTCGTGCTTCTAAAAATTAAAAATGAAGTTTTATACTCTTTTTGTACAACAATGACATCATGTAGATCTTAATCTTATTGAAATGTTAGTCACTGTCTGTCAACGCTCAAGTTCACATCTGTATGTGGAGGAAGCTAATAAAATAGTGTATGCTACTAAAGTTGAAACACGTGTCTTGAAGATTTATTTATGAAGAGTTATGTGAACGGATTAATAATATATTTGGCAAGATTATTGATTCAGACAGCGTTGGCCGAAACTTTGAGTCTAAAAAAAAGTTTATTTAATGTGTTATTCTGATATCGATTAGATCAAGATAACGTGTGTCGATATAATTTTCTGAGGAGAAACAAACGAAATTTAAATTCGAAAAAGTTACGAAAACCAATTGGCACAAGTGATGTAATTCTCTGCACACGACTCAACTGATGTTTTACAGTTTCGTTCAAGAACCATTCTATGAAAATTTAAAAAGAATGTAAATAATTTTTTTGAAGTGAGTGTAACTGACGTGGGTGACGAAGTCTGCACATGGTCATACATATATCAAACGAAAACTTAATACGTCGTTACACCACACCGGGAGGGGAACACATTTCACCAGGTGGCAGGGAATGGCGGAGGTTGTGTCATGAGCACTAGATGAAGAGAAACACACAACGAACAGTTTATAATTGCGCAGTATTATTGAGATGTCATGGATTATGTCTGGGGAGACAGGCACAAACACCTCGAGCGAGGGCACATTAAAGACGGGGGGCGTGAGAAACCTCAACAGGGCAAGGCAGGCGACGGTGGAGAGGCCGAAGGGACCGGCGAAGGGCCCGGCGGCGAGGGCATGATCATAGGTAAGCTCGACGTGGGGAGCATTTGGTCACTCGGCGGAGTGCATGAGACTGGAGTAGAGGGCGAGGTCGGAGGAGAACTCGGCAATTGGAGCTGGAAGTCACTCGACAGAGTGTGTGAGACCAGAGTACAGGGCGAGGTCAGAGGAGAGCTCGACGATCGAGTGTGTAAGTCCGACGTAGAGGGAGTGGTCAGAGTGTCGTGAGCCACGACAGTGAGTGGTGTGGTCCTGGCCTGCAGGGGGTAGAAGAAGGCTCGACATGAGCAGGCTTAAGTCTGTTGAGAGAGACTGTAACAGCTGAATCTTTCATCTGCATGTCATAGGTGTTGGCTGAGCACCGGAGAGCTTGGTATGGGCCAGTATATGGAGGTTGGAGGGGATCACAGACAATGTCATCTCGGAGCATGACATACTCACAACTGTCCAGGGATTTTGGGACATGAACCTTATTGCGGGAATGGCTGGTGGGCGAAGGTATATGGAGGTTGATGAAGTGGCGTCTGACGTGGTCCACGAAAGATGGTAAGTCAGACTGAGGGAGAGAAGCGGAAGGGCTCACAAGTTCGCCAGGGAGAACAATGTTCTGGCCATATACGAAGTCGGATATTGTGCCTTTGAGGCCTTCCTTATAGATCGCACGAATGCTGAGGAGCACAAGGGGAAGGGCCTCCATCCATAGAGAGTCGTGGCATCGAAGAGCCGCCTTGAAAGTGCGGTGCCAGTGCTCGACTAGCCCGTTACTTTGTGGGTGATATGCTGTGGTATGGATACGCCAGATGCCGCAAAAGTTACAAATTCCGTTGAACAGGGCCGACTCAAATTGTCTGCCCTGGTCAGTCGTGATGATGGATGGGCATCCGAAATGTGATACCCATGACTCGACAAAAGCTCAAGCAACAGTTTGTGCTGTAATATTGGGGAGGGGGACAGCCTCGACCCAGCGAGTTGTTCGGTTGATAGACGAGCGAACATAACGAAAGCCGTTAGAGGGGGCAGAGGGCCAATCTGCTGGAAACGCCCAGGAGGGATCGAAAAGGCGCCGAGGGGGGGTGAAGTGTGCCTGTGTACTTTGCAGTGTTGGTATGTGACGCAGGAGCATGCCCATTGCTGGCAGTCCTTGTTGACATTTGTCCACACAAAGTGCTCCGCTACGAGGCAGGTGGATGCACGATCACCGGGGTGGGCTAAATTATGCAATGTGTTGAAGACAGCTCGACAGAACGTGGTTGGGATGAGGGGTCATAATGTGCCCATACTGTCATCGCACCAGATCTCATCAGATATGCCAGGGAAGGTGGTGCAGACAAAGTATAGTGAAGAATTAGAGTCTGAAATCAGGTTTTGTGTTTCCTCGTCAGCGGATTGGAGGTTAGGCAGTTCAGAGAGGTCTAACAGTGAATGGACGGCGCTGACTCGATAAAGGAAATCAGCAATTATATTGTCAGCACCCTTTATGTATCTGACATCAGTGGTGAACTGAGATATGAAGTCCATGTATCTGAAGCGGCGAGGAGTCGGGTCAGCTGGTGGGTTTGTGATGGCCGCAGCCAGGGGTTTGTGGTCTGTTAAAACATAGAAAGGGCGTCCCTCAACGTCAGTCCTAAAATGCTTAATCGCTTTGTAGACCGAGAGCAACTCACTGTCAAACGCGTAATATTTCTGTTGTGCATTGGTGAGCTTGCGCGAGAAGAACTGCAGAGGCGAAGTTTGGCCATCGATTGTCTGGCTAAGGACAGCGCCGATGGCAGTATTGCTCCCGTCTGTGGTGATGAAAAGTTGCGCATTGGGATGAGGATGCGCAATGGTACAGGCCTTGGCAAGAAGATTTTTGAGGGCAGTGAAAGAGTCAGTCATAGCAGGGATCCATGGAATGGGCCGAGATCCAGAAGTGTTGTTGCCTGCCAAGGCGTGCGTCAGTGGAGCCTGAATCTCCGTAGCCCGAGCTAGATGTCGGCGATAATAATTAACTGTCCCCAGAAAGTGCCGGAGCTCTTTGAATGACGAATGTCTGGGTAGGTTTAGTATTGTTTGTACTTTCTCAGGGGGCGGTGAAATGCTGTCAGCAGACACACGAAAACCGAGAGAAGTGACAGCTGCAATTTGTCCTGGTTGGTCTCGATGCCTGCTGCCATGAGAGTGTTCATAACAGTTTGCACATGTCGAATGTTGTCCTCAACGGAGGAGCTAAACAAGAGAATGTCATCAAGATATGCAAAGCAGAATTTTAGGTCGAATAGCACTTCGTTGAGAAGCGTTGCCAGGTCTGGGTTGCGTTTTTCAGACCGAAGGGCATGAATCAAAACTGAAATAACCCGATTGGGGTGGTGATTGCTGTCTTCTTGATGTCTTCATGTGCCGTGGGGATCTGGTGGTAGGCTCATTTGCAATCAATGATAGAGAACGTGGTCGCACCTGCGAGGGAACTGGTAAAGTCGGCAATGTTGGGTATAGGGTAGGTGTCCATAATTGTTCGTGTGTTCATTCGACGATAGTCTCCGCACATGCGCCAGGACCCATCTTTCTTGGGTGTCATATTTATGGACTAGACCATCTACTGACAGAGGGTTCAATGACGTTGGAGATTAGTAGTTCAGAAATCTGATTTTTAAGGTCGGAGAGGTGCTCGGGACAAAGTCGACATGGTTTATTGGAGATCGGGGGAACTGGCGTGAGGCGAAGCTTGTGAACCGTGCCGTTGGTGACGACGGAAATGTTACCGGCGGTGCAGGAGGCGGTTTGTTTACAATGTGTGGCGGGCGGGGCAGGCGAGGAGTGGTCACGGTGTTTGGAGCCACTTGGCGGATCTGACAGGAGCCGAGGTGGCAAAGTGTTCCAGGAGTCAACGCGATAAGATGGCCGCCGGCCCGAAGCAGTGGCACCGTGGTCGGGTGAGTCGTTAGTGAGTCCATTCTCTGAGGGCACGGCCTGTGGCAGCACGGTCGCGGGCGAAACGCTAGGCGCAAGTGCACTGTTTGTGTTGTCAGTGGCGGTCGCACAGCAGCGCGCAGGAGCTGATGTAGCATAGTTTGAGGTGCTGTCCGCAAGGAGCGGGGAGGGAGCCGTCAGTTCGGGAACATGTGACACTCGTCGCGCATGCGCACTTGTGTCCGGCCGAGTGTCAAACACTGCCGTGTTAGGAGGGTGTGGCCCTGCGGAACTGTCAGTACACATTATGGCAGTCTTGATAGCACAGTTGCGAGGGGTAGTGGGAGGTAAACACATGGACGCTCGATTGCTGGGATTGCAAGCAGATTCGGCGCACTTACTGACCTTGCCTTTGTCCTTGCTATAGTGTCTGTAATTCCTTTGCTGCATCGGAGAGCTGGAGCTGTGTTTCATGGAACCAGAGGGAGAGCTCGAAGTTTTCCTTGCATAGGCGAGTGACGTTTTTGTGCTTGACAAGGCACTTGTGCGTTGTTTCTTGTAGCGTTGTCGACAGAGACAAGCATGTACAGATGAGATGAACCCGGACTGATGTGTCACGGGGTGGGTTGCTCGACCAAGAACTAGGTAAGGTGAAAGTTTGTGGTGTCGCAAGAAGTCAATGTCTAGTATAGGTTCGTCAATTTCGCACACTAAAAAAGTCCACTCGAGTTTGCAGTTTGCGGAGAGTGAGACGACGTGTGAGGTTGAACCCGAGCATTGTAGTTCAGTGGAATTCACAGCTTGCAGTGAAGTATGATGAGGGCGGATGTTCGACAATGCTAAGAACATGGGCAGCAGTGAAACATCCACTAGGAAAAGGTGTCCCGACGAAATGTCTTTAATTTTAAAAATGGTTCAAATGGCTCTGAGCACTATGGGACTTAACATCTATGGTCATCAGTCCCCTAGAACTTAGAACTACTTAAACCTAACTAACCTAAGGACATCACACAACACCCAGCCGTCACGAGGCAGAGAAAATCCCTGACCCCGCCGGGACTTTAATTTTAAGTCATCCACAATTATCTGGTCGTTCCTGGACAGAATGGAGCACTAGGGGGTGCCTGTCATGTTGTGCGCAGGAGGCGGCACCTGAACTTACCTGCGACTGGCGTTTGGGAAGTAGCAGGGTGGTCTGCAGTTCCGTGCCGCCTCACCAAACCATGTGTGGAAGTAACAGTATGGGTAGCGCAGTTGCATTTCCTGCAGAAATTTTGTTGCCAGTGGCGGTGGCTGAGGTTTGGTGGCCACAGCAGGTTCGGTTGCAGGAGGGGGCGTGACCATGGGCAGAGCCAGTGACGTCCCAGTTGCTTGTTTACTGCTTCCCGGAGCGGGTTAAACGGTCGGCACAGTACGGCCCCGGCCACGTCCGGCCGCAGGGCGATGAACCTGAACCTGAGACTTGTCAGGTAGGCAGTGGCTGGCAAAATAGAGCAGTGATGCATCGTGTAGCTTATCAGCAATTATCATTCTTTGCTCGACAGGTTCAGGAGACCTTTGAGCCAGAGCAAAGCGGATGTGAGGAGATAGTTTATCTGACCAGATGGCGAGGAGAGCTGTGTCAGAGAATAGATTGGCACTGACAAGGGTACGTAGCTGTCCCCAGAGCTGGGAAGGTTTGTCATTGCCTAGTTGCTCAACGTGAAGCACTTGCCATATTGCTGCCTCAGTTGAGTGTGCAAGCTGATGTAGAACTGTCTTTTTGGCTAGAGTGTACCGGGTAGACGAGTCCGGGGCATCGACTAGGTCAGCAATCGAGTTCTCTTGGTCGTGCAGGTGGGTGATGAGGCACAGAAATCTGGTTGACTCGTCGAGTTTGTAATGGTCGAACACTTTGTCCACAATTTTGAACCAGGTTGTTGCTCTGTCGGTATTAAACGGTGGCAGCGTCAGTAAGCGTTGTAGAATGTTCGGAAGAACCGGTTGAGTAGAGCTCGTCGGGGCACTGCCTGAAACGAGCTGTTGTTCCTGTAGTATTCCAGGAGAATGTGCCTCCAGGGGATGTGGCAACGATGGCTGTTCGGGTGGCAGCATGAAGGTGACACGTTGTGGTTGAGCGAGATCCATCGCGAGACAGAAGGCCGACATGGGTGAGACACCGTAATGTGTCGATTGCGGTTGTGGAAGCTCAACACGTTGCGGGTGTGTTCAGATTGAAGCAACGCAGAAGACTGACGCGGATGAGGCACTGAGATGTGCCAAGAACAGTAGCGGGAGCTCGACTGGAGCTGGCGTGGGGGTGACAGGTGAGAAAAAGTTCAAAGTTTGAGAATGCGTGTTAGTCTGTGATCAGAGCCGGGGCCACCTGTGTTGCAGGGAGGCTGCGGAGGTGCGGGCTGTCCAGAAGCACAGTGTGGGAAATGATGTCGAACGTGGGACAGAATGTGTGAATGTTCACTGTTCATAGTCACTGCACTCCAAATGGTGTGCGGATAAGGTGAATGTTGTGGCACAAAACACTGAGGTGTAACAATGGGATGGAGGTGGAGGTCAGGCACAGATAACAAGTTATTGTTCTTGTTGCAGGCCGAGGTATCGAAGTAGGAAGGCAAGTGCTGATGCTGAACCGAGGCAGGCACAGGCGTGGTCGGATGCTGAGTTGGTTGACCTGTGAATGAAGCAGTTCTAGCCACGTGGCAGGTATCCGCATGATATTGCACGGATTGTGGCATGGAAAATCGTTGTCCTGGCGGTGGTAGGTTGTCCAACGAAGCATTTGCAGAAATCGGCATTGGTCCTGCACTGCACAGAGATCCGTAAGAGGTAACTGCACCGTCGATGAGGGAGGGCACATGTGGCGGGAACAAAGGCGTTTGATAGCCGGAGTCATGTGCACTCCTAACCTCACTTATTGTTGCAGGCTCAAAAACGTCGGGCGAAATCAGCAGAATCATCGAGTGAGAGGCATCGTGTTGCAGTCCTGGCAGGTGTACATCGCCCGCAACACGATGCATGTCGATCACAAAATCTGGCATTAGGCGCTGGGGCGAAGTCATTGTTTGACTGCTGTGTCGATGTAATACACGCAAAAATAACTGACGTGGAGGTCGCGGACACAGTAATATGGCGAAAACGGAAGACGTTACAACTTGAGGTCACCAGTGAGGAGGATTACCAGGTTGGTTGCACCAACTATCACACCCATTTAGCAATAGTTCATTTATTAACCTTAACACATACAAGGATCACAAAGAACCAAACTGCACATGGCGGAACAGCCAAAGATAATGCTTAGAGCCCAAAGATGAATGCATATTAATGTTGGTGTCGATTTCATCAGCGCCACAGGAGCAAAAATCACATATGAGCTTATCCAAGATTCAACCTTCGGTCAAAAGGACAAATGATGTACACAATCATAATACTAGAAGGAAAATGACATACATTACTCCACATCAAGTTTACCTTCAGCACAAAAGAAGGTGCACAATACTGCAGCTAGAATTTTTGATAACTTAGCCAGTGATATAAAATGTCTTACAGACAGCAAATGAAAATTTGGATTGTAATGTCTAAAAGGCAACTCATACCTGTAGATTAAAAGAAAATCTTAAAAATCATTAGCATGTAGCCATATCTACAAATTAATTTGCAAAATGAATCTAAAATGACTCATCCCATGTCGTAACAATTTATCATGCAAAATGGCCTATGGGACATGAAACCAACTAATTAACTAACCAACCTTTTGTAGTGAGTCTCTTTTTAACAAGAGAAGTAGTGAGTCAAAAATTTGCATCCTGCTTTGTCAGATTACCTGATACTAATTGCTCCAAAAAATGGACACTATCTGGACTCATTCTGTGGAGTTTGTGTTTGTGTTGGGAGAGTTCACAAGAAACTATAGCTGAAGAATGTCTCGTATTTATAGCATTGTAGTAGTAAGTGCTTAATTTCTAAAATTTTAGAAGCTGGAATGCACCTCTTCAACCGTACAACATGCCTCTCCTCCCAAGCCATAAAAATCATAAGTTTAGTTTTTTTAAAATTAGAATAAGAAATATTTTTTTCTCTTTTTGTTTACAAAGTACTGTTCTGAACTCCAGGTTTTTGAAACATGAGTCTTATAATCAAAACAATAAAACTACAATATTTAATATAAACAATATTTGCTACCTGCCATCTCTGCAGCAGTGACACTTTGCTTTCTAGTCTTGTTCTATACACATCAGAACAAGTTGGTAGTCTCTTGCCCATTGCATCACTTTGGCCATCCATTGTCATGTACACTGGTGCTGGCACAGTGGCAAATTATAGTTATGTTGTGATTTAATATGCATGTATTATTTTAAATAGCCATTACTATCTTGTTCTAATGACTCCAAAAAAAATTCTCAGGGAGGTGCCGGAATGCCATTCCACATGTTCACTCTGAAATTAAGCCCAGCACCCAGTAGACCTACTTCCTTTTATTTGTTAGTTTCTTGAGCTCTGAATGATGATAAGCCACAAAACACCCTCTCAGAAGAGCTCATGACTGCAACTGAAAGTGAAACAGAAACATGAGTCATGCTGTCTTGTTACTTGTGTGTGGTGAGTCACCTAGCATATCATATCACATATTGTATTATCCCAGTGGGAACACGAGTGTCGCACCAATAAGCATTGTGTCATGAGATCTTTATTCAAGCATGTCATATTGCATATTGTACAATCTCAGTGTGAAGTGTGCCTTAGAATGAATGGTGGCATTTTGTATTTGTATTTGTATTTGTAATTTGAATGGGCATTGTTAAGTGTCGACACTGCCTACCTCTATGACAGTGTTAGCAGTGTCCCCAACCACAAAGCTTAATTGCGAGTAATGAGATTTGCCTACCTAATGGCCGGCCGCGGTGGTCTCGCGGTTAAGGCGCTCAGTCCGGAACCGCGGGACTGCTACGGTCGCAGGTTCGAATCCTGCCTCGGGCATGGATGTGTGTGATGTCCTTAGGTTAGTTAAGTTTAAGTAGTTCTGAGTTCTAGGGGACTGATGACCACAGAAGTTAAGTCCCATAGTGCTCAGAGCCATTTGAACCAACCTACCTAATGTTTACTACATGAGAAGACAAGGAATAATGTGAACAATGGTCACATTGGCATGATATAACATCATTACTGAAACAAAACCTGTCCTCCTTTTGCATGACCAGACCATTCATGAAATTTGAGCTGATTGTTGCCATTGTCATTCATATCTGTTTCACTGTTAATTAAGTTTGCATTATCTTTTCAAGAGCTTTGAATGAAATGTGTAAAGCTACCCCTTAAGATCCATCACCCCTTAAAATCCACAGCCCTATAATCGAATCAGCATAATAAGATCTCTGACAGCTGTAGTGGACTGAGTGCAGTAGTTTTGTCCACCTTTCTCAACTGATTACATGGTGTAATGTTGTAAACATCTCTGAGGAACAACTCAGTATTGACACAGCTGTATAGACAGCTATTGTTTTCACTTGCAGCCATTAATGCTACACAACTGAAAGCTGGTAACAGTGCTGCTGATTGTCAAGGGTCTCCTTAAGCTGACTCAAATATAGGCAACTGTCTAATTTGACTAGACATAAAGTCCCCTCTGGTACAAATCTCTGGTAAAAATACATTCAATGTAAGAATTTTTGTGCTGTTGTTCCAGCCACTGAATGGCTCATCACCCAGAAGCTTAGACCTCTCCCCCAAGGAAATTTGTGCAGCTGAGGCAATAGATACATGATGTTTATGTTACTCTCAGTGGAAACACATGTGGTCCAAACAAGAGATAAATCGTCAGGGGTGTGTTGCCCTTTAGAGGAGGTACCTAAGGTGTAGTGGAACCACTGTCTACATAGTTTAAGTTTGTGAAGAGAAATACTGCAATTCATTTACAGTGTATGCAATGGCATTTACTAATGAGGTATTTGTGAACATACTCTTATATAGTGGCAAATGTCACCAAGATGCATCAAGAGCAACAGAACTGTATGATCTCCAACTCATCCCATTTTAATTCATACCACCCAAAACACTTTGCGAGACTGGAAGTTTTGGCTCTAGAAAATGATACCTACAAAGCTGAAGAAGTAGCTGTTCTTGCAGCTGTTGTAACAAATCCACATGTCAGTTCTTGTCAAATACAAAGAGAGGTTACTAACAGCCAAATGTAATGGAACTGACAAATAGACATCATTTTGTTCTATTACACACTAAAGTCATGTTAAAAAAAGCTTTTGCTTAAGATAATACTAAGTTAGGTGTTGCGATCAATAATTGATATTGGAAATGTATGTTCTTTGTATCTTATGACCGTGATCTTTGGTCTACAATGGGTTTTCGGCCACTTGAGTGTTGGCCGCAGTTGAGTGTAGTTGAGTATCTAGTTTTGACAATAAAAGTGTGTTTTCGATACAAAGAAACCGTGGAATACTGCGTCATGATTTCGACAGTCCAGTGATAATTAAAAAACCCGCACCTTTTCTTAAACCCAGAGCAGCAAAGGAATCATCGCCTAGACAACGAGAAGCCACATGGACAACCCAGACTCAGCAGCATCAACAAAGGAGTCATCATGGCCAACTCTACTAAAGTAGTATACAGCCATTAGCCACACCATAATGGTGTCCTTATGGAGATAACTTTTCCTGCACAGTAGAGAGGGTTCGTGACACAAAGAAGCATTCTTCACATTTTTCACGGACACGAATACCCATTCAATATTTCTCTACATTATGAGTTACATGACACTGATTTTCAGCATTACTTTGAATACTGTGAGTGGGTTTTCCACCAAGACAATAAATAATTCTATGGAGAAAGTATTGTTTACTGCTAAGGCCATGTTTGCAACTCAAAGGAATATGAATTTGAAAAACATACACTAGTGGTGTTATAACGGTACAGCCTCCGCAGGACTCATATGATATGTCCGATACCACCTTTTTTTTATATGCATCTGGATGGTTATCAGACAATTCAGTGCTTCCTAAGGCCTTGTATGTGTGTCTGTACATAAATCATTCTGTCCTATTTTATAAAAAATTTGATATTCATTGCGAAGGCTTGTGGAATGTTCTGGAAGCACGTGCGTTGTTGTAATTATCGGTGGATTGTTGTCATTGGTAAAATTAAGTACATATACTAAATTAAGTAACTAATCGAGAAATTGAAGTAATGAGTCCTTAGAAATAAATAACTAGAGACCGCAGAGATGATAGCATGAAAAATCAATGCTTCTAACTAACAAAATTGCAATCTAAAAATCCAGTAACCTTAGACCTCACTATCTTGAGAAACAACTTAAAAGTTATTACCAAGTGATGTATTTTCATTTGTTATTTATTTTTCTGTCTTCCTCTGTAACTAATATTGTTTGTAATTACATTTATAACTAACTCTCAAATTGTTTACATCTCACTGTTTTCCAGTTTCCAGAATTTGATGTCTTATTTGTACATTCTATGTATGTAATTGGATAAAGCATGAGCTCTGTACTACCATTAAATATTAGTAACCAAATCCAAACTGTAATTAATTATGTAACTGAAATAATTTGAGAGAAATTATTGTAATTAAAGTTCAGAATGATTTTCTTATGGAAAATTGAAGATATTACTATAAAAGATTTGTGTTTCTATATTGTATTTTATACCTTATTTGGCTGTAACATGTTTCTTTACATTTTGTAAATTTTAATTGTAACATCAAAATTGTACAAAATTAATAATACTTTATTTTGGAAGTTATTGTTAAAATTCTATATAAAGAAATACAGCGAGGCTGTAAGTTGGTTGTTTAGTTGTTGTTTTGTCAGTCAGTTTTAAAGTTGCTTTTGGAAGTCAAAGAGATCAGTGAAGTCTGTCCGTGTTTTGTGTAGATGACAAGTGTGCAGTTCGTATGTCAATTAATGTGAATTAACTTTGTGAAGCATGAAAATTTACCATTCATTCATCAATGAACCAGTCAGTCATGAATTGTTACAGTGTTCAGCTGACGACACTGGAGTGTGAATGTTTGATGCGGCGCACACGTAGATGGTACATGGCTCACCACTATTTCATTGATGGATGCATTAAGAACTCAGAGGATTTCTTACATTGATTAGAGAGGTAGCATTTGAATAACTTTGATATTTTCATAAGTTTTGATATGGCCTCCCTTTTTATTTATGTTCCTCTGTCTTATTTGCTACATTTAACTGAAGTTATGGTTGGTGTCAAATTAACTAATCTAATGTTGACTTCCATTTACTTTTTATTCAGTGACCAGTGTTATGAACAGACAGATGGAGTTGTGAAGGTAAGCCTTTGTTACCTAGTATTTCCACTCTGTTTATGGAAGATTTTGAGGAGTACATCTTGGAGTCAGTGACAGTGGCAGTTATACCTGACAATATGCTTCACTGTAGAGCTAGAAGAGGTCAGCTGCTTTCTCTTCCTTGATGTATTGGTCTGGAGGAATGCTGATGATTCAGTGGGGCACGCCATTCACAGGAATCCAACTTACATTGATTTGTATCTTCAGCTTGACAGTTGTCACCATCCGGCTCTGTACAGATTGATACTTAATACCTTGGTACACAGGGTGCACATCATTGTGGATTGTGAATATTTGTCAGCTGAGTTAGCCTTCCTCAAAGCCACCTTTCCCCAGAATGGTTATAGTGAAATACATATCCAACAGGATTCGTTATGTTCTTTGGAAACGCAAGTGTGTTTTCTCATCATCATCTAAGATTACTGAGTGTATTCTCCTGCTCTGATGCACCTGTGCTGGGATATACAATGTTAAAATCTTGAATTTCTTAAACTTGAAGAAAACAACATTTTAAATAAGGTGCCAGGAGTATGAGATTTTTTGCACTATGTCAAGTATAAAATCACTTTTGAGTCCCTGATGACATGAACGTGGCTGTTGCTCCATCCCTGGCTTCTTATTCAGAGGTCTGATACATCCACTATTTACTGTGGATCTTCAATGTATGGTTGTATGTATCTGATTCCTTTACACCCACTCAGAGTCTCTGGATGGTCTGCCATACTAAACACCAAAGACCGATGCAGCTCTAATATTTTGAGTCAGGGGTTTACAAACGTTTGCACCTGGGCACAGTGCACATCTTCCTGCTTTTGCATTTCAGAATGTTCAATGATTTTGCCATTTGTTCCTATGTCTGCAAGATGTGGCAGTGAGGCCAGTTTCATGTTGAACATAAGGCTCAGGAATAGTACACCTTCCTTAAAATTTAAAACACAGTCTGATGTTTTGAGTGCTGGTTGCTTCAGACTATGACTTGGCTCATTAAAATTTACATAAATAGTATTCTCTTATTAGAACCTGAAACCAGCTGCACTGGTCCTTCCTAGGCTCCTGATGGTCAGCTTCAGTTACCATATTGTGCTTGTAAGATCAGATGAAGCATAAAACTAGTAAAATCATCCACAAAAAGTGAATTTTTAATAAAGATCTTGACTGTGACTGAGTTTCCATTGATAGCTATCACCAATAGTGTTATACTTAGCACACTACCTTGGAGAACTCATTTCCCCTGAAAAAAGTGGTCTGCAGGACATCACCAATGCAATAGTGGAAGTACAGTTACTTAAGGAAATTCTAAATAAGTATTCCCATTTCATAGCAAGCACAGACATAACAAGAAGAACCGCAACACCACAGGATGATTAAATAAGTATTGGCAGGTATCCACATAGTTCCCATTCATGAAATTGGAGATGAATATTGTATCTCCAAGTGGTGGTGTATTTTTTTTCCAGGCCAGAAGAGAAACAGACTAAAAGGACTCAACACAAAAAATACTATCATATTGCTGTCTCCAGTAGGCTGAAGTAACCAACGATGGAGTGGTTATCATCTGAAACCACATCAGAAGTGACTCAGGCAGTTTTGTGATTCGAGGTACCATACAAGGCAGCAGTATTCATTCTACAGTTTTTCCAATACAACTGGTGAGAAAATTGATCCAGTAACTGCTATGGCTGGTAAGATGCTTGCCTGGATTTGAAATGAAGCAAGCTGGAATCTAGTCCATCTGTTAAGTTTTTTGAACCCAAGAATAGCTAATATTTATGTAAAAGCTCAGTTACACTTATATTTCAACTGTCTAGACTTACCTTCCTAATTACAATGATGCAAGTGGTTTCAACAGAAGATTGAGTAACTAAAGATTACAGCTTATTGAAGTTATGACAATGTCATATACTGGTCAAACACTGTGAGAAAATGAGCAGTAGAGGAGGTATTGTTAGCAATCATTCAGAAGTAAACATGCCTGAAATTGTGAGAACATATCTGGAATTATCTGATATTAGTTACCTCATGAAATAATTGCCATTAAAGGTTAGAACATAAAAATTTCAATACCTATTTTGCTTTAATGGCTACCACATCTGAATTTTGACAACATAATTTTATTGATGTATTTTTTCAGCTGCAGGTAACACCTGCCATTAATTAATTCAGTCAGTAATTAAGATTTTGAATATTCTGAATCATGAAATATTTATTTCAAGATAGATGCCATTCTTGTAAATAGAGGATTTCAGGTGACATGTAACACTAATGTTCCATGTACTTTTGTAAATTAAAACCTGAAACATTTTTTGTAAAGCAAACAACAGCAAAGACTTAGAGTCAATGCAAAATAGCACAATTTAACCTAGACAATTTCAAAGCATTATGTAATTTCAGAATTCACATTATGTTCTTATGCATGTCCTTAAATGACCACTCCTCCCTCAAAACTGGCAGTCTGTGGCCCAAGCTCATCCATATCACTTAATTATGGCGATTCATGTGGAAGTCAGTGACTGACCAGCACACAGGTAACAACTTTATGTTGGACCTGTAAGAGTTTGTGGCAGGCAAGCATTCAGATAACATCATCATCATGTTGGTTTGGCTGGAAGTCTGCAACCAGTGAGTAACTAGGCAACATCTCCATGTCAGACCACATGTTAAGTTCAGGGTCAATAAACACATGAATATGATCTATGTAAAAAGAGTCTGTCACCAGTGTTCACAGTAACAAAACATATGTTATTTAATGTAATGTAGAGTGTCTGCAATCAAGAAATGACTTTGGTACTGAACCTCAAGTGTGAAATAGTAAATATGAAACTTGCTGATATTCCACTATCATTAACTGGTGCACTGATTTATTAATCTCCATCTACATATATACTCTGCTAGCCACCAAGCAGTGTGTGGCGGAGGGCACAACTCCTCAGTATGAGCTCTAATTTCCCTATCTTTGAATGGTGATCATTGCACAATTTGAAAGTTAGTGGTAACAATATATGCCCTACATCCTCAGTGAAATTCGGATTTCAGAATTTAGTGAGCAGCCCCTTCCATTTAGCGTCTTGTCTGTCTGCAAGTGTGTCCCACTTCAGACTTTCTATGAGATTTGTAATGCTCTCACAATGGCTAAATACACCAGTCACTAATCTTGCCAGTCTTCTTTGGACCTTCTCAATCTCTTGAATTAGACCCAATTGGTAAGGGTCCCATACAGTGAACAGTACTCTAAGACTGGATGAACTAACATATTGTAAGCAATTTCCTTTGTTGAAGGACTGCATTGCTTTAGGATTCTACCAATAAACCGCAATCTAGAGTTCGCCTTACCTGTTACTTGTGTAATCTGATCATTCCATTTGAGATCATTTCGAACAGTCACACCCAGATACTTGATGGATGTTACTGCTTCCAAATATGGGCCATTTATGTTGTACTCACACATTAATAGGGATTTTCACCTTTGTTATACACAGTAGGTTACACTTACTAATATTGAGAGATAACTGCCAGTCATTGCACCACGCATTTATTTTCTGCAAATCCTCATTGATTTGATCACAACTTTCATGTGATACTACTTTCCTGTAGATTACACCATCATCGGCAAACAGTCTAAGGCCACTGTCAATACCATCAAGCAGATCGTTTATGTAAATCCTAAAAAGCAGCGAACCTATTACGCTGCCCTGGGGCATACTTGAAGTTACACTTGTTTCTGTTGAAGTCACCCCGTTCAGGATGACATACTGCTCTATCTGTTAGTAAACTTTCTATCCAATCACATGTGACATCAGATAGACCATAAGCGCACACTTTTCGTAGGAAGTGACAGTGCGGAACTGAGTCGAAAGCCTTTTGAAAGTCGAGAAATATGGCTTCAATCTGTGAGCTGGCATCTAGAGCCTGTTGCATACCACACTCAAAGAGGGCCAGCTGTGCCTTGCATGGCTGCTGTTTCCTAAAACCGTGCTGGTTTCTGCAGATGAGGTTCTCAGAGTCTAGAAAGGTCATTATGTCTGAACACAAAATATGTTCCATGATTTTACAACAAACCGAAGTCAGTGAATCTTGGTGATAATACTGTACTTTGTATGCACTGTTACTTTCATGTGTCTGCCACTATACATTATACCACTGTGAACTTTAACCAATACTGGGACAGTGTTTAATAACTGGGTGATTCTTCTTCCATGCGTATTTGCAAAGCAAGAGATGCATGTCCCTTTACCTGTATAAACTTTGAATTGTAAAACTGAAACTTGCAATCAGTTACTGTATAGTCCAAATAAAGTGGTATGAACCACTTTTAAATTCATTTCTTGTTTGTTCAACATCATTTGGTATTATCCTTCATAGTATCCGTTTCCAGGCTATCTTTTCAGTACAATAAGATATGAGACATCAAGATTTGACAGAACCAAGTGTAACATCAAACTACAGGTAAGTGGACCATCACAGTTTCAGTAACGTAACCAATATTGTCTCCTTCCACTTATCTGGATACTGTCCATCAAACTAGATTTTATTGAAGGACTATGGAAGTTTGTCTATGGCTCTCAGAAACAGATGACACATCATGGCATAAAGAATCTGATCTAGTCTTGTTACTGTTTCTTGCACTGAAAAGAGAGGTGATTTCATTTCCTTCATGGAGGACATGTGCTTGTGTGTTCTTCTTTATTCAAGAAGCAGCTTAAGACCTACGTTTGAACTTCTGCAGAACGATGTGGCTCCAGTTGCTGAGGGTCATTCTTCACCCAACAAAGGGACAGGTTGTCTTATGAGATGACTGCTAGACTTTGGTATGTATTCTTCAACAATTTGGTGGATCATGCAGCTGACATGATCCACCATCTCCTAGACACTTTCTTTGTGTTCAGATTCTGCCTGTCTGTTTAATTTCCAATTACCCTGTTAAGCAACTACTTTTGTGATTTTTTTGACTACATCTCTGTTCATCAGATGGATCTTGACTGGATAGTGGTCACTGAAATTGATCTACAGCCACTTCCTGGAGAATAGTATCTCTGAGAGATGGAGAGCAGAAGCACAAGTTAGTTGCTGACAGCAAACCATATAGTTGTACAAACATCTGTCACCTAAGAAGAATTCCAAAGGCACATGCCCTCCAATTGGACAAGTTTCTCAATGACCTAACTCCTATGGTACGTGGTAACTGAACCTCACAACGTGCTGTTTTTTTCCTACGATACATGTGTAGAGTAAGCTAGAAGTAGTTGCCATTATTATTGTTGTTCATAACTTAGTAGCAGACATAATTTTTTTGCTAATGTACTACACAGTAGTACTCTGCAATGGCTCTTTCCATCTGTTAATGAGTAACTTGACTCATTCCTCATGCATGAAGGCTGTTTTTTCATTATGGGATTTATGGAACGCAGTTTGTGAAGGAATGGTTGTGTATTTATAATGTTGTGCATGAAATAAATTTTTTTGATAGATTAATGAGCTTAAGCTAAGCATATTGTTGTGTGCACACATGGATTAGTAATTGCTCTTGTGTGCAACTAAAAGTATGGTGATCTGTTGAAAGAACAGGGACATATTCTGTTTTGTAATTAACTCATGCACAATGGCCACAACCAGTTTGGAAAATCTGAATACTGTTTATGAAATAAGTGAGGAATTGTGGAGTAAACCATGTTCCTGTAACAAAACAGCAAGAAAATGTATGAGTTGTGTAAAGTGTAAGAGATAATTCCATTACTTGTATGTAAATGCACCTAATAGCATGAAAATCTGGAAGTGCAGTGATTGTTTTCGCACTGAATGTGAAGATATGGATGAAATCAAAACAGACCCATTAAAAACATATATTTGTGAAAAGTTAAAGAACAGACTCAGAACAGTAAGAAAGGCACTAAAGGGTTAAAAAACAATTACAGGGTGAGTCACAAGGTTTTCCCCAGGTTTCTGGAGGTTATTCCTTAGGTTATTTGGAACAAAAAATGTAAATACAGTAATGTGATCATATCCACAATTAAGGAGCTAAATCAAAGTTCCAAAAGATGCCACGGTGTATGGAGCACTACATTTGTGTTCACAGGACACACAATCAGTCTTAGGTAGACAAATGCCGTGAGTGGTATGTTTGCATAACAACCACGTTGTTAATACTGCAATCACTGTTTACAGTTATTGTCTCCTGTGTACAATACATTTTGCGATGCTGTAAAAGTTTTCACTGCAAGAGTATGGAGAGATGATGTACATTTTGGGCTTCTGTGATGATAATGCGAAAGCTGCTGTTCCTAATATCACTGTTGGTATCCTAATCTTAGTGGAACATGTCAAACATTGCTAGAAACTGGTACTCTCCCCAGTATTTGCATTCACTCCAAAAGACATCATGATGTTCAAGAAGAGGAAAGCATTCTTAATTCAGTAGAATGCAGTCCTTGTTCAAGTAAAATATGCCTAGCTACCTGAATGAACATTTCACAATCTCAAGTATGTAGGATTCTTCACGAGAACAGACTGTATCCTTTTCATGTGCAGAAAGTTCACCATGTAGAGCCACATGATTGTGCCAACCATTTGCACTTTTGTAACTGGCTAAATGGAAATCAGTAGCTCTATCACTTCACAATTTTCATTGGTGAGGCAACCTTTACAAGAGATGGCATCAACAACATGCAAAATGCATGTCTGGGCAGACGAAAATCCCCATGCCATGGTAGTATCTCAATTTCAATGCAGCTTCAGTGTCGATGCCTGGTTTGGTGTTGTGTGTGACCAGTTACTGGAGACATTTATTCTCCTGGGAAATTTAAATGGTCAAATGTACGGTAACTTTTTATGAGAAGAATTATCACAACTTCTTGAAGATGTTCCTCTGGAAACAAGACACCACATGTACGTCCAACATGATGGGGTACCTGCACACTTCCACCATGTGGTAACAGATATCTCAGTCAGGTTCCCTCATTGATGGATAGGTTGTGGAAGCCCTATCAACTGGCCTGCCAGATCCCCAGATATAACACCCATAGATTACTGCATATGGGGGTAGATGAAAGACATTACATAAGGAGTTAAGGTGGAAACATGAGAAGAATTGATACAATATATTTCAAATGCCGCAACATCAATAAGGAACAAGCATGTGAAATTACAAAATACTACTTGTGTGGTTCATTTCCATGCGAATCTTTGCCTTCAACTGTAGGGAGGAAATTTTGAGCACTTGCTTTAAATCCACTCTGAATGCAAGAGATTGCTACAAAATTGTCTAAATTAACTATTATGTGCATTTTTTATAGTGAAATTTTACAACAAAAGTTTTTTCTGCCTTTTTCCTGAGTTTTTCAATTACTGTAGCTCCTTAATTATGGATCTGATCCCATTACTTCATTTACAGTTTTTGTTCCAAAGAACCTAAGGAATACACTCCAGAAACCGGGGGAAAACCTCATGACTCACCCTGTATATGTGTACTAATAAACAAACTCCAGAAGTAAGAATCAGCGAAGAAAAAATTTGTGTAAAAACTACAGAGTCGAGATGTCCAGTATAAAGCACGATTCACAACACAGTGTGCATACCACAACACAGAATGCAGTTTTAAAAGGAAAGCAAAGGGTGCAGCAATGAAAACACAAACCATTTCTCCTGAGAGTCAGTTAGTGAGTAGGAGACCCAAAATATTCATTGCCTCTGATATCCATGCCAGAGACTGTGCAAGAAACAGATTAAATTTAGCTTCAAATAAATATGAGATTGAAGGGAAGGTGATACCAGGTGCTCCCACTAGTGTAATATTACAAAAATACAGTGACCTACATAAGCTGAGAGTTGAAGATTTTGCAGTTATTTGGGCAAGGGGTAATGACATAGCGAAGAATGAAGCGAACTCGGCAATTTGTTCACTACAAAAAGCCTTGTCAGCATTACAAAATACAAATGTGATTGTAGTTGGAGTACCACACAGGCATGACCTGACTGAATGGTCTTGTGTAAACCAAGAAATTCAATCCACAAACAGAAAACTAAAAAAATAGTGAAAGGCTTTCACAGCACTTGTTTTACTAATAGTCCAAGTAACAAGGAGATGTATACAGCACATGGACAGCACCTAAATGTAACTGGTAAGGAACTAATGGCCACAAGCATTCATGAATCAGTGGAAGAAAACAGGGAAGTGTACAAAACAGCAACGGAACTTAAATGGAAAGATCCTGCAGTCTCAGATAAAGAATCAGTGAGAATGGTTACTGACACAACTCCTGTACAAATAACAACAGAATCCTTGAAAGTGAATACTGTATCTGTGGAGAATGCAATTACTCAAGAAATAACAGAGATCAGTGCAATAGTTAGAAGAAGCAGCAAATGATGTGACAGGAAAGAAGACACCATACAAAGACAGACCTACTTGCAGAAAGGCCAGCAACTCAACCTCAAGGAGTGAGAATACCAACAGGTGGAATACACCAGTCAACCCAAAGAAAGAAATCACTACAAAGGAACCAGGATTTTTGGTGAGATCAGTGGCGGTTTCTCAGAAGGAAACAGTTAACAAAGTGAGTCAACAAATGGATGAACAGATGTGTGAGTATCATAATGCAGATGATCACAGCACACCAAGATTAGGGACATTAACTGAACCTACAACTTCAAATATAGGGTCAAATTGCTCTCACAGGAATACAGAGACAAACTACTTACTTTTCTACAAGTTAACATATGTTGTACTAGAAATAAGATTTTAGAATTAGAACATGTATGTAACTCTGAGCATATAGATATTTTATGTGTATCTGAGCACTGGTTAACCCAAAAACAAGTAAATCTATTTGTTGCCCAAGAGTATGTTGTGGGGAGACATGATATGTAGAAAACAGAGAAGGAATGGTGGGCTGAAATTTTTGTCAAAGAGGGAATAAATTTTTCCAGAATTGATGTATCTATGCACTCCTCAGAACTAGATGGGGAGTTTAGTTGTGTAAAACTAATGAATGAAAATACAGTGGTAGTTAGCCTATATAGGTCGCCAGATGGTGATGTAAATTTGTTTATTGAAAAATGTGAATTAATAGTTAAAAAGATATTGAAGAGTAAGACAAGAATTGCTATCTGTGGGATGTAAATTTGTTTATTGAAAAATGTGAATTAATAGTTAAAAAGATATTGAAGAGTAAGACAAGAATTGCTATCTGTGGTGATTTCAACACAGAAATGGCAAACACACAGAGGCAAGCCACTAGAACATTGTTGAATGTGCTAAGATTACACAGATCTGCAAAAAATATTTTTTGAAAGTTGTTTGAAATTTAATAACTGACTTTAATGTACTTTTCAGCGCTGATTTCAAAAATTCAATCTATTTTTTTTTTTTTATCACATCAGGTTTTCTCACAAAAAAGGAGTATTTTTGGGTATAATAACAAAATTTAAGCAATTTATCACATTTTTTCCAACGTTATAAAATTTTATTTTATTTATAAATAATGTTCTAAACTACATTTCCAGTACACTTCCATTTCTCTTTAAGCTCATAAGTCCTTATAATAATGCTTTCACTTTCTGTCGATGCTTCTTTTATTGCTTTTCCGGCTGTGGACTCATTGAGGATCATCTCTTTTTATCATCCAGCAGCAGTCCACTGTCATGTTGAAGTTCCATCTTCCTTGATATCTTCTTTCCATTTCTTTGATGTCTTAGTGGAATCTTTTGCCCTGCTCTTCACTTACATCACCAAGGTTTGCAGGGAAGTACTCAAGATATGAGCAGAGAAAATGAACTTTAATGCTCATGTTACAGCCCAGCTTCTTAAAGCTGTCAAGCATGTCTGCAATGATTATACTGTAGTTTGGATCTCTTTTGTTTCCTAGGAAACCAGTAATAGCTAATTTAAAAGATGTTCATGCTGCCTTTTCTGTTGTTTCCATTTTGTCCACAAAGTTGGGATGTGTCATTAGTTTTCTGATGTCTGGTCTGACAAAAATTCCTTGCTTTACCTTTGCCTCAGACAAACCAGGAAACTGTCCACAAAGATATCTGAAAGACTCCTCTTCTTTTGGCAATGCCTTATCAAATTTTTTCATTAGCCTCAACTTTATGTGAAATGGTGGAAGTAACAACTTTTTGGGATCCACAAGGCTTTTCCTCTCAACATTTTTAACCCCTATCTGTAAGGCTTTTCTCAAGGGCCAAGCTTTTTTTTATGTGGTGTTGCTTTCTGTCTCTTCTGTACCATTCACAGAGAAAGCAAGGGAACTTTGTATAGCCACTTTGTTGACCAAGCATCGTTGAACTCACTTTCAAATCACCACATAGTGTCCATTTGTGGTCTGAATAGCAGAGTTTGCTCAAAACCAATTCAAGGTTTTCATAACATTCTTTTAAGTGAACCGAGTGTCCAACTGGTATAGTATAAAACAACAAAAAAATCCTGGAATTTTAAAAAAATTCACACGTTTTTCTCGGATGAGAAAATTCAGGGTTTTTCCCAGATTTCCCGACTGTCCCTGGGCCTATATACCATGAATCTACTTAGTAAGAGACATAATCTTATGTTAAAAGTTTAACGCAGTAGGTCAAGTATTACAGTTAGAAACTGGCAGCACAACCCACAGTGTGCAAATTACCCAGACTATATTCAACCGGTATTTGAGAATGAGACCATTTAGTGACTTCCAGTGAACTTTACACAGCATTTAAAACCTTTTCTAAACTTTTTCTCGCTTATAGCCCTATAAAATAATAAGAGAAAAACAGTTTATAGCTTACTAAATGTTCGCCATTTTAGCTTCAAGCATTATGTTTTAATTTGTTGCCTCCTTACTACAGTTATGTTTCTTTCAGACGTCTGAAGCTGTTTTTCTCATGGGAGCTCGATTCTTTAAGGAATCGTGGGTGGGGGTGTTTCTGCTCCATCCATAAACTAATCCAGTGAAGACTATTTTCCCTCTCCAGAAGAACGACTAAACAACAAAAGATAAGTTGCTCAGGTGTTTTATAAAATGATATTGCTTTTAAAATGTATTTTTAAAGGTTTTATATTTAACACTAAATTAATTTGTACTATTTCATACACAAACTTTGACATACCTGTACTAAAACTAGATGATTTAAAAAATTAACTAGATGATTTAAAAAATTTGTTGAGTAAAAGTTATTCGTAAAAACACCTTGGACTGATATACAAATGTCTGTGTCAAAATTTTGTTGTTGAAGGTTTGGAACATTGCAGTGGCAGAGACTTTTGCAAATTTGAGCTGATAGCCTACTCCGGCGCTTTATGCTCTCGGCTGGACGTTCGAAAGCACTTTTCCCCATGCTGGAAACGCTGATCACTTTCTTGCACCAAGTACATCTAGCATTTGTACTGTTTTTGTTATCAGGAGCAACCCGCGGAAACAGAAGCTCATACGACTTTCCATACTGCATTGTGCTTGTACGTGATTTTGACATTTTTGAGATTTCAACATCTCCAAGACGAAAACACTATTTTAAATAAACTGCTGGCGCGAACTTGTTCAGTGTTGTTCTACAATCTCATTCCGTTCGTTCTCTTTCCAATTATTGTTAATTATACAATGTTACGGCACCAACTGTGATTACCAAGCGTTCTTTACTTGATGGTCTGAGCAGATTTTCTTTATTTAAGTCGTTAAGGGGTTGTCTATCTTTATTCAACTACTTAAAAGTGAAAGTACTACCCATACATGAACGTATTTGAAGGAAAGCGTTTATTTTATTTTATTTTATTTTGTAGCTCTTGCACTTCGTGCTGCTAGGGACTACTGCCAGCAACGCGATCCAACAGTGTGTGACACTGTAGCAAGTAGCCATAATGCAATGATCAGTCACTTGTTTCAACGTCATCCGTGTGGGTGCGTGAACGGGAAAATGATGAACGAAGAACCTACTACTGGCCCATTCGTATTTGCGACGCCATCGACACGGGGTAGAGCAAGAAAAATTATTATAAACGTCGCTCAGTGCTGCGGAAGAAAACGCAAACAGGAGAGTACATTTTTTTTAAAAAAAGTTGAATAATTACTTTATACTAATAATTGTATAAACGCTGCAAAATGAGACACAATCACAAATGTTTAAAATGTCATTCGACTCCTCCTGTTTGAATAGCTGTGTTACAACATCCTTGATTTAAATTTTATGATTACCCAAGTTATTGCCACTCCGCTCGACAAAATGGCTAAGCAAGCTTTCGCAAGCTACTGATTTATCGACACAAGATTGTGGATTACCCCACGATAGCTTTAACTTCTCCATTCATAATATTCTGTCTGTTGCCGTCGAACACTTGTTCAGCCCTACAGACCTGTTCAACACATATCGGTACAGTTCATTACTCTTCGTGGATTTGGAAAACATCAATTATGTGAAACCCAACTCGCACTTTTCTCACATTGCATACTGAAAGCTATGGATCAAGGTAACCAATTAGATGCAAAATTTACTGATTTCCAACAGCATTTGGCTCAGTACTGGGTATCAAGTAAAATTTGTGACTGGATTGAGGACTTTTTGGTGGGGAGGGCACAGCATGTTATCTTGGATGAAGTATTATCTGAAATAAGCTGCATAAATATTCAACGATATCTTGACAAGATTTCAAAATGGTGCAGAGATTTGCAACTTGCTCTAAATGTTCAGAAATGTAAGATTTTGGACTTTACAAAACGAAAAAACGTAGCATCCCATGAATATAATATCATTGAGTCACTGTTGGAATTGGGCAACTCAGACAATTATCCATGTGTAACATTTTCTAGAGATATGAAAGGGATCACAGGTTCAGTCGTGGTTAAAACAGGTAGGCTATAGGCATTAGTCTATTTGGAGAATACTGTGGAAGTGCAATCAGTCTACAAAGGAGATTGCTTACAAATCACTCATGCGACCTGCTCAAATGTGTGGGACCATTCCAGATAGGACTAACAGGGGACACTGAACATTTTCAGAGATGGTCAGCGCAAATGGTCACAGGCTTGTTTAATTCATCGGAGAGCATCATAGAGATACTGAAGGAACTGAACGAAGACTCTTGAAGATATTTATAAACAATCCCAGGAAAGTCTTTTACTAAAGTTTCAAAAACTAGCTTTAAATGATTCCTCTAGGAATATATTACAAACCCCCCACACACATATCGCTCACATAGGGATCTTGAGGATAAGATTAGAATAATTACTACATGCACAGAGGCATTCAAACATTCTTCCTGCATTACATATGCAAAGTTTTAAAAAACTGTGAACATTCTTTGAAGCCGGGAAGCAACTGCTTAATAATAAGAGGTGCTGATGATGTTTATAGGAACGAGGGCAAACTCGCCACAAGAGCTCTAAGAAGTACATTACAGAAAATTACAGATGTTAATTTCTTCATTGCCAGTATTCCACAAAGACATGATCTTATAGGACAATCCTGTGTCAACAAAGAAATCACAGTTACTAATAGGAAATTTGAGAAAATCTGCCGAAGCCTCCCAAATGCCACATATGTGGACGTACCATCTACAGAGAGAAGTCATTTTACCAGGCATGGGCTTCACAGAAATAAACTCGGATAATCATTCGTTAGTCGAGAAATCCTTAATGCAGTGAAGGCAGTTAGGGACAAGAATAGCATGACCATACCACTTCCACCACCAAACACAGCAACTGAAAATTTCCAACAAGAAAATGAAACTGAATCACTGACAACAAGTCCAGCACAAGAATCTCCACTTTCCTCAAAAGCAGCTGAGATAAATGATTCAACTATGACAGAAGTTTCCAAAGCAGCTTCAGCAGAAGCAGCTACATACCACGCAACTGCATCATATTTAAAAAAAAAAAAAAAAAAAAAAAAAAAAAAAAAAAAAAAAAAAAAAAAAAAAAAAAAAAAAAACGCCTGCTGTGCCAGCAGCCAACGACCTTTCATCAGTATTGGCCCTTCCTCAGTCTTCAACAGTGAAAGACTTTTCACCAGCTTCACCATCATCAGCAGTAACAGAAGCAAACAGAAGAAGCACAAGAACCAGGAAACTTACAACTCTGCAGGATTTTTGGTACCCGGCCTCAGTTACAAGACTAACATAAGGCAGATACCTTCAGATACACCAACTTTCAAGTCTAACTGGCAACAGACTCACCTCCACTGTCATCAACAGAAGATTAACTGTGCCACCAGCTCATCTAAAGGATTTTTTAGCATCAGGTCTAAAGGGAAGGGCGCCACCAAGATAAGTGAAAACAAATGCCTAACAGTGTTTCACTAAAACATTCAAGCCATAAAGAACAAAGCACAACAGCTAGAAGTAGAATTGGAAACTTTTGATAGCCAAATTTTGTGTATCACTGAACACTGGTGCAAAGGGAAGGAAATTGAACACATTGCATTAGCCTCATATGACCTTGCATGTTACTATAGCAGAATCTCAATGAATGGCGGAGGTTCATGCATCTATGTAAAAAAAGGTGTGTCATTTAAAGCTAGATATGATCTTTTAGATCTAGGTGAGGACAAACATTTTGAACTTTCCACTGTTGAAATAATAGGACCTGGCATAGCAAAAAAATCAGTCATGGCGGCTAGTGTAAAAATTCGTTGTGCGTGTCCGAGAAAAAGTGTGAATTTTGCCGTGAAAAAGAAAAATTGTGACAGTTGTAAGGATGAAATTACAAAGCTCAGCGAACGGGTGTCTAGTTTACAATTTATTATCAGTTCCTTGAAGATGGATATCATGAAACTTAAAGAAGAAAAAAGTGAACGGAACATGAAAAACTCGCGCCATGAAAGTACGAATATGTCGGAGAATTGGACGGAAGTGAAGTGCAAAAGACGCAAACAGACAATACAAGATACAGAAAACGGCGAAAGAAACATAAATATAGTGAACGAAAATTACTTTCAAGCTCTTTCAACTACGGATTGTCAAAGTGAAGTTAACAGTGCGAGTGTACCATGTGGAAAACCAAACGACTTTGTGAATAAGGTAAAACATGGAATATTTCAGCAGCAGTTAAGTAAAAGATCATATGCGAAAGTGCTCACGAAAAATCTTCCACCGCTAAGCTGCTCTACTGAGACAATATCGACATGTGTTAGCAAAAAAGACACAATAAATAGTGCCAAACAAGACTTCGCTTACTGCAAAGATAGGCAGGAAACAGGCAATCTCGGAACAGCAAGTACCGGTAAAATTGAACTGTATGCCGACAGCCAAGGACGAAATACAGCCGCTGAATTTCGGCGTACAAGTAGTCAGAAGTTTAGTTTTAACTGTACAATAAAACCAGGAGCAAAATTCAGTGCTGCTACGTCAATGAGTCAAGAAAAAATTTCCTCATTGAGCAAAAAGAACTTTTCCATCTTCCTGGCAGGATCAAATGATATAGCTAGGAACGAAAAAACGATCTCTTAATCGCGCTAAAAAGAAAACTGTATGAGCTGAGAGGAACAAATGTTATTGTTTTTTCAGTGCCACACCGTTACGACTTGATAGAATGGTCCTGTGTAAATAAAGAAATTGAAACAGCAAATAAAGAGATGCAAAATATTTGCAAGCGGTTTGAAAATGTAACATTTGTGAACATCAGCAATTTAGGGAAAAGATTTCACACAACACATGGTTCCCATCTAAATGTACTTGGAAAAAACGTAATAGTAACCAAAATTTTAGAACTTGTAAATAAAATCTCAAATGTGCAGTGTGATGATAGAAAAGTCATACCTCTCATGGACAGGAAGTGTGTGTATCCTGTAGAATCCAATGTGAAATCTGCTATCAGTGAAGCTACACCTCTCCAAGACAAATGTGAAATTTTATTAATGCAAGTGAACACTCCAAATGTTAATAATTCACAGAAAGGCACAGCAGTTATGGAACAACAAACACCAGAAATAAGTGAAACAGCAGCAGCACCATCATTATCAGCAGAAGCAGCAGCAGTAACAGAACCAACAACGACTGGAGCAGCAACACAGCAATGCTTAAGGAGGAGCCAAAGGAAAAATACATCTGTGTCACTCAGTGATAATTTTTTATGGTTTCAAGCCAAGAAGAAAATAAAAATGTGAAAAACCAGCCTGCTAACTCACAGATAAGTCACAACAACATCCTATTTTTAAACATTCAGGGTCTTGAAAATAAAGTTGAAATTCTGGATGAGTCATTGCCACAGAATAAGTATTCTTTCTTATGTCTATCAGAACATTGGCTTAAACCAGAACAAATACAATACTATGTACCAGAAGGTTATGAATATGGAAACAGTTTTTGCAGATCTCAGTACCGTAATGGTGGTACTGTTATCTATGTTTCAAATAAAATAGAGTGTAGAGAACTAGATCTTAGTTGGGCATGTGTAGAGAAACACTTTGAAATTACCGGGATCATACGTGATATAATGAAACTTATCATAGTATGTATCTACCATTCCCCTGACTCAGATGATAAAACTTTTTTAGATAATTTAGACAGTGTACTCTGCTACATAACGAAATGGAAACAGTATGTAACTGTAATTGGGGGAGACTTTAATTCAAGCTTTGATGTAACATGTAACAAACCCAGTGTAAATAAGTTACTGAATATGCTAAGGCAGCACAACTTCCATCATGTAAATTCAGAACCAACAAGACTACAAGCGTGCTTGGATAATGCTTTTGTCAACTGTGCTCGTGATATGTACTCCACCAAGGTAAAGGAGTTTGTTTTCTCAGACCACTCCATGTTAACAGTAAAGTTAAGACATTTTATAAAAGGGGATGAGAGCAAGGCTGGACAAAAGTTAACAAAATCTAATACCTTAATATTAACAAAACACAATCTCATAAAACTATCACACCAGTTGCGCATAACAAACTGGGACAACTTATTTCAAAACTGTGATTCCAGTGCCCAAACAGTTTATGAAACATTCCACAATTACTTAACAGGTATTTTAAAAGCCCATCTTGTTCAAAAGAAATACCATAAAACAAGAAAAGGTAAATTTTGGTACACCAAAGAACTGGAGAATCTAAAAAATAAGCTACTGCTGTTGAAGCGCCTTGCCAAAGTAATCAATTCTAATGAAATTAAGGATCTCGAAAAAATCACTAAGAAACTGTATAAGAAAGAGTTGCAATTAGCGAAACTAAGTTACAACACAAATTTCATAAAAAATAGTAAAAACCAATGCAAAACAGCCTGGTCAGTAATTAATACTGTTAAAGGTGAAGTCAGAAACTTTGACAAGACAGTCCCAATACCAGCAGATACATTCAATAAATATTTTGTAAGCTGTGCTGATGATATCAAAAAGCTGATCAGTAAACCCAATGTAACATGTATAGATTATCTGAAGAGAGCAAACCTAAATCATAATAGGGCCGGATCATCATTGAAACACTTCAAAGAGGTATGCCAACATGAAGTTCTTAAAATAGTCAAAGAAATGAAAAATTCATACAGTACAGATATTTTTAATATGTCAAACAATCTATTGAAAGAAATCATACATTACATTGCAGCACCATTAACATATTCTATAAACCTGTGTCTCATAGAAGGGTTTTTTCCTGATCCTCTCAAACTATCCAAGGTAACTCCAGTCTTTAAGAAGGGTGTCAAATCAGATCCTGCAAACTACAGACCAATTTCACTAATTCCAGTACTAGGAAAAGTCTTTGAAGGCATAATATATAAGCAGATGTATGAGTACCTAGAACTAAATGGTATGTTAAGTGCATCACAGTTTGGTTACAGAAAAGGAAGGTCAGCTATACATGCCATAGAGCTCTTAGTCAGAGACATTCTAGCAGCATTTGAGGACCATGCGCACGCACAGGTAACCTTATGTGATCTGAGCAAAGCTTTTGACTGTGTTGACCACTCACTTCTGCTCTCTAAACTTGAGTACTATGGAATATGTGATAAAAGTTTAAAACTCATCAAATCATACCTCAATAAAAGGAACCAGGTGGTGAGTTCAGGAAGTCATCTGTCAAACATACTCGAGGTTCAACATGGAGTGCCACAGGGATCTAAATTGGGACCACTTCTTTTCCTTGTACACATAAATGACTTACCAGGAAATATAGATGTAAAGACATATATGTATGCAGATGACACAACTTTTCTATCTGTAAACCATGTACTTGATAACCTTGTAAGTGATATGAAATTGGCAAAAGAAAATGCAACATCATGGTTTAATGCCAATGGTCTGCTATTAAATGAGGAAAAGACCCAGAATATGTGGTTCAGTCTATCAAAGACTACAAAAATAGAAAAACAAAAGGCAAAGTTTTTAGGTATTGTACTTGACAACAGTCTAACATGGAACTCTCATGTTGATCACATAGTGGTTAGGTTGTCAAGAGTTATATATTTGTTGAAGAGACTGATGTGTTGTGTGACATTTGAGTACGTAAGGACAGCGTACTTTGCCTTTTTTCAGTCTGTTTTAAGGTATGGGTTAACACTCTGGGGAAACGGCAGAAAAATAAATGAAATTATGGTGATCCAGAAGAAATCAATCAGAGTAATGGCTAAGGTAGATAACAGAACACATTGTAAACCATTGTTCACTAAATATAGAATTTTAACAGTAATTAATTTATATATTCTTGACAGTGTTAACTACATACTTGCTGAACTACCTAATTTAAGTGTAACAAATGAAAGACATGGCTACTATACAAGAACGTGTACTTCTCTGCTGTTGCCACAAAATAGATTAGCTAAAACTAACAATAGTCATAAGTGTATGGCAATTAAAATATATAACAAATTGTCTAAAAATGGGTCAATCAAGCCTGACAAATTATTTAAAGACAATGTTCATAACTTCTTGTTAACTAATCCATTCTATTCATTAGAAGAATTTTTAGAAATGCCCAATATCAACTTAAATATGTAAAATTTTTTTTTTGTAAAATTGATAGGTTAAGTGAACTGACGAAGTCTATTGCATGTAACAATGCTGAATGACTAATAAAGAATCTGAATCTGAATCTGAATCTGTGTACTGCTCTCCCAGTGGAGACATTGATATACTCTTCTCAAAACCGAATCAAAGCTTAGGCAAGGTTTCTGGACCAAAAGCAAATGTAATTATCTGTGGTGACTTAAACATTAATATGCTGAAGCCTGATAAGGCTAGCAACATATATGTGAATATTCTAAGCTGTTATGGAATATCCTCCCTTATTAATTGTCCAGCTAGAAGAACGAAAGAATCTTCCTCATCTATAAATCATGTAGCTACAGATATTGATAGTAAAAAATGTCATATTGTTGTCCAAAACCTGGGCCTAGCAGACCACCTCTGCCAGATCTTAAAAACTAACATTCATGTAGAAACTCCTCCTAAACTGTGTACATACAAAAGAATGTTTTCCAAATCAGCTCTGTATGAGTTTAAATCCCAGCTAGAATATGAAGATTGGAGGGAAGTCTATGCATAAACCAATGCAAATCAGAAATTTATCAAGTTCATGTCAATTCTTAAACTCAGATTTGAAGAGATGTTCCCCAAAACTCTTTATCAAATTAAAACTACAAGGAGAAATCAATGGGTGACTACAGGTATCAAAAAATCCTCAGAAACTCTTACATATCTCAACTCCATAAAAAATAATCAATCCAACCCAGAAGTTCTGCAATTCTACAAAAAGTACAGGAAAATATACAGAAAGGTGCTGCTAGCCACAAAAAAACTTTCAAACAACAAAATATTACTTGAAGCTGAAAACAAGAGCGAAGCAGCCTGGAACATCGTCAAACAGGAAACATCTAACTCTGCTAAAAAGGACCTCAATTCACATATTAAAAACAAAGATGTACCAGTAGGTAACCCTAAAAAATTAGCTGATTTTGTAAACTCATATTTCAGCAGTATTGCAAAAAAATTACAGCAGAAATTTCCAGATACGTATGATTTACCTAAACAAACTCAATGGTGCTCTTGCCAACTACAAAAAGGGAAGTGGCACTAGTAGTACACCAACTAAAAAATAAAACTTCAGTAGGACTTGATGAAATCCCAGTCTGCATAATTAAAGAATGTACAGACTCCATAAAGGGACCATTAACAGACATAATTAATGAATCTTTCGAATCTGGATACTTTCCGGAGCACCTAAAACGAGCAAAAGTTATAGCTGTACTTAAAAACGGAAATGTGCCAAATGTAGAGAACTACAGGCCGATTTCTATACTGTCTATCATTTCTAAAGTAATAGAAATACTAGTCAAAAAGAGACTGCTAAATTACCCGAATAAATATAACCTTCTTTCCAATGACCAATTTGGTTTTAGGCCCGGAAAAGGCACACAATCTGCTATAGCACAGTTCACTAAAGTAATTTTAGAAGCTCTGGACAAAGGTGAAAATGTAAGTGGTATCTTTTTAGACTTGTCCAAGGCCTTACATACAGTTGACCACAAAATCTTACTTCATAAATTAGGGCAAATAGGAGTAAGAGGTGTGACAAAGAAGTGGTTCAAATCATACTTGGAAAACAGAGTTCAACAAGTTGAAACAATTCCCTTGTAAAACACCTGTCTGACCCAGAACATGTGAATATAGGCGTCCCACAGGGAAGTGTATTAGGCCCAATATTGTTTCTTGTATACATTAACGACTTCTCACAAAGTATCAGACATGGAGAAAAAATACTTTTTGCTGATGACAGCAACATAGTAATAACAATTGAAAATCCAACACAACTGTCACAAAGAGCAAACGAGGCTCTCAATGATGTCCACAACTGGTCATTAAAAAATAAAGTAACCCTAAATGTAAATAAAACTAACTATATTAACTTCCAATTGAACAAAAAACACAATGCCACTAGAATAAAAGTTAATAATAATGAATTAGAATGTGTAACAAGTACCAAATTCTTAGGGATGAATGTAGACAGCCAATTGAAATGGACAAACCATGTCAACATTTTGGCAAAGAAATTATCAACAGCATGCTATACTCTTAGAATCCTTGCACTGGTATGCAATATACCTGTCTTAAAATAACATATTACGGATATCTACACTCAGTCCTCAGCTATGGGATCATGTTTTGGGGAACAAGTGCCAGTAATATACAAACTGTGTTCAAAGTACAAAAAAGAGCCATAAGGATAATAACAAACAGCAACAACAGGGCCCACTGTCTAGAATTATTTAAAAAGCTAGGCATTCTAACTGTTTCTTGTGAGTATATCTTTCAGAACATAATGTTCATTAAGAAAAATGTCAAAATGTACAATACAAACAGCCTAATACATGAGCATGAAACAAGAGCTTGTCACCACCTCCATCTAGATAGAAAGAACAAGGCAAAGACGCAAAAAAGTATATTTTATAATGGGATAAAACTGTATAACAAATTACCACAGGAAATTAAAGAAATAAATAAGCCCCTCACTTTCAGACAAAAGCTTAAAACCTTCTTAGTAAGTAAAAGTTGTTATACTGTAAAAGAATATTTAACACAGATGTAGATTATTAGCAACATATGACATTATCACCAAAATATTATGTAATTATAAATGTGTGTATGACTATATCTAAAAACAAAGATGATGTGACTTACCAAATGAAAGTGCTGGCAGGTCGACAGACACACAAACAAACACAAACATACACACAAAATTCAAGCTTTCGCAACAAACTGTTGCCTCATCAGGAAAGAGGGAAGGAGAGGGAAAGACGAAAGGATGTGGGTTTTAAGGGAGAGGGTAAGGAGTCATTCCAATCCCGGGAGCGGAAAGACTTACCTTAGGGGGAAAAAAGGACGGGTATACACTCGCTCACACACACATATCCATCCACACATATACAGACACAAGCAGACATATTTGAAGAGTATGACTAGTTATAAGAACTACACAAAATATGAGAAATCTGTTTCATTGTAAATGTAAATGTGTGCTCATGTATTATAAACTGACGACATCCATAAAATATTTATTGTTCCACAGATGAATAAATAAATAAATAAATAGGCCAGGAAGAAACCCTAATAATTGGCACAAGGGGACGTGCCCTCTCCCATGTACCAGGTGGTAGTTTGCAGAGTATAGATGTAGATATAGATATAGACTATGATACCTTGTTAATGACTGTTGCCAACCACAATGATCTAAAAGTTGATATCACAAGTTGGTGCAGTGCCAAAAAATTTTAAAAATCAAGGTTTTTAAAAATAAAATTTAAGGTTTTTCCTGGTATTTTCCTGATTTTCAAAATTCCTGAATTTTTCCAGGTTTTCACGATTTCAAGGTTCACTGGACACCCTGCTTCCTTCACAGTCTTTCCACAGTCCCCATGCCGTTACCTCCAGACTCTTGATCGTACTGTGGATGTGACATCCTTGTATACCAACATCCTCCAAGCCCATGGCCTTGTCGCCATGGAACACTGCCTTTCCCAGCGTCCTCCCAATAACAGACCCATCACCATTTTCTTAATCCTCCTAGCCAACCACATCTTGAACCACAATTATTTCATTTTCAAAAGCCCAATCTATCAACATGGATTCTCACATGGCACCATCCTATGCCAACTTATTTGTAGGCCATCTAGAAGAAGCCATCTAAAATCCCGTGTCTGTTTAAAATTCATTGATGGTATTTTCATGATTTGGGCTCATGGTAGGGACAAACTTGGCTCTTTCCTCCATAATCTCATCACCAACTTCCAAATCTGCTTCACCTGGTTCTTCTCACTCAACAAGCCACCTTCCAAGTTGTTGATCTCCAGCTCACAGATGGCTCCATAAATACTTCTGTTCCTACCAAGTGCACCAACCACCAATAGTATATCCACTCTTGACAGCCGTCTCCCATACACATTAAAAAGTTTCTTCTGCACTGCCTCCCAATGCTTGGATGCCACATCTGTAGTGGGAAACAGGAGTTGTCAAAATATACCTATGACTTTACCAGAGCCTTTACTGATAGAGTAACATCCAACCCAGGTCATCCTTAAACATATCTCCTGTGCCATGTCCTTTGCTGACTCCAGTAAACCTGTGAACCAGCCGCCAACCAGCACTCCTCTGATCATCCAGAATCATCTGTGCCTTGAAAAGCTCAGACACATCCTTTACCAGGGCTTCAGCTCCTCTTGTCATGACCTGAGATGAGATATCTCATCCAAAATTTACAGTATATTCAGTTTATATATTCAGTTTATTCACCATTGACCACTTACAGCGGAATAGGTCTGAACATTAAATATACAATTAACAACAACTTTACAGTAAAGTTTTTACAATTTAATTCCTTTTCTTTTAGGAATATTCTTATATACTAATGTCAATGCTTATTTCAAAATATTCTGTTATCTTATAAAATGGGTGTTTGAGAAGCCAGTCATAAACCTTACGTTTGAAAATATTATTGGTCAGTGACCGAGCAGATGCTGGAAGTTTATTGAAGAGTTTTAAACTCATTATTTTGTGTGAGTTTGCAGTCTTTGTGAGTCTGTGTCTTGGTATGTCAAAGTCCAGTTTGCCTCTGGTGTTGTGGGGATGTATGTTCTCTCTGGTCTCGAACTCATTTAAGTTGCTTTTGACATAAAGCAGGGCTGTGTACATGTATAGATTCACCACAGTTAATATCATGTGCTTGATAAAGAGGGGCTGGCAGTGTTCCTTGGGCTTAGCTTTGCTTATTATTCTAATTACTTTTTTTTGAATTTTCAGAATTTCACTGACAAAGCAAGAATGTCCCCATAACAATATGCCGTAGGAAATGTGTGACTGAAAGAGGCCAAAATATACCACCTTTAGATACTCATCAGTGACTATATCTGTCAGTCTCCAGATGAGATAACACACTCTTGCTATTCTCTTGCAGATATGGCTAATGTGTTCCTCCCAGTTTAATTTTGAGTCAATGTGGAATCCTAATAATTTTATTGATTTGCTTTCAACAGCTGTAGTTAAACCCAGAATTAGCTCTTGTGTTTTATCAGGATTACACAGGAGTTCATTAGAAGAAAACCAATCCATTACTAGTTCTAGTTTTTCCTGTGTTGTCTGATGCAGTTCTATTGTGTCATGGTGTGTATTGAGCAACGTTGTATCATCTGCATAACACACAACTGAATTTGCTCCTACATGGTAAGGTAAGTCATTAATTGCAATGATAAACAGAAAAGGACCTAGGACCGAGCCCTGAGGCACTCCAGTCCGAACTTCCTTCAGTGAGGAGCATCTATTTTTAATTGATACATACTGTCTCCTGTTACTTAAGTATGATTCGATTACATCCAAAGATGGTTTGTGTATGCCATAAAATTCCAGTTTTGCAAGTAGGGTGTTAGATGGTATGCAGTCGAAGGCTTTGCTAAGATCGCACAGTACGACTGACACTAGATCCTTATTTTCGAATGCAGTTAACACCTGGTTAACAACTTCAGTGACAGCAGTAGTGGTGTTTTTACCATGCTGATATGCAAATTGTCTGTTGGAGAGGAGATCATGCTTATCAAAATAGTTATTTAGTTGACTGTACATTACATATTCAAAAACTTTAGAAAAAATTGGGACAATAGAAACTGGTCGATAGTTTTGGGGCAGATGCTTATCTCCCTTTTTAAAGACCGGTATTACTTTAGCAGTTTTGAGTGCATCTGGGAAAACTCCAGATTCTAAACAAATATTAAAAATAAAAGAAAGAGGTTGACATAAGGTGTATTATTTTTTTCATTAGATAATTAGAAAACCAATAACAGTCCATACTTTTGGAGTTGGTGAACCTTGCCACAGCTTTTACAATATCCTCTGGGGTGACAACATTCCAGTGGAAATTATACATACTATGGGGCACAGCACAAAGATGATCTAGTGCACAAGTGCCATTTTGCTTGATTTTGTTTTTCAGCTCACTCACTGAGGTTAGGAAGTAATTATTTACTTCTTCTGGGACCAGCATTGCATCTTGTGTATGGGTTTGTGAATTATATTGGTTGATGATATCCCATGCTGCTTTACATTTGTTGGGAGCACTTTCAATGTAATGTTCACATGCTTGTTTTTTGGCCAAGGACAGTTTGTCTTTGTAGATTTTTTTACATTTTAGATAAGCTCTATAAGAAGTATTATCTAGCTCAGGTCCTTCTTTACAAGAATTTTTATATATTCTGTACAGTCTGAGCATCTCCTCCCTAGTGAGAGCTAGCTCATCTGTATACCATTTTAGCTGTTTGTTTTTCTGTTTATGTTTAGGGCTACTTTTGATTAATGGTGAGCAGGAGTACCATAACTCTATGAGTATTTCCAGGAATTTGTTAAACACCATTTCACCAGCACCCTTTCCAGGTTGTATGTTGTATACAAAGTCCCAGTTAACATAAGATATTCTGTCAATAAATAAATTAATATATTCATCTTTCTGCCCTCTTACCCATGTGGCATTAGACTTGATTCTGACTGATTTAGGCAACTGATCACAGGAGAATGTTAAAATCAATGGTTCATGATCAGCTAGGGCTCCACTGGCAAGTCTGACGTCGTACATATCTCTAGAAAAATTTACTATAATATTATCTAAGCACGCCTTATCCCGTGTTGGTGTGTAATTTGTACATTGTAAATTTAGTGATCTTAAGATATTAAAAAACGTTCTAGTAACATGTTCATCACTGTTGGCCATTTCAATGTTGAAATCGCCACAGATAATTAGTTTTATGTTAGATTTTAGTATTTTCCTCATAAGCAGCTCAAATCTTTCGAAAAATGTATTTACATTTCCTCCTGGTGATCTATATAAGCTAACAATTATGGTATTCTCTACGTTTAGTCTTATACAGCTAAATTCTCCATCTAGTTCTGCACAGTAAGAGCTAACATCTATTTTAGTAAACATTATACTATCTTTAACAAATATTAGGGCACCTCCATTCTTTCTTTCACTTCTACACATAATGTCTCCAACAGCATACCCCTGAGGAACAAAATATTGTACTTGATCGTCTGTCAGCCAATGTTCTGAGATACAAACAACATCAACGTTTTCAATACTGCACAAATGTTCTAATTGTAATACTTTGTTCCTAATGCAGCGAATGTTCGTTTGCATCACAGTAACAGATTTATCTTTATTGTTTATTGTCTGAGAACACTCTCTCATTCGAATGTCGCTTTTAGCAGCTAGTTCAAGTACAGGAGGTTTATTACCCGCCGATTCACAGACTTTTATACTAAAAAATGACGTACATTCCAGGTATTACTCAAACCGCTACTTTCGTAGATCGTTTTATTCCGTGTGAGTCTTTCTTTAATTATTTCATTGACACGATCGCAAACAAACTTTCTCCCTTCATAGTTTAGGTGGCGCCCGTGTCTGGTGTGAAGGTTACGCTTAAGTTTACTTATATCGACCACAGCACAATTTGCGTATTCAGAGCACAGTTTCTTTATTTTAATATTCGTTCTTCGAATTTCTTTATTAACGCACGAACTATAGATTAGATCGTGCCTATGAGGCACTGTAGCAACAACTGTATTCCTTGATTTATTTTTTTCTAGAAAGTTCTGAAGCACTTTTACGCAGACATCTGCTTCATTTTTCGCAACATCATTTGATCCCGTTATGCAAACGACAAAGTCATTTTCTTGCGTGGATTTTGTTTGAATGCAAGCGTCTAAAACGTGTTTAGTTCCCGCTCCAGGTTTAACAACACTGGTCACTGCTAAGTCTCGATTTATTTCTGGAAACATATTTGATAAATTCCTGCCATGGCTATCTGTTAGAAAAAGCACACTGTTCTTTTTACCTGTTGTTTCCCGTTTATCAACATTTTTCCCAGAGTGACCATTCGTTTTCAACGCATTGTCTTTTGAATGGTCTGGATAATTTACACTGTCTTTAACTCCATCACTGGACTGCAGAACACCGTATTTGTTTTTATCCGTAAATGTAACTGATGTTGCAAAGTTCGTTTTCATTTTTCCAGCTAAAGTCCTACCTTTGTGTCTCACTTCTGTCCACTCGGACGATTTGTGCCTTTCGTCAGGTGCCACTTCGGATGATTTGTTCTTCGACCGTAGTTCCCGATTTTCATTCTTGAGTGTGGTGATTTCGCTTCTTAAAGTGTTGATTAAGAATTGTAGACCTGAAACTCGTTCTCTTAAATTTGTTATTTCGACGTTACAATTCTCGCACACTCCCTTTTTTAGTACATAACTGTAACTTTTTCTCGTCTTAGGGTTATACACTTCTACACTCGCGGCCATATTTTAACAAAACATCACCCAGAGTAGTGTTCTGCTGCCCACCCAACCTACAGAATTCCAGTCCCCTCTTCTAATCCCGCATCCCATGGGTCATTTTGTTGTGGTAGGCTCAAGTGCAAGAGCTGTACCGTACACTCTCCCATGAGCTCCTGCTGCAGTCCAGTCACAGGTATTTCCTACCCAATAAAAGACAGGGACATGTGTGAAAGTGGCCACAATGTGTATCGGCTGTGCTACAAGTACTGCACAGCATTCAAAGTAGGCATGACAAATAACCAACTGCCTATTTACATGAATGACCACTGCTAAACTGTGCAAAGCACAGACTTAACCATCGATTTGCGAAGATGCTGTGCACCACAAAACTAATGATTCCAACAACTGCTTCACTACATGAGCCATTTTGATACTGCCTTCAAGTACAAGTTTCTCTGAATTATGCAGGTGTGAATCGTCTCTCCAGTTTGTCCTGTGCTCTCGCAGTCCTCCTGGCCTAAACCTCCACTACCCTGTTTCCACTGCGTCACCATACATTTTTCCCTCTCCCTTCTGTCCACATCACTCCTTCCACATCCAGATCATGCTGCCTTCTCCTGCCACTCTTCCTCCCTCTCTTCCCCCTTTCCCTCCCCCTTTTCCACATCCTCGTTTCCTAACCCTCTCCATTTCTCTCTTTTCCCTCTGTCACACCTTTCATATCTCCATCTTCCTCTCCTTTCCTCCTCTCCCTTCCACCCCTCCCTCTCGCTATCTCTTATATGTTCCGAACTCATTTAGTCTCTTTGTGCAGCCGCTGAGTCATCTGTCGAAAGACCTGCATCGTACTATCCTGCCATCCCCTCCTCGCTTCTTGCAACCTTCTCTGTTCCATCCCCACCTCAATCTAACAGGCAACTGCTCTCAGTAACCGATAACCAACAGTTAGTCTCACCACAACTGCAGGTATATGTGTTTTGAGTGTCTGTTTGGTTGTGTGTATGAATGCATATGGTGGAAGTGTTTTCTATTCTGTGTTTTTATGTGCCACACATCACTCAGCTGCTATAGCTGATTGTTGGTTTTTATTTATTTTACATATTGTTCCATCCAGGAATCTCCTTTGAGGTTGTACTATTTATACTTACCTATTTGCAAAGAAAAATCTGCTGCATTGTGGTCATGACAAGTATCACCTGTGTCTGAGAACTATGGTCTCTTTTGCAACAGCCAATATCATCCACAAATATCCAGAACAGAACTGTCTCACAGATCAAGAGTATTTTTAGAGAAACACATACCATTCATGTTCGTCCATTCCTCTTCCATCATCTGCTGGTGCCGGGCAACACATTTTTCCTCGTAACAGTGATAGTCATACAGCAGTCTAGTCTCGCGTTCCATCCGTTTCGTCTGTGCGCGGAACTTGATCTTCCAGCGATGTGCCTCCTGCAGGTAAAGATTTTAAATTATTGTACCTTGGTGATACTGCAGATAGCAGAAGTGTATGATACAACTGTATCTTACAAGATACGGAAAATTATAGCAAGGGTCATAATCTTAAGGAATTTCTGATTGATTCTACATCCACATACATACTCTGTGAACCACTGTGGAGTGGCATAGAGTATTTACAATGGTGCCACAACTCAGGATTTCTTTCCAATCCAGTGATATATGGATTGCAGGAGGGACAACTGCTTAAATGCTTGTGTGTACGCTATAATTAGTCTAATCTTGTCTTCACGAACCCTACAGGAGTGATACATAGGGGCTAATAAATAGCTCTAAATTCTTCGCTAAATACTGGTTCTTGAACCTAGAGTAGGCTTTTGTGTGACAATTGGTGCCCATCTTCAAAGGTCCACCAATTTCTGTTTTTCAAAATTTCTGTGATACTATCCAATTGGTCAAGCAAACCTGTGACCATTCATGTTTCCCTTCTTTGTGTATATGTTGAAAATCCTCTCTATCAGTCCTACTCCGTATTCTTGCTGCTGCAGCCAGCCACCTCCTGCAGTAAGCTGGTGTAGCACTGCGCCACAGCGCCCTCCTAGGTGTCTCCACTCACCTGTCGATCTGTGACTAACGTGTTACAGAAACCAGGAACACTTTGGCACAAGCCGTGCGTAACATTTGCAGTAGCCACACCACATCAAACCTGGTTTGACAAAGACAAACACCAGCCATCCAGTCAGGCTGATTACTACACCATATTGGCAAGTCACGGACTTATTGTCAGCTTCTGCCATGATGCCGTTACCACCTAACCATCATTCTGACAACAGGGGATCCAGCTACAGAAGTGATGGGCCCTCCTACCAACAGAGCTGCTGGGTATCAGCAAGTGCCAGATGCCACACAGGGGCTCACGTCACAGATGTCTACACTCCTGACGCCCGTGACAGCTGGGGCAGAAAATAGCAGCACATTCTACACTCGGCCAGCCATTTCAGTCTCCCATATCAGCTTGTGGTGCATCTCAGGCAGGAACTATCACATCACAAGGTCAGTTTGCTGACGTGCCAAGCTGGCTGTAAATGCTACTGATGTCTTCACAACAATGCTTCAATGCTTCGCTGCTGAGGTCCATCAGTTTGACATCCACCACCTGGTACCCACCAGATGTGAGCAAGCTCTACTAACATCAACTATTCAAAAGTAATAAATGCATTCTGTTGTCACTGTGCAGCTTTTGACTCAGTGCAACCCACCTCTCCATCATAGAACCCCCCCCCACACACACACACTCTTTATGAGTAGTGTCAGAAATGGAACTAGTGGAGCTGCTACCATCATCAGTAACATGGCTGAAAGTAAGTAGCAGCATGTGCTTTCAGTAATTACTCATGTATTCTTTTGTCTATTGGACCTGTGTTTTTCCTCTGCCCACCATCCTAGTTGATATATCTTGATTATATTAGGAATATATTAGGTTAGGGTACGTGAGAAGGGGCCCAATGAATTAACTGATGAAACTGATTGTATATAGATAATGTAACGTACCAGATCATGTGGCTCCATGAACAGAGTCACATGATGTGGTAGTTTGGACACACCAGCAAAGATGGCATTATGCCAGGCATTGTGAAGAGAGTGCATCGCTGAGACATGGTAGACTATGGGTACACGGGAATTTTAGGTAAATGGAGGAAGCAAGTGAAGGCAAAATTTATTTTAAATTGTGTTGTTACATGAATTGTAAATTATAGAGTCCTACGGGGATCTATGTTAGTAAACATGTGGTTTGATGTGCACAACCTAAGATTCATGTGTGGAGCCTTTCCTCTCCCTTTCCATTTCTATATTGCACTCCTTTTGCTTCTATCTGTCATTCTGTAATCTAGAGAGGTAGTTATATGCCATGGTACATCACATTCATGATAAAAATAGATCAGTGTCACAACAGTATCTTATGGTTCGAGTTTTTAACATGTTTTTAATATGCCACTTGCTTGTCTGTCTGTTGAGTACAAATTTTGCAGTTGATTTTAAATTGGCTTCCTGATAAGCTAGAGAATTAAAATTTTAAATACAGGTCAAACTAAATGATAATGCAATACTACATTGCTTTCTTGTTGTATGGTAGGGGTGGGGTCGAGAAAAGTTGGCAACACCTGACATCTCGATTACACTGCAGGACTGTTGTGTTGTGTGCGTATCTGAATGGGGTTATGAACTTATATGTGGCTAGGAGAAATCATTTTATATCTTTTAGTCTGATTTTTTTTTAAATGTTAAATGAAGAATTTATTTTTTGTACGAGTAATGACCTAGCTATTAAACTTCACAAGCACATATTTTCAAGACTGTCTGTATGGGGTTATGGTCTTGTGAGTGCCTAGAGGAAATCATTTTGTATAGTTTAGTCTGATTTTTTTTAAAAAAATGTTATATAAAAATTATTTTTGTTTAAACTATCATTTGTCTTCTTATCGTGCAACATGGATTCAAAACAGCATGACCAGGTGCTGAGATACCACAGATACAATATACCTACGATGTTACCATTATACTGCTCCTGGTATCTTGAAATTTAATTAGCATAACAGCAGAGAATCTACCTAAAATAGCTGTCAGAATCAAATGGTTCAAATGGCTCTGAGCACTATGGGACTCAACATCTGAGGTCATCAGTCCCTTAGAACTTAAAACTAGCCTACTTAAATCTAACTAACCTAAGGACATCAAACGCATCCATGTTGTGGTAGGATTCGAACGTGCGACTGTAGTGGTCGCGTGGTTCCAGGCCGAAGCGCCTAGAACTGCTCGTGTCAGAATCAGAATAATGGAAGTCAAAATGAGAAGAGTATATCAGACTTCAAGGAAATATGATTAGGAGAAAATGTTATTGCATAATAACACTTGAATTAGGAGGCACAGGTTGTAGCTGGTAGAACAACTGTGGATAAACGAATCAGTCAGTAGTATCACTGAGCTCATGGAATACGATACACTGAACAGGTCTCTCAGTAATGAAAGGATAAGTTTAAGATTAAGGCAGCATGACTGACATTGCAGTGGCTACACCACAACAAACCCACTTTTATCTGTACAAATACTGGCCAACCGGCCAGCCAATTTGTTGGGTTGAATCGGCTTCCACAGTGAGGCCACTACAGCTCCACCGTCATTTTGGCAGGGCCCCCACCACGGGGTCCAACAACTCCACTGATGGGCCATGGGTTGAACTGAGACCCTCGTAGCCACTGAGCCGCTGGGCATCCACCAGTGCTACACACAAGGCCTGCGCTCGCACCTCAGATCTCTACACTCCAGTCATAGCTGGATACTGCTGCTTCCAAGAATAGATCTCAGCTGGATAGATATTTATAACAATCTTACTCAAAGTCTTATATTATTATAGATTTAGATAATGAAATTAATTTTCTCATATCATTCTGGAAATGTAACATGTCGTATCTGGCAACATAAAAACATAATCTTATAAAATCAAGTGACACATTATTATAAATACACTAAGGAATAGCACTGGCCATCTTTCCTTCTCAAAATTTAAAACATGCAATGGAGGACAATGTTAGTAATTTCATTAGGGAAGACTGAAAGAAAGCTATAAAGATGAATTAGAAGGCAAAACTGAATAATACACAGCAATATGACTGGCGAAAACTGGCCAGATTTCAGAAATGTTCTTCATTGTTGAACCCCACTCAACATGAGAATGGTTTGGAATTTGAAGCTGATTTCACAACGCATTCCCTAAGCCTATGTTATTGTATCAATGATGTTTTTCTCTCAGTCTCACTGTTACATATTAATGTATTGGCAAGCAGAGATCAAAGTAACTCTTGGGGTGGAGGGGTCCCACAGTTTGCATCTACAATAGGTTAATGTACATGTAGAAGGTGAGTTGTGGGGTGACATGCAGTGTCCTGCATGGTGTACCAACCCATAGTGTCATTCTGTCACATCCGTCTGTAGTGTGTGCTTGAGTGTATACACAGAACACATAACAACAATTTTTGTGACAGTTTACATGGTGGCAACAGCTGTTTTGCCTTGTTAGTATTCGGTATAGCTGACATATAGGAAAAGAAAAAGTATTACATTCAAAAATGATAGTGATGTTATTCTTTTTTATAAATATTTCAAAAGCGACTTGGAAGCAGAAAATATGTGCCCAAATGTGGTAACTCCCAACAATGCCGCATGTCAGGGTATAAAACAACTGGAATGTTTGGAGTGGGCCAGAGGAGGAGAACACATTGGTGATGTCGTAAACAGTTCCCCATCTCTCTCATTCATTTGTTGACACACTGTGTTCTCCAAATCACATCATGAACAAGGGATTAAAATGCACAGAGTGAAAGGCTATTTACAACTTGTACAGAAACCAGACAGCAGTTATAAGTTGAAGAACATGTGAGGGAACCAGTGATTGACAAGGGAGTGAGACAAAAGGTTGTAGACTATTAGCCTATCCCCATTGCTATTATATCTGTACCTTGAGCAAGGTGTAAAAGACACCACAAAGAAATTCTGAAAGGGTATTAAAAGTTCATGGAGAAGAATTAAAAACTTTAAGGTTTGCTAATGGCATTCTGTCAGAGATGGTAAAGGATATTATAAGATTAACATCAACAAAAGTAAAAAAAATGGTTGTGGAATGTAACTGAGTTAAGTCAGGCGATGCTAAGGGAATTAAATTAGGAAATGGGAATTGAAAATTAGTAGCTGACTTTTGCTACTTGGACAGCAAAATAACTGATCAGCAGAGAGTATATAAAATACACACTGGCAATAACAAGAAGAGCATTTCTGAAAAATAAGGATATAAATTTAAGCATTAGAAAGTCTTTTCAGGAGGTATTTGCCCGGAGTGCAGCCTTGTGTGGAAGTGAAATGTGAATGATAAGCACTTACAACAAGAAGAGAATCAAAGATTATGAAATGTGGTGCTATAGAAGAATGCTGAGGGTTAGATGGGTAGAGCATGTAACTAATGATGAGGTACTGAACTGAAAATTGGAGAGAAAATAAATTTACAGCAGCACAACTTGACCTTGATTAGGAATCAGTTGATCAAACAAATCCTGATTCGTCAAGGAATTGTGAATTTGGTAATGGAATGAAGTGGAGGGGGGGGGGGGGGGGGGGGAAACACAAATTGTAGATGGACACCAAGGTTTGAAGTCCATAACTAGGTCAAAATGGATGTAGGTTGTGGTGGTTACCTTGAGATTAAGAGCCTTGAAGAGGATATTGGAACATGGGGAATTCTATCAAAGCAGCCTGCAGAATGAAGACCACAGCAATACATACAAGACAAAACTATGGAGTGCCACCTGCTATGTACGAGTCACTATCAACATCCCTTGCATGGCACAGACAACATCACATTCATCATCAGAATGATGTACATGGAGGTATTAATAATTGTAATATAAGATGGCCAAGCAGAACTTAAATCCTACAGGTCACAAAAATATGACAATCTGCAGCCATGTGCCCTCTGGCATCCTCTTTTTCCATTGCCCGTAAGTTGATCGTGGGCCACTCATAAGGGCAGCCACGTTGTGGGAGGTTTGTGCACACACATCCAGGGTCACAGATCCACACAGACATTGCTACAATACATTTCACAATGTGTGTATGAGCAACTGTTAATAGGGTGCACTGAAATGTAGCTGTCTCAGACGTTTAGCAGCAGCAGTGGCAAGAGTACTTTTGTTCATCCATGGATCACTTTTACAAGGATATTGGACATGGCACAGTATTAGCGTTTAAGAACAGAAATCTTAAAGTCATACACACAGACATTTACATAGTTACAGATCTAGTTGGTCCTACAAAGATGGGGCAGGTAGTGAACAAAGAGACCTCAATTTAATGTAGGCTGGCTGTTGTGGCCGAGCGGTTCTAGGCGCTTCAGTCCGGAACCGCGCGACTGCTACGGTCGCAGGTTCGGATCCTGCCTCAGCACGGATGTGTTTGATGTCCTTAGGTTAGTTAGGTTTAAGTAGTTCTAAGTTCTTTTGTTTTTACACATTTATTTTTAGAAACAAAAATGATGAAGAGTTTCATTGCCAGGAAGGGAAATCCAAGTATGTGAAGGAAGGAACAGCTGCCTTCCACATTTACACACCACAAAGTCACGTGAGCTGGAAGTTCACTGGGCAAAATATTAGTCACCCCATTCAGAGAGCAGCCCAGTCAGTCTGGAGTGATGGAGATGGTGCAGAGCTGGACCAGACAGACGGTCACATGACCCTCCACCGCTGAGATAAGATGAGGCAGTGAATTAAGACGGTTTGACATTGAGACGTGGCAAGAGTTGCAGAACATAACTATCAAGCTTGGACAGGCCCACAATATGTATCACCTGATGTGTCAGTATATCAGCACGCACTTTCCACTGTGCCTTCAAAGAATAGTGCACCACTTCCAGTAGTGCAACACTGCAGTATAGTTACAGTGCTGGTAAAAAGATCCTAACTGACAAGAATCAGAGACGAGTGTCGTGCCTCACCAGTGAAGTTCAGTTCCGATCCAGAAAGGAATTGCTGCTATCAGTGGAGCCACGTCCACGTCGACCACTTTCACAGCGAAAAGGAATCGCGTGAAGTGGACAATGTAGTCACATGCCCCACATTAGACGATTATTCGCAGCAGTATATGAAGCTGCACGCCTTCAATGGGTCCAACAATGCAGAAAGTGTACAGTAACCGATCGGAGGTGTGTAGTGCGTTGCAGCGACGTGCAAGTGACTGCCCTTTTTTTTTTTTTTTTTTTTTTTTTTTTTTTTTTTTTTTTTTTTTTTTTCCAAATGACGGAAGGCATCAAGTGCACCGTTGGCCCGATGAAGCATTTAACTCGCAGCGTGTGTACGCTACTGACCATTAAAATTGCTACACCACGAAGATGACGTGTTACAGACGCGAAATTTAACCGGCAAGAAGAAGATGCTGCGATATGCAAATGATTAGCTTTTCAGACCATTCACACAAGGCTGGCGCCGGTGGCGACACCTACAACGTGCTGACATGAGGAAAGTTTCCAACCGATTTCTCATACACAAACAGCAGTTGACTGGCGTTGCCTGGTGAAACGTTTTTGTGATGCCTCATGTAAGGAGGAGAAATGCGTACCATCACGTTTCAGACTTTGATAAATGTCGGATTGTAGCCTATCGCGATTGCGGTTTATCGTATCACGACATTGCTGCTCGCATTGGTCGAGATCCAATGACTGTTAGCAGAATATGGAATCGGTGGGTTCAGGAGGGTAATACGGAACGCCGTGCTGGATCCCAACGGCCTCGTATCACTAACAGTCGAGAGGACAGGCATCTTATGCGCATGGCTGTAACGGATCGTGTAGCCACGTCTCGATCGCTGAGTCAACAGATGGGGACGTTTTCAAGACAACAACCATCTGCACGGACAGTTCGACGACGTTTCCAGCAGAAGGGACTATCAGCTCGGAGACCATGGGTGCGGTTACCCTTGACGCTGCATCACAGACAGGAGCGCCTGCGATGGTGTACTGAACGTCGAACCTGGGTGGACGAATGGCAAAACGTCATTTTTTCGGATGAATGCAGATTCTGTTTACAGCATCATAATGGTTGCATACGTGTTTGGCGACATCGCTGTCAATGCACAATGGAAGCGTGTACTCGTCATCGCCATACTGGCATATCACCTGGCGTGATGGTATGGGGTGCCATTGGTTACACGTCTCGGTCACCTCTTGTTTGCATTGACGGCACTTTGAACAGTGGACGTTACATTTTAAATGTGTTACGACCCGTGGCTCTACCCTTCATTCGATCCCTGCGAAACCCTACATTTCAGCAGGATAATGCATGACCCGATTGTTGCAGGTCCTGTACGGGCGTTTCTGGATACAGAAGATGTTCGACTGCTGACCTGGCCAGCACATTCTCCAGATCTCTCACCAACTGAAAACGTCTGGCCAATGGTGGCCGAGCAACTGGCTCGTCACTATATGCCAGTCACTACTCTTGATGAACTGTGGTATCGAGTTGAAGCTGCATGGGCAGCTGTACCTGTACACGCCATCCAAGCTCTGTTTGATTCAATGCCCAGGCGTATCAAGGCCGTTATTACGGCCAGAGGTGGTTGTTCTGGGTACTGATTTCTCAGGATCTATGCACCAAAATTGCGTGAAAATGTAATCACATGTCAGTTCTAGAATAATATATCTGCTCAACGAAAACCCGTTTATCATCTGCATTTCTTCTTGGTATAGCAATTTTAATGGCCAGTAGTGTAGTTGAGAGCGAAGGTAGTTCTGTCAGATCTTTGGAATGTTCTTCAAATAATAACTTGGGTTAACTTGTTTAGGTTACAGTGAACACGTACCGAGGAGTTTATTTCGACATTCTCGGTGACTAGGTGTTGCCCTTTCTTCTACATCTTCACAACGAGTATTTTGTAGACACTTCTGCTTTCTAAAATGACGACAGCTGTGTTCGCGGTCCTGCACGGATACGTTACTCATTTGAGGACCGCTCTGACACCGTACCGCACCTCGACTGGGCTGTTATCACCCGACCTTAATCCCGCAGCAAACGTGTGGCACTACGTGGGTGAGACTCCGCAGTCGATATCTCAGCAATTCAGTAGCTCGACGGGATCAAATAGACGACGGAGTGGCTTCAGCTGGATGTGGTACTCGTGGATTGACTCTCGCCGAGTTGGGCCCATTAGGAGTGGTACAGAAGGTGTTTCTGGGTATAGGTGTGGTGTCTTATTTTCTGTCCGGTACGCACGCGCATGCGCTTCTCGTGCAGGCGGTCCTCGCGGCGGCGGCGCTGTCGCTCCTCGTACTGCTGGTCGCGGTCCCTGCGCGCGCGCAGCACGGCCGCCACGCGCCGGCTCTCGCGCTCGTGCGCCGCCCTGCAGTGCGCGCGGATGCGCTCGTCCAGCGCGTGCACGCGCGCCGGCAGCGTGCGCACCCACAGCTCGTGCTGCTGCTGCAGCTGCTCCACGCGCGCGTCGTAGCGCCGCATCCGCGCCACGCACCTGCGGACCACACACACGCGCTGCTTCCCGCTGTCGATTGCGTAGCGTGTACATACAGGGTGACAATTATTGAACTGGAACTTCCTTGCAGATTAAAACTGTGTGCCCGACCGAGACTCGAACTCGGGACCTTTGCCTTTCGCGGGCAAGTGCTCTACCATCTGAGCTACCGAGGCACGACTCACGCCCGGTCCTCACAGCTTTACTTCTGCCAGTATCTCGTCTCCTACCTTCCAAACTTTACAGAAGCTCTCCTGCGAACGTGAGGACCGGGTGTGAGTCGTGCTTCGGTAGCTCAGATGGTAGAGAACTTACCCGCGAAAGGCAAAGGCCCCGAGTTCGAGTCTCGGTCGGGCACACAGTTTTAATCTGCCAGGAAGTTTCATATCAACGCACACTCCGCTGCAGAGTGAAAATCTCATTCTGGAAACATCCCCCAGGCTGTGGCTAAGCCATGTCTCTGCAGTATCCTTTCTTTCAGGAGTGCTAGTTCTGCAGGTTCGCAGGAGAGCTTCTGTAAACTTTGGAAGGTAGGAGACGAGCTCCTGGCAGAAGTAAAGCTGTGAGGACCGGGCGTGAGTCGTGCTTCGGCAGCTCAGTTGGTAGAGCACTTGCCCGCGAAAGGCAAAGGTCCCGAGTCGAGTCTCGGTCGGGCACACAGTTTTAATCTGCCAGGAAGTTTCATATCAGCGCACACTCCGCTGCAGAGTGAAAATCTCATTCTGGAAATTATTGAACTGTTGTTGTTGTGGTCTTCAGTCCAGAGACTGGTTTGATGCAGCTCTCCATGCTACTCTATCCTGTGCAAGTTTTTTCATCTCCCAGTACCTACTGAAACCTACACCCTTCTGAATATGCATACAAGGGAACCGCTCCATCGCCCCTCCTCTCAGATTTAGTTACAAGTTGGCACAGTGGATAGGCCTCGAAAAACTGAAAACAGATCAATCGAGAAAACAGGAAGAAGTTGTGTGGAACTATGAAAAAAATAAGAAAAATATACAAACTGAGTAGTCCATGCGCAAGATAGACAACATCAATGATAATGCGAGCCCAGGAGCGCATTGCTCCTGTGGTTAGCGTGAGCAGCTGCGGAACGAGGGGTCCTTAGTTCAAGTCTTCCCTCGAGTGAGAAGTTTAACTTTTTATTTTCAGACAATTATCAAAGTTCAGGTACTCACACATAATCAACTTCGCTCTCCAAAATTCCAGGACATGTTCAGATTTGCTTGGACATATGCAGGATTTGACGGTCTCCACACGGAAAAATTTTAAAATGTTAGAACACAGGGAAAACTGTGCGACTGTGAAACTGTTGCATTCATTTGTTGCAGTTTATGTGACAAACTCTTGTTATCATCACTTTTTTGGGAGAGATTATCATATCCACAAGAAAACAAAAATTGGGCAAGGTAGAAGAATCTTTTTACCCATTCGCCAAGTGTACAAGTTAGGTGGGTCGATAACATATTCCTGTCATGTGAGGCAGATGCCGTCACCAGTGTCGTATAGAATATATCAACGTGTTTTCCTGTGGAGGAATCGGTTGACCTATGACCAGCGATCAAATGTTTTCGGTTCCCATTGGAGAGGCACGTCCTTTCGTCTACTAATCGCACAGTTTTGCGGTGCGGTCGCAAAACATAAACACTAAACTTATTACCGTGAACAGAGACGTCAATGAACGAACGGACAGATCATAACTTCGCGAAAATAAAGAAAGTAAACTTTTCACTCGAGGGAAGACTTGAACCAAAGACCTCTTGATTCGCAGCTGCTCACGCTAACCACGGGACCACGTCGCTCCTGAGTTCTGACTCCTTAATGTTGCATATCTTGCGCATGGACTACTCAGTTTGTATATTTTGCTTATTTTTTTCATAGTTCCACACAACTTCTGCCTGTTTTCTCGATTGATCTGTGTTAAGTTTTTCAAGGCCTATCCAATGTGCCAACTTATAACTAAATCTGAGGGGGGTGCGATGGGGAGGTTTCCTTGTTAGTCTATTCATCTCTTGGTCTCCCTCTACGATTTTTACCCTCCGCGCTTTCCTCCAATACTAAACCGGTGATCCCTTGATGCCTCAGAATATGTCCTACAAACCGATCCCTTCTTCTAGCCAAGGAGTGCCACAAATTTCTCTTCTCCCCAATGCTATTCAATACTTCCTCATTAGTTATGTGATCTACCCATCTAATCTTCTGTAGCACCCCATTTCGAAAGCTTCTATTCTCTTCTTGTCCAAACTATTTTTCGTCCACTTTTCACTTCCATACATGGCCACACTCCATACAAATACTTGCAGAAACGACTTCCTGACACTTGAATCTATACCCGATGTTAGCAAATTTCTCTTCTTCAGAAACGCTTTCCTTGCCATTCCCAGTCTATATTTTATATCCTCTCTACTTCGACCATCATCAGTTATTTTGCTCCCCAAATAGCAAAACTCCTTTACTACTTTACGCGTCTCCTTTCCTAATCTAATTCCTTCAGCATCACCCGACTTAATTCGACTACATTCCATTATCCTCGTTTTGCTTCTGTTGATGTTCATCTTATACCCTCCGTTCAAGACACTGTCCATTCCGTTGAAATGCTCTTCCAGGTCCTTTGCTGTCTCTGACAGAATTACAATGTCATGGGCGAACCTCAAAGTTTTTATTTCTTCTCCATGGATTTTAATACCTACTCCGAATTTTTCTTTTGTTTCCTTTACTGCTTGCTCAATATACAGATTGAACAACATCGGGGAGAGGCTACAACCCTGTCTCACTCCCTTCCCAACCACTGCTTCCCTTTCATGCCCCTCGACTCTTATAACTGCCATCTGGTTTCTGTACAAATTGTAAATAGCCTTTCGCTCCCTGTATTTTACCCCTGCCACCTTCAGAATTTGAAAGAGAGTATTCCAGTCAACATTGTGAAAAGTTTTCTCTAAGTCTACAAATGCTAGAAACGTAGGTTTGCTTTTCCTTAATCGATTTTCTAAGATAAGTCGTAGGGTCAGTATTGCCTCACGTGTTCCAACATTTCTACGGAATCCAAACTGATTTGCCCCGAGGTCGGCTTCTACCAGTTTTTCCATTCGTCTGTATTCTATCGCTTGCGCCTTGTCCCTCGGCTACGCAGGGTCGCCCATGGTTAAACGGATTTGCCATGTTAACTGTAAGGGGTGGCCGTATGCCCTTCCTGCCGCCACTCTGTACCCCCCCCGCCCCCCCCCCCCCCCCAGGACGGAATTGGTGTACCCCAGCTGTCTGCGTCTAGTGTATATCGTGAAATAGTGCAAACGTGTTTCAAATGTCTTCGACACGTGGAACTGAGGCGGAACGTGGGGACCAGCCCGGTATTCACCTAGCGGGATGTGGAAAACTCCAGTTTTTCCCTTCGTCTGTAAAGAAATTATTGAACTATACGATATAAAATCGTCATAACTTCTGAACGGTTTGCGTTAGGACATTCTAACTGCACTGTTCGCCGCGGGGCACGATGGAAATTGGTATAGACATGCCCACGCGCTTCGATGTTGTCGGCCATTTGCACTTGCAATTACATTCGTCAATAAGTAAAACTGGCCCATTTGGGGGACTCAGAATCCGCTTTTCGCGATCGAGAAGTCTCTTCAACCTCAACGAGTGATGTAATATGCACGACACTATGCTCTAGCCACAAGATGTTAAAATGAACTGTGTGTACAAACTTCAACAAATATTATCGATACTACGTATAAAAAAGACTGTATCGTGTAAAAATGAAGATAATTGTTTCATTATTTCTGTAATAATTTAATTTCTGTGTGAATTAAAACTATTACCAGAGAACCACATTCACAGACAACGACAATTATAACCTCTCTTTGTTATCCGTGATAATTGTGGTTCAGTTGTTCTTCCTGTGCTAACCGATGAACTGTTCGGGCGTGAGACGTGTGAGGTCTGTAAAGAGAAAACCTGTAACTAAATATATTGTTAATTATTATTTGAGAAGTAGAGTCGGTATTGTCTAGACGTGGATTTGTATTTGTTTCAATAGTAATCCAATCTAATCAATGTTTTTAAGTGTTAATTTTCAGCTCCGCAATTAGGAGCGCACCCGTTAGCGCTAGTAACTTACAACGGAGTTTACCAGTAGCTGCTATAAAAAAAATGGCGGTATTTATCATTGAAAATAATTTTAAATGCTAAAGAATAGAGATAGAAGGCTTAAAGAGTTTTATCTAAATATATTACCTTGATATAAAATAAATCGACAACAATAGACAAATTGACTATCGTCTGCCGCCATCTTAGCAAAAATATCTCCGCGGCAGTTTTGAATCGAGAATTTTAACAAACATGAATGTTGTTAGAAATAAATGAATGGAAATAAATGTGCAACGGTAGTCCCGAATCTACTTCAAAAGACAGAATTCAACTCAAATTGAATCCTTAAATACAGTGCTCATAGCACGTTACGTAATATCAATTTCTTATTTGCTGATGTATGAAGCCTAATTATTTCGGAGCATTTACATGAAATGTTTTAATAGGAGACACACGTCAGCGTTGTGCGCGGGTAGTATTTTGTGACTAAATGTTCCCTTTGCTAGAGAAAAGTGCTTCCATCTTAAGTAACACTTGTGTAAAATGTGATAAATGATATGCAATTTAGTGCCACTCACACGATTTTACAGACAACATTTGTTCACAACGTCAAGTGGAGATTTCTTTAGCAGAGTGACAAATATTAGCCGGGATAATCATTTTTGAGATCAAACGAAATGTTACGCTGACAATAGGTAACTGGTTTTATATTTTTTTTGATCTACCTGAAATATCATTTATAAGTAATTAAGTCACGAAATACTATAAACCGGTTCCGCGACAGTGACTGTGTGGTGTCCAGTGTCTAGTCACGGAATAATCGGTGCGATATTCCTTGATGGTATGGTGGATACCGAACGGTACGTGGTTTTGGAAGATGATTTGATCCTCATTATCCTAAGTGACCCTGATTTCGACAAGATGTGGTTCACGCAAGACGGAGCTCGACCCCATCGAACGAGGAGAGTGTTTCATTCTGATTCTGATTCTCTGGGGACCACATTCTGGCTCTGGAATACCCAGAGGCCACTGGCATGGACCTCGATTGGCTACCATATTCTCTGGATCTGAACACGTGCGACTCCTTTTTGTGGGGCTATATTAAAGACAAAGTGTACAGCAATAACCCCAAAACCATTGCTGGGCTGTAAACAGCCATTCAGGAGGGCATCAGCAGCATCGATGTTCCGAAATTTCAACGGCTCATGCAGAATTTCGCTATTCGTCGGCGCCACATCATCACCAATGATGGCAGGTATATCGAACATGTCATAACCTAAATCCGAATATCTGTAGTGTCGTTTACAAGTTAAATAAAGTGTGTGCACGCCGTAATTGGTAACTCATTTGCGCTTTTTTCACATAGTTCAATAACTGTCATCCTGTAAATACAAACGGCACAGAAAACAAGTCGAGTTGATATAAATAGATAACAGATGTTAAAACTGCAAGATACCGTCAAACGGCCCAACTTGTATCACGTGGAACAACTGCCAGTTTAGGAAGACAGTCAATCTGACACTAACAAGTTCCCGAACTAAACAGTCGAGTATCAACTGTTTGTACAGCATGCAGCAGACATGTTGCAAGTTTTCAGATTTGCGACGTGTTTTACAGGTCTTTAACGACAATTTTGCTCCTGTCTCGGAAGAGACGATTCTTTCGTCACCTACAGAACTGTCTCGCCCTTATTGTTCATCCAAATCTGAAAAAAAACTACTTGTTTTGCTTAAAATAGAGAGTGTAATTGTCTTTCACAACTTTTATATTTAAATATCATGATGGATTTAAGTTTAATAACGTCGCTATAAGGCTGTATGTAACAGCGCGATACTTACTGAAAACGGAAGAACTTTGATTATCTAGAATTTCCTAATTTTCTCAATTTTCTTCCTTACGTGTTTTCACGTCGTGTGTTTTTCGTTTGTTTTACTTTTTTTCAGATTCCGAGAGGCATTAGGGCCAAGCTGGGAGGCCGCAGGTATCAACATTATGACAATATTACTCTGAAACTTGCTGTGTCTTGCATTGGTTGGTATGGAAAGGATCAGGGGAAAGGAAGCTAGAAGAAACAATATTCCACTCAGAACCACTTAAATAATATGCCTCCATTCAAAGACAGTCTGCATTCAGCAGTAATGAGGAAGAAGTGAGCTTCATATAAGCACTTTTCGGTTAGGTAGAGAGGAAGAGTTCAAGCTTTCACACGGAAGAGTTTTTACTTGCCAGACCTGACTGATGTACCTTTACTCAACTGGTAAGACATTATGTGTATAATCAAATTTAAAGTTATAATTTTATATAGGCCTACGTATCTTTCCGCCAGAGTTTCCGAAGTACCGTGTATTAATCTCTCGTCTCGTAAGTTTAGGTGGTTGTGGTGGTCCTATTCATTTATTTTAACACAGTTAACAAAGTCGGAGATAACCTCGCTATTGTTGTTTTTAATCTTTTTGTTGTATAAATGTTTTCTTAATTGATCTTTGTTTCACCAATTGTCAAACTAGAAATCAAGGCTAATGGTTTATTGCGGTTTTGCAGCTTTTCATGCTCAACAGTCGACACAGTTGGAAGAAAGAAACAAACTCATCCCTTTCCGCGGTACATAAAGAATAACATAAAAGTTGGAAAGCAACTCAAACATATCTGGTAAAAATTAGCATCTTGAATAGATTTTCACGTTCCCTCCCTAAGAGGAAACGAAAGTAACATCTTTCGGATATATTTCAAGCAAAAGTAATGTGGCCGCTACAGTTTCAATATCAGATTGTTTGCAGACGATGATGTTGTCGATAGGAAAGTATCACTGGATGATCACAAGAAAATGCAGAACACTTAAAGTCCCCGTAAACAATCAAGCATGTTTGACAACACCATTCCTACAATGGTAGAACGATGGGTTCGATGACGGTTTGGATGTACCGTGCACTATTCAGTGTCCCCTCGACGATCACCAGTGGTGTACGGCCAGTGTAGGAGATCGCTCCCCACACCATGATGCCGGGTGTTGGCCCTGTGTGCCTCGGTCGTATGCAGTCCTGATTGTGGCGCTCACCTGCACGGTGCCAAACACGCATACGACCATCATTGGCACCAAGGCAGAAGCGACTCTCATCGCTGAAGACAACACGTCTCCATTCGTCCCTCCATTCACGCCTGTCGCGACACCACTGGAGGCGGGCTGCACGATGTTGGGGCGTGAGCGGAAGACGGCCTAACGGTGTGCGGGACCGTAGCCCAGCTTCATGGAGACGGTTGCGAATGGTCCTCGCCGATACCCCAGGAGCAACAGTGTCCCTAATTTGCTGGGAAGTGGCGGTGCGGTCCCCTACGGCACTGCGTAGGATCCTACGGTCTTGGCGTGCATCCGTGCGTCGCTGCGGTCCGGTCCCAGGTCGACGGGCACGTGCACCTTCCGCCGACCACTGGCGACAACATCGATGTACTGTGGAGACCTCACGCCCCACGTGTTGAGCAATTCGGCGGTACGTCCACCCGGCCTCCCGCATGCCCACTATACGCCCTCGCTCAAAGTCCGTCAACTGCACATACAGTTCACGTCCACGCTGTCGCGGCATGCTACCAGTGTTAAAGACTGCGATGGAGCTCCGTATGCCACGGCAAACTGGCTGACACTGACGGCGGCGGTGCACAAATGCTGCGCAGCTAGCGCCATTCGACGGCCAACACCGCGGTTCCTGGTGTGTCCGCTGTGCCGTGCGTGTGATCATTGCTTGTACAGCCCTCTCGCAGTGTCTGGAGCAAGTATGGTGGGTCTGACACACCGGTGTCAATGTGTTCTTTTTTCCATTTCCAGGAGTGTATATGGCCGGGAAAGATGTGGTGCTTCTACAATTCTGGTAACTGTCAGTGCTATTTTGTTTTTTACTTGCTCGTAGTTTTCATAGCAGTGGCATCCTGTGGAATACGTAGCTATATAGTGAGACAAATCGTCATAAAACCATTTATCACAAAACATATGCGGCGAAAAGTGAACACAAACAACGTCGCCATCTTGTCAAACTTCTCTCAATCAAGTCAAACCAAAAATACGCAAACTGCACCACACACGCCCGAATATTTGGCAAGCATTTTTGATCGTTTATGTGGGACTCTACAATTTAGATTGTATTTTCGTTTACAATTGCAGTGATGAATCATGGTGCCCCTTAACCTCTTAAATCCTGTGGTACGATTTTAAGAACTAAATATCTACACAGGCAGTCAGTGTAATTTTTTTGGTGCAAATAACACAATAAAACGATAACGGTAGACAAAAAACTGTTGTGGTGCACCAAAATGTTTAGGTTTACTACGGTATCACAACATTTTACTGCTGTCAAGTTGTCATTGCACCTGACAAGTTGATCAAAACTGGCCCACTTTAGTCCTTTCAAGAACTCCACGACTATTGAAAGTTCAATACTTTTGCAAGCGGCTGACCATGATTGAGCCATAAACTAAAACCTAACAGAGACAAACATAAATTTGTAACCCCACTTTCATCCTTAACTAATGTGAATAAGGCTCACCTATAATAAAAACTATTGTTCAAAGAAAATACAATTCACTTTACAAGACACCTGAACTTTTGTAACTGTCAGAAAATCTAATACTGAATACGTGTAAAATTAAGAAAACAACCCCACTACAATATAGCTCTTTGCCGAATGCAGTGCCAGAGCTGCACCGACAAAAATGTATACATACCGAACTGTTGTCATTAGCTATTCATTTATTAGATAGTGTAGTGTGCATTAGTATCTTACAACGTATTCTAAAGACATTGTACTCCAAGACCAGAAAACATGTAGAATTTACCTCCGTTTCCATGCTAAACAACACACCAATACTATCAATAGCTTTGTTCAAGTTAGTGTTCACAAGCTTACAATAATTGTCGTACATTTTTGATCATTTTATACCTGCATACCATGTACGAAAGCACGTTACTATCGTAAGTAGATGTACGGTAATTTCAAATGTAATAAAAAATTGAAACTATATTGTACTCTTACGCTGATCGACAACAATTAAATAACAAAGAAGGATTTTTTTCTCATAACCCTACTGATTTACTACTTGCATTAGTAAACATGTCGCTTCAATCATCTCAGTGGGTGTGAATGTCTACCTAGTAGTGGGTGAGAATATAATGACCTCGTTCGGTATCAATAAGTTGATAGCTGATGTTCGCACTTTACAAATTCCGCGTGTTTTCTACCGGAGTTGGCGTTAAACGTGTTTGGAGCGTGTGATATCACCTGGTTGGTGGCGCTGAATTTTACTGTATTCATTAAAGGAAGCGATATTCTGAGGCAACAACTTTGTGACTGGACGAGTGACTGCTTTTGCATTGCTAAGTAAATGACTTGCATTGAAGTTCTAACGGGACCGACCCGCCGCCGCGTCATCCTCAGCCCTTAGGCGTCACAGGTTGCGGAAATGGAGTAGTATGTGGTCAGCACACCGCTCCCCTGGACGTTGTCAGTTTTCGTGACCGGAGCCCCTATTTCTCAACCAAGCGGCTCTTCAATTGGCCTCACAAGGGCTGAGTGCATCCCACTTGCCGACAGCACTCAGCAGACCCGGACGGTGACTCATCGAATTGCTAGTCAGGCCCAATATCGCTCAACTTCGGCTGTGTAACTACATCTCTGAAATGCTGCGAATTATATATACAATATCGTTACACTTTACGATTTTTTCTTTGTAGAAAGAAATATGAATCATTCATATGAAGATAGTGACAGGGGAAAATTCCTCAAAATTAGCAATAAACAGATGAACAAACAAGGAGGTACTAAAGAAGGGAGTTTTCATTACGTCAAAAACCTGAAGCCGACGTGCGCCATCTTAACTGGCTCAAAACATTAGATTCACCGCATTTGTACCTCCATGATTCACCGTGGTCATACATTGCCGTGATGTCACTCTGACGTGCTCGTGCCCAGTCTCGACCGTTGAGGATATCTCTCGACTTCTATGGTCGTGTCCCAACGACCATCTGGTGCTTTGACTGTGTGGAGATGTACAGGGTGTCCAGAAAAGGACTCCCTGATTTCAAAAGTAAATATCTCGAAAACAAAGATCGATAGAGGAATGCAGTAAACGGTATGTTTATTGTGAAAGCTGTAAGAAGTTTATACAGCAGTTTGAAATAATAGTTACAAAAGCTGATAACAGATGACGCTGTAATCGACATACGCAATGCCTAGTATAAATAGTGATCCGAAGCCCAGAGCGATAAGTTCCACTATTGAAACGTGAAAGGAGGTTAGCGTACCGAAGGAAGAGATTAAAACAACGCGTTTTTCTGGTGCTAGAGTACCACAGGTTAGAAGAGAGTCCTACGGCAACAAGCGAGGTTTTCAAGCACGATTTAATGTTCCAAATGGACCCGATGCGAAAGCCATTCGTACGCTCTTCAAATAATTTCAACGAACAGGCAGCGTAACTGACGATCTAGTTGGGCTTGTCGGCCGCAAGCAAACCGAAGTTACGCCTGAAAATATCGCCACAGGTTCTGGAATTATTCAGCGAAATCCAATGTCAACCGTCCGTAGAATCACATCTGAGACCGGTTTGAAGCGTTCCAGCACGCAGAAAATACAGAGAAAGAGCCTACACATGTTTCCATTCAATATTCAAACGCACCAGGCCATACCCGTACGAGCTGTGCAACAAAGGGTTGCCTTTGCTAATCAGATGCTCACAATGATTTATAGTGAAGGATTTGATATTGGCTGCATCTGGTTTACAGATGAAGCACACTTCCACCTGAATGGATACGTGAATAAGCACAACTGGCGATTTTGGGGTTCCGAAAAGCCATATTGGTGAGAAGCGAAACCCCTGTATCCTCCTAAAGTTACTGTGTGGGCTGCAGTATGCAGCAGAGGCATTATTGGCCCTTTTTTCATTCGAGAAACGTCACTGGTGCACGGTACGTTGCAATTTTGGAACAATCTGTCGCCACACAGCAAGGGTTAGAGGATCGACCAGGTACTGAATGGTTTATGCAAGATGGAGCGCGACCACATCGGACCGAACAAGTGTTTCGCTTTCTTGAGGAATACTTCGGGAATCGAGTCATTGCTTTGGAATATCCCAAATTTACTGGTGCAGACATGGATTGGCCTCCATATTCGCCGGATTTGACTCCCTGTGACTTTTTTTTGTGGGGCATGGTCCACCCGAAGAATCCCGCCACCCTGGACGAGCTTGAATCGGCGATGTCTTTGGCATGTGAATCCATTTCGGTTGAGACACTACGAAACGTAATGGCGAATTTCATTCTTCGTTTGCGCCACCCCTGTAGCGCCAATCGTGAACATTTTGAAAACATTGTGATGATTGTTTGCAAAGATTGTTTTCATACGATTATTTCACTTATGTATGCTGATATGAGCTGTACACGGTACGGCGCCATCTGTTAGATTCTTTTGTAACTATTATTTCAAACTGCTGTATAAACTTCTTACAGCTTTCACGGTAAACATACCGTTTACTACATTCCTCTATCGATCTTTGTTTTCGAGATATTTAATTTTGAAATCAGGGAGCCCTTTTCTGGACACCCAGTAGTTGTTTCTTCAAAAATGCCAGCTTGCATCGTTTACGGGTGTACCAATCGATCCAATCGTAATCTAAAATTTAAAGGGAACAGGTTTCATTAGTAAATGGAGCTGCTGAAGGAATATTCCCTCTTGTGTCCACAAATTATATTTGTGCTCTTCCCAATTATTCTTTCCTGTATTTTTCATTCCCTTCCAAATTGCAAAGGCACCGACATTCGTGCCACACTGTATAAACGGGCTCGTCCCCGGACAACACACGGCCACGTGATCGCGCTGATTATTGGTGCAGTCTCTCACGCCCTACATTCCTCCAGCCGATAATTATTCATTGTTCACATTTCATCTCCCTTCAAAAAAAATTCTGGCTAGAACAGCCGAAGACAGCGGTCATGTGTGTGTAAGTTTTGTTTGTAAGATTGTGTGAATGCGTGTGTGTGTGTGTGTGTGTGTGTGTGTGTGTGTGTGTGTGTGTGTGTGCTTTGCTCCCTTTCTGAATAAGGCCTTGGCTGAAAACTTTACACGGACATCCCTTTCGTCGTGCCTGCCTGCTGCTCGGCGTGTGAGCAGCAGTTTATCCGCTTCACTGCGTAGTTTTACCCTCATGAAGTTTGTTGTAAGTAATCTGCTACACTTCACCAGTAAAAAATATATATATAACAACAATACCAGAAAAAGAAAATTATATTCATTAAGCCACGTAATGGTTGCCTGTAGCACAAACAGGGGTACACAATGCTGCAACTAAAAGTTTTGATCACTTATCCAGTGATATAAAATACCTAGTAGACACCAAAATAAAATTTGAAGCTAAACTGAAAAGTTTTTCTTTGACAACTCCTCCTATCCCGCAGAAGTTTACCTATTATTGTGAAGTGTAAATGGTGCTGGGTAGAAATTACTGACTAATATCTGTTTGTCTTTAATTCAAAAACTAATAAATTATCGGCAAGAAGACATATTTACAAAACAAAAAAATATTTTACTATAAAATGACTCGCTCCACATCCACATCATTACGATTTATCATGCAAACGATACATGGAACATGAAACTAACTAACTCACTAACTAACTATAAGTATATCACAAAGCATGGTACAGACTTACATACACTACTGGCCATTAAAATTGCTACACCACGAAGATGACGTGCTACAGACGCGGAATTTAACCGACGGGAAGAAGAGCATTCACACAAGGTTGGCGCCGGTGGCGACACCTACAATGTGCTGACATGAGGAAAGTTTCCAACCAATTTCTCATACACAAACAGCAGTTGACCGGCGTCGCCTGGTGAAACGTTGTTGTGATGCCTCGTGTAAAGAGGAGAAATGCGTACCATCACGTTTCCGACTTTGATAAAGGTCGGATTGTAGCCGATCGCGATTGCGATTTATCGTATCCCGACAATGCTGCTCGCGTTTGTCGAGATCCAATGACTGTTAGCAGAATATGGAATCGGTGGGTTCAGGAGGGTAATACGGAACGCCGTGCTGGATCCCAACGGCCTCGTTTCACTAGCAGTCGAGATGACAGGCATCTTATCCGCATGGCTGTTACGGATCGTGCAGCCACGTCTCGATCCCTAAGTAAACAGATGGGGACGTTTGCAGGACTAGAACCATCTACACGAACAGTTTGACGACGTTTGCAGCAGCATGGACTATCACCTCGGAGACCGTGGCTGCGGTTACCCTCGACGTTGCATCACAGACAGGAGCGCCTGCGATGGTGTACTGAACGTGGAACCTGGGTGCACGGATGTCAAAACGTCAATTTTTTGGATGAATCCACGTTCTGTTTACAGCATCATGATGGTCGCATCCGTGTTTGGCGACATCGCGGTGCACACGCATTGGAAGCGTGTATTCGTCATCGCCATACTGGTGTATCACCCGGCGTGATGGTATGGGGTGCCAATGCTTACACGTGGCGGTCACCTCTTCTTCGCATTAACGGCACTTTGAACGGTGGACGTTACAATCAGATGTGTTACGACCCGTGGCTCTTCCCTTTATTCGATCCCTGTGAAACCCTATATTTCAGCTGGATAATGTACGACCGCAGGTCCTGTACATCTACATCTACATGATTACTCTGCAATTTACATTTAAGTGCTGGGCAGAGGGTTCATGGAACCACAATCATACTATCTCCCTACCATTCCAGTCAGGAACAGCGCGCGGAAAAAACGAACACCTAAACCTTTCTGTTCGAGCTCTGATTCCTCTTATTTTATTTTGATGATCATTCCTACCTATGTAGGTTGGGCGCAACAAAATATTTTCGCATGCGGAAGAGAAAGTTGGTGACTGAAATTTCGTAAATAGATCTCGCCGCAACGAAAAACGTCTTTGCTTTAATGACTCCCATCCCAACTCGCGTATCATATCTGCCACACTCTCTCCCCTACTACGTGATAATACAAAACGAGCTGCCCTTTTTTACACCCTTTCGATGTCCTCCGTCAATCCCACCTGGTAAGGATCCCACACCGCGCAGCAATATTCTAACAGAGGACGAACGAGTGTAGTGTAAGCTGTCTCTTTAGTGGACTTGTTGCATCTTCTAAGTGTCCTGCCAATGAAACGCAACCTTTCGCTCGCCTTCCCCACGGGCCTTTCTGGGTACAGAAAATGTTCGACTGGTGCCCCGGCCAGCACATTGTCCAGATCTCTCGCCAATTGAATGATGGCCGAGCAACTGGCTCGTCACAATACGCCAGTCATTACTCTTGATGAACTGTGGTATCGTGTTGAAGCTGCATCATGATGCTGTACACAGAACCTGGATTCATCCGAAAAAATGACGTTTTGCCATTCGTGCACCCAGGTTCGTCGTCGAGTACACCATCGCAGGCGCTCCTGTCTGTGATGCAGCGTCAAGGGTAACCGCAGCCATGGTCTCCGAGCTGATAGTCCATGCTGCTGCAAACGTCGTCGAGCTGTTCGTGCAGTTGGTTGTTGTCTTGAATCGTCCCCATCTGTTGACTCAGGGATCGATACGTGGCTGCACGATCCGTTACAGCCATGCGGATAAGATGCCTGTCATGTCGACTGCTAGTGATACGAGGCCGTTGGGATCCAGCACGGCGTTCCGTATTGCTCTCCTGAACCCACCAATTCCATATTTTGCTAACAGTCATTGGATCTCGACCTTGATCAAAGTCGGAAACGTGATGGTACGCATTTCTCCTCCTTACACAAGGCATCACAACAACATTTGTGTATGAGAAATCGGTTGGAAACTTTCCTCATGTCAGCACGTTGTAGGTGTCGCCTCCGGCGCCAACCTTGTGTGAATGCTCTGAAAAGCTAATCATTTGCATATCACAGCATTTTGTTCCTGTCGGTTAAATTTCGCGTCTGTAGTACGTCATCTTCGTGGTTTAGCAATTTTAATGGCCAGTAGTGTACCTACAAAACATATTGAGTATAAATTATCAGTCGTTTGACGTACAACACTTTTGTGTGAGTTCCGCATTCTGGCCCTAGACGCTCCAATCGGGCTCGAGCGACCGCCGTGTCATCCTCTGATTAGAGGTGGCAGGGAGGCGCACGTGGTCAGCACACCGCTCTCCCGGTCGTTGCGGGTTTCTTGATCTTGGAGCAGCTACTAATCGGTCGAGTAGCTCCTCAGTTGGCCTCAGGAGTCACGTACCTCCCCTACCAGTCCTCCTACCAACGAAGAATTCCTGCCAGCACAGGGAATCTAGCCCGTGTCCCACGCATGACACTGACTTCTTCTGACCACACATCTACGAAGGCGGACAATACTTTTGCCTACTTGCTATCAAATTTAGTTCTGGGGCGTGACAAATTCTTCTTCCAACCGAATAAATTATATAAATACCGGAAATTCTACGAGGTGCATTCAAGTTCAAAGGCCTCCGATTTTTTTTTCTAATTAACTACTTATCCGAAATCGATGAAACTGGCGTTAATTCTCGACGTAATCGCCCTGCAGACGTACACGTCACACCATATAGATACCCAGAGCTAATACTGCGAGGTAAAATGAAACGAGCCGAACGTATAACATCAATAACATAGAAGGCGAAGGGAAGAGATAGTGTTGCTAGTGAGGGATCTGGGAAGATGCTGTCAACCTGTACAGGGAACCGCCCACAAGACGCCATTGGGGCCAGTGACACAGCACTGCACCCGTGTTCGAAGTTGTCACTCAGTAGGTATGGAGGCGAGCTCCTAATATTATAACAGGTCACATGAAAAATGTAACACAGGTACCTAGCTAACTTAAATAGGAAGAAAGGTGACGTCCTCTCCAAAATCCTGTTGTGTTGTCACAATCATATATCTCGCACAGAAGGCATCAGAATGAGGTCAGAGGTTAGGCCAAATGCAGTGACACAGAAATAGTTCTTTTTTCCCTCGCCCCAGAATGGAACAATACGAAAATTGCTAAGTGATTTTCCAGCTTCTCCCAGCATACTTCATGACGAAACAATTTATGGGTGGACTGCTGGATGTCATTGTTAATTGGGCACAATGTTTCGGCAAGCGACGACATTACCATCATCAGACACTCTGAGCATGGCAACGCGATTGCTTGCCGAAATATTGCGCCAGTTGGACACTGACATCCGGCAGTTCGCCTGTGAATTATTTCGTCAAAAAACTGCTAATATTCGTAAGTCGTACGAAATTCCTCCACCATACGCTGCAAAGTGGCTTTCAGAGTATATCTACTGATGTGGATGTAGAAGTGCTCCAGTTGTAGATGCGATTTCATTTGAAAAAATTCGCTTGTTCATCCGAAATTGAGTGAAATATTCAGCCTCAACATGGGTTAGCTTCTCGCCAGAACGAATTGTGCAACAGTTTACAAGCACCAAATACTGGCGGCTTACCCCACCACAGAAGTATTCCTTGCTTCGAAGAGCAATGCCCTTCTCGGAGACCTGTGAACAGCACTTTGTGTCGCCTTAGTGACTGAAAAAATCTTCTTTACGGCGGGATGGTTGGTTTCACAGTCTGCAGCAACTTTTCTTACACCTGCTACCATTTAGACTCCCTCTTATTCAAGGTACAAGGGGTAGGGGCAAATCCTGATGTGGACTCGGGATGAAGGATCACTTCTGTGCACAGCTAGGTGGCAATGGTGGGTCCATGACGGGGATGCAGGCCGATGGCAGCTCAGAGTAACAATCCCTCTCAGCACACGGTGTGGATGGTGCGTGGTAAGCTGAAGCAGCTGACTAGCAGTCAATAGGCCGTGAGTGACGTCAGCACCCAGAAATTCTGACACACACAAGCCCACTCAGCAACGTGTACCCCAGTTAGTGCAGTGATGCTGCTCACAGTAGGTGCCAGTGGTATGGAAGACTGCAGGGGATGAGAGCATCTGGTAGTAGATCGTGCTCCTGAAACTGTCAGCACGCGGTAATGGAGCATCTGCACCAGTGAACGAGGATGAGGAGCTCTATTGCCTGGGCTTCTATCTGCTGCCAGTCGAGGCAGAAGACAGGGTACTGCTGGAGTGCACGTGGAGCACCCCACCAGTGGAAGGCACCAAATGTGGGAGGGTAGACTTCGTGCTAGAGGACGATGTAGAGGAGGCGGAGGCTCACCCCCGCGGTGGCTGCTTGCTGTCCCATATTGCTCTGCGCCCTGGTGTAGTACTCTTGTTATCAAAGATGCTGCCAAACTGCCGATATCTTTGCTCAAATTGACAATTATTTACAAGGACTGGCAGCAGCAGCTCATCTATTGTGGTGATGTACTGCTTCTGGCCACGTTCAGAATAACAAATCCGTGCGCCAGCAGTGTAGTAAGCGCGTAGCCTGCCCTGCTAGAGCCTCTTCTTTCTGCTACATATCCAGGATTGCTTTTCTCAGCTTAGTCGATCTCACAATGTATAAGCAGCCCCATTGCTACAACTGGCATGCCGACAACTCGGTACTTTATGACTGAGTATGGTTGCCAAAATGCTGCTGCTGAGCTGATAGTTTCTACAGTAACTCCCAAAAAATACTGATAGCACTACAATATCTCCGTACTTAGGAAGACCCTACTCTGGACCAGTCTGTAACAGAACTCTGCATACATGGTCAGCAATGTACACTATTTACATTTCTCCTTTTAAAGTGCAAGGTAGCAGTAGTAGGACAAAGTTTGTACCACCACACGTTGCATTTATGCCAAATTTATTCAAGATGGTGGATCCAAGATGGCAGCAATAGATACGGCAACATCGCAATGACATCATGGCGGGAAGTTCAAATTTTGGCGCGAAAATAGGTCAATTGGGCTACCTGAACCCCTCCCCCCCCCCCCTGCCCCCTCCCCCCTAAGAAAATGGTGGAAAGTTCAAATTTTGGCAGGGAAAAAAGAGCATTTGGGCTACCTCCACTAACCTAAGAAAATGGAGGGAAAAAAGGTCACCTGGGCTACCTTCACTAACCTGTCACCTGACCGCCACCTCTTCCTAGGAATTGATGGAGAAAGGTCTCAGCATCTGCTGGGCTGCTGGAAAGGATGGACATAGGTCTTTATTTTGCAGGCAGTCTTTATTTAAACAATTTGAAGCAGTAGCTCCATCCAGTGTGTTCGCCATGAATGCAGAGTCCAACTGACCTAGCATACAGTACTGGCACCAGAGGGCGCTGTCGTCGCTTCCGTGACGTAATCCAAGATGGCGCTCTCTGGGAAAAATGGCGGGAACCAAAAGGAACCCTTGATACAGTTACGTGTTAGAATCCAAATGGTTCAAATGGCTCTGAGTACTATGGGACTTAACATCTCAAGTCATCAGTCTGCTAGAACTTAGAACTACTGAAACCTAACTAACCTAAGGATATCACACACATCCATGCCCGAGGCAGGATTCGAAACTGTGACAGTAGCGGTCGTGCGGTTCCAGATTGAAGTGCCTAGAACCACTTGGCCACATCGGCCGGGTTGTTAGAATTCAGCCAGTACGATGGCGGTATCTGATAACGTCATTGGAAGGGGTATAGGGGAGGCTCAGCAGCTCCGGGAGGACCTCAGTCTCGCTCAGTCAGCCAGCAGCAGTAGCAGCAACAGCAGCAGAAGAGGAAGGAGAACCATGTAGTACCAATAGCAGTCACAATCCAGCACAGCCCCGAAAAATAAGAATCCCATATCACATCTTTCTCTGTGGTTAGCATTATCATCATTATTAGTTGTTTTTGCATCTTTGTCGCTTCCTCCTCTTTGTTCAGCACTAGCCCTCAACATGTCCAAGCCTGCAGGGTTAAGCACCAACATGCCGACCTCTACTGCCCCCGGACCTGCAGCAACCTCGGCTGCCATCTTGTCGGGACCTACACTGACCTCTGGGCCTGTGGCAGCAACAACCTCCACCATTTCTGAACACGTAGTGACCATGTGTGATCCTGTAGCGCACATACCCTACTTGCTGGAGCAGAACAAGAAGCTGTTATTGTCCATCCCACTCATCGATTTGTGTGATGAGGACACACGATCTGCTCCCAACACATCTAACGCTGATGGTGGTCCTAAACAACAACAAGATGGCCACCAACTTACGACCCATCTCAGCAGAACATCCCTGTGCTAGTGCAGGCACAGAATGCGGATGCAATGGATAAGAAGGCACCAGGTGTACCCATGTTTTTTAGTTCTACATACAATTTAACTCCCAGTGGAACAAAACACGTAAACGTCGGTATAGAAGAACATCATGACAGGGGCTTGCTTGTGAGAACATAAATTGAAAACGCATCGAAGGGTGTTAAAGTGCCAATTTCTGAGTTCGACTGGGACGAAATATTTCGTGCAGAGCGCTACATCAATCAGCAGATGACTACAGAGTACTATCCAACTCGTACCCCCCCCTTTCCCCCCCTCAGACATTCGCCTGACTAGTGTGACACCATCTATTACAACAGTGTTTGATGACGGTGCACTATGTGTGAAATTGGGTGACAAGTGTGATTATCTATGGTACACCTCAGTTATGAACTTATACATCTGGGTATTGCGCTACGCCTTGCATTGGAGAGAGAGAGATTGAATCGTTGGTTGCCAAGCATAGACTCTGTACACAATGATGTTGTAAACTTCCTGCTTGTACATAGTGTACATGTAGATATTTGGATCAGTACCTTTGTTTGCACATGGACGCTGAACCAAAAGAGGAACAGATTAAACGTGCTTGTGAAAAACCTGAGTACCGTGAGGTATCCATTGGTTCGAGGAAGATACGCGGAATTCATTGCATATCAAAAAGCTTTGTTTGATAAATACTGTATAGGTGGGAAGAAGAATATAAAGAAAGAGTCTGATGATTATTTTAAATACTGCATCCGATTTATGATATTTAAATAAATAATGTATAATCTCAAACTGTGTTTGTGTTTTATTTCATATGTCTCTCATTTTAGTCCAAGTATTACGCTTATTAATATCATTATTTTCAGTGATACACCTATAATGATCCAGTAGCAGCAGCAAACAATTACCCCAAACTTCGCCTCACCATTTATTGACAAGATGAGTGATCATGGGTAAAATATGTATAGCTCATTTCTCTATGTAGTCAATATAGCTCAGTCGGTTAAGTGATGGAGCTATAGTGGCTACACATACTATTACCGTCCTTTCAAGTGTATCTTTCTGTATGTGCCAACTACTTGTCAGTACCTGGCGTAGTTAGTATCATGGCAGGGTGGTGAAAAATCCTCATCACATGGACTTTGTTATTGGTGACTGGTCCTGTGAAGATGCAAATGACGACCTGAAGAAGAAGAAGAACGGAATTCTCCTTCCTGAGAATATACGAGCAATTATTGTAGGTCTATCCAGTTGTGGCAAGACTAATGACCTCATGAAGCTGCTAACGCATGTAGATGGAGTCCGATTTGAACATGGTTGTGTATTCTCAAAAACACTGTTTCAGCCCAAGTATCAGCTATTACAGGAGATATTGTGCAGTGTAGATTGTGTTACATACACGACATCCAGTGAAAGCGGTGATATCCCCCCCCCCCCCCCCCCCCACTTGAAAAGCCAAACACTGTCTTCATATTTGACGATGTTTCTGTGGAAAACCAAGACCAAATTCGAAAATATTTCTGTTTCGGTCGTCATATGTGTGCTGGTGTATTTTACCTAAGCCAACCATATTCCAGAATCCCAGAGCAGTTGGTTAGGGATAACGCAAACCTCATTATAGCCTTCAAACAAGACAATCTGAATTTAAAACACATTTACCAGGCACATGTAGGAACTGATATGTCGTTCAATTATTTTATAAAGGTGTGTGCTGATTGCTGGAATCATTCACAGTAGGGGTTTCTCGTTGTTGATAAAACAAGAAGACTGGTACAGGCGAAACTTTCAAGAGTTTCTGTATATATAATCTTGTATGAGAGGTTAGTACATCAGTATTCGCTTCACTATGGACAAATTCGCACGCATGTCCAGCTCTCAACCTGAGAGAATGGGTGTACACAAACAGAACATTCGCCTGTACATGGATGCGAAAGTTCAGGCTATTGTGCATAAAGTTGGAGGTATGCCCAGGAAACTAGAGACGTATTTCCACACTCTTCTGAGAATGGTGAATGCGTTAAATGAGTTACTTAATGAAATCGGTAAGAAAGTAACCGACTTAAATGAAAAGATCGAGGCTATTGAGGGGAAAATAGATGTACAGTTCATTGTTGTTGGGAAGCAGGAGCACGTGCATAGTAAGAGGAAGAAGAAGAGCGGATATATAAAGCCTCACGCTGCGGACATGTTTGATTAGTATACACCGAGATGTCAACGAAGCAGGAAGTAATTCAAGCGCGGAAAGCGGTTCGAGAGAAATTACGTTTACTGAAGTTAGGGCATATGGATCTACAGCAAACACTAAGAGAGACCTTTAAGCCGGTCACTCAATCTTCCGACAGCTCTCAGCAAAACAAAAACACGCGATATCGATGGTGTTGTCATTGATGAATTCATTATCCGTCACGCCCCTGGTCAGATCGATAGAACATTCGGCGTTAGCAGGGGAAGACCGTACATGTTGGACGTGCGTCATATAATTGTAACTGATGACACAATACAGATTGGTGATAGGCGGTTTGAGAGAACACCCGGCTAAATGAATCTTATTTTCCTAAGACCTACCAAAAAACCTATAAATTATTCAGTTAATGATAGGGAAACGTACCATGAAATACTGCACTTGTTTGATGTATATAAGATCGCAAAAAGCCTTAGCAACAAGAAATATAAAACCATTATACAACCAATACTTGATGGCGAAAACAACAACAACAACAGCAGCAGCAGTGATGGTATTGACATTGAGCATAAAGCAGTAAACAATCGAATCCCGCAGTATATATATTATGACGACCCCAACGAGCTAATGGATCGACTACGGCTGCTCATGGAATCAGGTGCTGCAAGTAATACAGCTTATTCGAATGAGTCTGTTTCAATAATCTCCGAGCTTAGAGAGGGAGGTATCATCGAATAAGTATGGAGACAGTAGTGCGAGCATTGCACAAACCAGATCGCAAAACATACGATCGTAGGCATGTTGTGCTAAAGGTTTGCATCACTTATGGTAGGCTGATTTTGTAGATATGAGGGAATATTCACATGAGATTAATGGATTCAAATATATTTTAATGGTTATTGATACATACTCCAAATTTGCCTGGGAATTACCTGTTAAAACAAAAACGGGTAGAAATGTCGCGGATGTGTTTGAGCGTTTGCTACAAACAGGGACGACCGATGCCCAGACAACCTCAAACCGACCACGGTGGAGAGTTTACAATAAGTATTTGAAGACCGTGATGCAGCGGTACGGAATACATCACTACTCGACGTTCACTCACCTGAAGGCAAATATCGTCGAGCGTCTGCACAGAACAATAAAAGGTCGAATGTGGATGCGTTTTAACCTTCGTGGCTCATACCAATGGACAGATATCCTCCTAGAAATAATTGCTCAGTGTAATCGAACCAAACGTAGCACAATGAAAATGAGACCTATCGACGTTCGTGATAACGGACTCATGGAAGCGGTGAACTACCGCATTAAAATGCTGGATCCATGCAGACATAAATTTAATGTAGGTGGTTTGGTATGTATCTCAAAACACAAGACAGCATGTGAGAAATCATACCTACCGAACAGGTCAGCAGAGACATTTACCGTTTCAAAGGTCCAAAGAAAGAATCATAGAACTTATATATTGAGGGATAGTAAAGGCGAAGAAATTGCAGGCTACTTCTACACCGAGGAGTTGCAGAAAAGCTCAGAACCGGATGATTTTCTCGTGGAGAGAGTCACAAGAAGCCGTGGAAATAAAGCACTAGTCAAATGCCTTGGTTTTCCCACTGCAAAAAACAGTTGGATTTATGCTAACCATCTGCCATATATGGGAGCGCACAGTCCACAACCACCGCAGTAGCATAACATGCGTGCTAGGAGACGCATTAGAGAAGGTGGTGGTATTCTAGACAAACTGCCAGTGGAATTTCACATTCCGAGATATAACTACTGTGGACCTGGAACATTGCTTCAGAAACGCTTGGCACGAGGTGATAAGGGAGTTAATATGATCGACGAAGCGTGTATGGAACATGACATCGCATATGCTGCAAGTAAAGATCTCTCAAATCGTCACATTACAGATAGGATTTTAGCTAATGAGGGTAAGGCGATACGGAGAAGAAAGGATATTAGTATAGGTCAATCCATCGCAGCATTTGCAGTTGATAAAACCGTGCATGGAAAAATTAGGTTGGGTTTAGGAGAGATGAACTTCATGCGAGTTATGAATACTGCACGTTTTGCACTAAACAAGAAGAAAGATAAAGGCGGGAAGCAGAGCTGTTTGAAGAACTGTATCCTGACAGCGATGTAAGCAGCTAAAAACGCACAGAAGCAGAAAGGTGCAGGGAAAAGAAGAAGAGAATCGGTTAAAGCACCCCGAGTTCTACCAATACCCAAGACGTCTGGTGGTTTTCTTCCGTTCCTCATCCGAGCCATCTCCGCGCTCTCGGCGGTAGGGTCCTTCGCTTGGTTGTGCTGCAGCTATTGCTCGAACAGTCAAGAATACACAAAACTCCCAATCGCAGTTAGAAGAAGCAAGAAGACATAACCGCATTATGGAAGCCGCATGCATCAGAAAATGACTGTACTTGAAATCGTACAGAAAACAGCTTGGTCTACTCATAAATTTGAAAAAAGCCCATTAGTGGTCCTCCAAATCGAACAATCACAAATAGTGATCTTCTTAAGTTTGTTAGAAAAAAATTCAGCATTCCAAGATTCCATAGTGTTTTTATGCGGGATACATTACCGAAGACTATATGGAAAACTGGTGAATGTGGTATTGCGAATTTAGATGTTGCTGGCGTCCCCGGCACCCACTGGGTGGCATACGTTATGAAAAATGCGGATACCGTCTACTATTTCGACTCATTTGGTAATCTGCAGCCGCCAGAAGAATTTTCTACAATTTTTGGCGCTATCAGGACTTTAATACACACCTATGCGGACATCTATGCATCGTGTTTCTCTTGACGTTTACAAAGAAGAAGAGGAAGACTATATAAGGAGGAGTTTTAAACATTCCTTCGTCAGTTGAGATTCAGATGCAATGTCATACACTTTGCGTTAAAAGAACGATCATTTGTACTGCGTGCAAATTACTTCCCGCCAACTGATTTGAGCATTGGTGATTGGAGTATTGCATTGATTGGACTGGAGACGTACAACAGCATCCCAAATATCACTGAGACTAACAACAAACTGCATGTGGATATTAATGGTGAAAGAGATATTGTGGAAATAGAACCGGGTACATACGGTATCGACGATTTAAACGAAGTCTTAAAACATTCTGGAAAAGGTATTGAGCTATGTGCAAACATCAATACGCCTAAATCTGAAATAAGGACTGTAAATGCAACGATTGACTTTAACCAAAAAGGTTCAATAGGGCGCCTACTTGGTTTCACAAAAGGGCAGGTTTTGAGGAAGGATCCTAGTAAATTTTACAAGTCAGATCAGTCTGTGGACATACTTCCCGTCAGTACAATCCGTGTCGAGTGTAACATTGCAACGAACTCCTATCTCAGCGATAGTCTGATTCATACTATTTACGGATTCTTTCCTTCAGTTGCAACGGGATATAAGATTGTTGGGACTCCTGCCAATGCAATATACCTTCCAGTGACAGCTCAGACATTGGACTATTTGGAGCTGCGTACTGTGGACCAGAATAATCAACTTGTTGATTTTCGTGGTAAAGAAATCATTGTACGATTACATCTAAGGCGGGATGGGCGTACAGTATAAATCAAGTGCATGCAGTTCACAGCATGTCGCTTCGCTACTGAACAGCAAAGTGATAACACGTGCGAACTACGAGTTTCTTAAATCAGTTCACTTGAAACCGTGCAATGACGTCATCTCTCAATATAACCATTTCAGAAGAGTATGATGAGAGAATTATACGTCAGGAATACTTCTCTCGTAAACCTTATGCTTCAACCACGTTTAACAAGAATGATGAAATTAGGATTGTCATCCAGCACCAAGATGCACTCACGCTTCCATACATGAGTTTCATCTACATCTACATCTACATGACTACTCTGCAATTCACATTTAAGTGCTTGGCAGAGGGTTCATGGAACCACAATCATACAATCTCCCTACCATTCCACTCAGGAACAGCGCGCGGAAAAAACGAACACCTAAACCTTTCTGTTCGAGCTCTGATTCCTCTTATTTTATTTTGATGATCATTCCTACCTATGTAGGTTGGGCGCAACAAAATATTTTCGCATTCGGAAGAGAAAGTTGGTGACTGAAATTTCGTAAATAGATCTCGCCGCAACGAAAAACGTCTTTGCTTTAATGACTCCCATCCCAAATCGCGTATCATATCTGCCACACTCTCTCCCCTACTACGTGATAATACAAACCGAGCTGCCCTTTTTTACACCCTTTCGATGTCCTCCGTCAATCCCACCTGGTGGGGATCCCACACCGCGCAGCAATATTCTAACAGAGGACGAACGAGTGTAGTGTAAGCTGTCTCTTTAGTGGACTTGTTGCATCTTCTAAGTGTCCTGCCAATGAAACGCAACTTTTGGCTCGCCGTCCCCACAATATTATCTATGTGGTCTTTCCAACTGAAGTTGTTCGTAATTTTAACACCCAGGTACTTAGTTGAATTGACAGCCTTGAGATTTGTACTATTTATCCATTAATCGAATTCCAACGGATTCCTTTGGAATTCATGTGGGTCACCTCACACTTTTCGTTATTTAGCGTCAACTGCCACCTGCCACACCATACAGCAATCTTTTCTAAATCGCTTTGCAACTGATACTGGTCTTCGGATGACCTTACTAGACGGTAAATTACAGCATCATCTGCGAACAACCTAAGAGAACTGCTCAGATTGTCACCCAGGTCATTTATATAGATCAGGAACAGCAGAGGTCCCATGACGCTTCCCTGGGGAACACCCGATATCACTTCAGTTTTACTCGATGATTTGCCGTCTATTACTACGAACTGCGACCTTCCTGACAGGAAACCACGAATCCAGTCGCACAACTGAGACGATACCCCATAGGCCCGCAGCTTGATTAGAAGTCGCTTGTGAGGAACGGTGTCAAAAGCTTTCCGGAAATCTAGAAATACGGAATCAACTTGAGATCCCCTGTCGATAGCGGGGTCATTCAAGAAAACTGACGGCAGCTATACAGTGGGATCCAAGCTTACACGTAACGCTTTAGCATTCCTGTTCCAAGAGATACTCTATGAACTCAATGGGTCTGAGATCGACCGTACACGCAATGTCAGCATAACATCAAACCTCAAAACAAACGTCTCAGCATCATCCGCGGATTTGCATAGTTTAGAAAATGCGGGATGGTTCATAGACGATCCAGAGGACAGAGCAGTTGCAGACTACAATCGATTTACTGCATTCATACCTCTAAAAATGCTTATGGGCTACTTTGAGGACATGAGATAGATTATTATGAACGCTAAACAGGAAAACATTCTGGTACGGACTGCAACAGATAATAAGTCATACATTCAAGGAGCTCAAGAGGGGAATGTGATCACAATCAGCAAGATAATATGGAAAATGCCTCACATCAGTGTATCAGACGCGGAGTGTTTGAAGCTTGTAAAAGTCCTGAATTCCGGTACATTTCTATCACTGACATTTCGCTTGTGGGAGGTTTTCGAGTACCCAGTGTTACCGACTGCGAGCAAACAAACATAGGGTAAAAAAAATGGTTCAAATGGCTCTGAGCACTACGGGACTCAACTGCTGAGGTCATAAGTCCCCTAGAACTTAGAACTACTTAAACCTAACTAACCTAAGGACAACACACACATCCATGCCCGAGGCAGGATTCGAACCTGCGACCGTAGCGGTCGCGCGGTTCCAGACTGTAGCGCCAGAACCGCTCGGCCACCAGCGGCCGGCCAAACATAGGGTATTAAAACCTCTTCACAGATAGAAACACCTAGATTCATCATACTTGCGTTTCAGACTGATAGAAGAGGTAATATAGCAAATGATTCCACCGTGTTCCACAACTGAAAGTTAACTAATGCCAAAGTCTACCTGAATTCAGAATTCTACCCATATGACAATTTACACCTGCAGTGGAATGAAAATGTTTACAGTCTGACATATGACATGTATGCAAGGCTTCGTGCTTCTTACTATGAAACTGCTCAAGAAGAAGGAGGACCATGGAATTCACTGGGATGATCCTGACATAACTATGAAGATATGGTGACAGCGTTACAATTATTTGATCACACAGATACCATCATCTACGTGAAGGGGAAGGAGAAGATCTCATGGATGCATCGAATCTGTAAATTTGCTGCTATTCAAGACGTGGAATTCTATGGGAATCCTAGCTGTGCGGTCTGAGGCGTCTTGCCACAGTTCACATAGCTCCCCCCGTCAGAGGTTCGAGTCCTCCCTTGGGCATGGGTGTGTGCATTGTCCTTAACGTTAGTTAGTTTGAGTTAGGTTAAGTAGTGTGTAAGCCTAAGGACTGAAGACCTCAACAGTTTGGTCCCACAGAACTTACCACAAATTTCCAGGTTTTTTTTTCTATGGGTGTCCTTCTCTCCATCAACTCAAGAAGAAGATGATGTGTGGAAATAATGCGCTGTGTCTGCTTATGAAAATGTAAAATTACTTTTAAATTGGACAGAAATAAGTGAATTTTATACCTCACAAACGTTTTTTTTTTACTTTTTTTTTAACCCTGTTCCCACTTTGACAGTGTACAGTTTTAACCACATGCTATGTCTGTGGTTTTCTTCAAGCACAGGAGATATAATTTTAGACATGTGTGCTATATATCTTTGGAAGCGGACACAGTCACATGCCTCCTGCTCCCATAACCCAATTCGTGCTGCATGATAGGCGTAATTCCATGCAACCATTACATATATTTTGTTACTTTCAATCTTAAACTTTGCCTCCTCAATAGTGCTCTTTTTCAACAAAACTAACATCATTTGTGGCCTGCACAGCCTTTATATACATATACGTACATAATGGAATAGGGGATAGGGTTTTTGTAAATAACAACAACAAAGACGTATGGTGACTAATTTTTTCCATTGTTTATTCAGTTCACCCAAATGCAATATAGTTCTTGAGGTACAACATAATTCTTGAGGTACAATGTAGTTTTTGGGCTACAAAATAGTATTATTGAGGTATAAACTGACTCTGCTATTCCAATGCAGAAATACTTTTAACTTACTCGCTACAACAGTAACACTGGTCAGCAATTTTTTTTTTATAAATCTACGCTAAAAACTAAAGTGGAGGTGCTTTCTTTACTGCAACTAAATTTCACAGTCCCTACTGCACAGCTTTTACAAAAATTATGACGGACTGTGCACGCTTAGAATCTAATTTCAAGAGCCCCCAATAGCAAAGGTTTTTACAGTAACAATTCCAATGGACTGATAAATATGTATATATATACACACACACTTAAAAACTATTCTGACTTGTATGGCTAGTAGCAGGTGAAAAACGTAAAAACCATTCTGTTTACAAGACGCTCATGGAGCGTAGATATATATATATTTATAGGCTACACATCCATTGTGTATGAACAAATCGGCAATCCATTCACCTCGTCCTTTATAAGATTGATAACCTTTTTGTTCTGTATGAGGGCGTGTCAAATTCATTAGCATGGCACCTCATTACTTCACATGGATTGCAGTTCTTCACCCAATAGATGAAGCTATCTGTACCCATATAAAGTAATTTAGGATCTCCTAAACGAGTTTTTGCAAACTCATAATGAAAGCGGTACATGTGGAGTTTGGATAGGTCTAGTATGCACATCGCCACATAAATAGGTATGATAAACTCTACTGCAGTTTTCGCCATCTCCACAGCAACAAAGTTCTTATTGAATATGGTGACCAACTTAAAACTTGGTCTGGCAATGCATTTTCTTACGCCATAATGTCCAACTCATTCGGTTCTAATCAAAATTTCACTTCATTCCCTCAAATTCTCCATTGCTTTACCGAAAATTGAATTATTCATTAATTTGTAAAAATCTTTCTCAAAGTCACAAGTTCTGGAAGCTCTCTGTCTCGTATCCAAATCAATATACTCCTTCATCCAGGGGGACTGCTTGAACGAGATAGCCCAGGTAATTCAACCAGCTCCATACCCAAGCTGAGACACTGCTGGAGATTACGATAATGAATAATGTATCTCCACTTATCCCCCAGCATTGTCATCAGTTTCGGCGTGGAGCCTCCTCGGAGAACTAGTTGCTCTGGACACAGTGGCAAATCAGCATGTGCATCATGAAAACTAAAAGGATATGTGAGGTCTACCTCCACAACATACCCTACATCAGAACCAGCTGCCATACCCCCCCATGATTTTCCCCCTAATCCCTTGCATTCATCTTCGGGCACCCATCGAATCTCACCAATCGGCAGTGATTGCTGTACGGCGCGCCCGTTATTTACGTTCAGGTACATTATATAACTCGAATTAAGGGATGCGTTGAACGGGTCACCCATCTGTGGGTTATTTGCCTTCTCATTCCTATGGATGCATTGGCAAAGTCCCCCACAGATCCCTTGCTCAAAGAAAAGAAGCGTGTCAGCATCGGTCAATAATTCAATGCAACACTTCTTTCTCCTGAGCATTACATTCCAAGACAAACCAGGCAGTGTGTAATAAAAGGCAGGATCCAGAGAATATGTGGCCATGCATAGAATCGAAAATGTCCGCTAGAAAGTGCACATTTGTGTCCATGTAAAGAAGTGCATACTCTCCTAAAGTGGAGATGTTGAATTCCTGCCAGACATTCACAGCATGCTCATACATTGCATCCATTATGGTGTCGCCTGTAAGGTTGCTGAAGAACTCAGTTACGTCGTGTAGCCTGATTTCATTGAGTTTCGCCATACTACCCACATAGTCACCTCTCCGGGGTACACCACCTTGACGAAGCACTGTCCATGCAGATGGAGAGGCTTGCATATCCACATGAAGCTGAGGGCTATGCCAAAGGTAGACGACCTACTGCCGGAAAGGCCTCAGCCGAGCTAAGAGTGTGCCACAATGTCCCATCTTCCCCATCCACTACTAGCCCTACCCAATTCCCTGACCCAAGCCAAGGTGTGATGCGATCCATGCCAAGGGGTGCGTGGCACATGGGAAGATGTGTCGCAAGTGGAGCCTCAGGTATACCGGGCGACCTCCCTGAGTAAGTAGCCTTACACCATGCGAGGTATTCGTGGTGTGGACCTTGTAGATCCCCTAATCTCGTGGGACCAATATGGACATGACTAAAGAAAACAAAGAAAAACAAATTGAGGGGCAAATTGAGACCTCAGATACCCAAACATCGGGTTCAGAACCTATGGAAGGCAGTCCAGAAAAAAGCAAGAAATAGGGAAACAGACCCATAGTACTGCAGTCTCAGTTTTTAGGATGGCAGTTATCCAGGAAGGCTATCCACTGGTGGCCATCACCTCGCAGCAGGAGGAATTGGTACAGATGGCCCTCTTTGAAAAGATTGGGGGGGGGGGGGGGGACGCAGGCCCAGGAACCAACTACAAGAGGGTCTACCTAGATCGTGGTTCCCTCATTTTTGTCTGTGAGGGGGTGCACATGGTGGAATGGCTCAAGGACAAGGTGCCCATGATATCCCCGTGGGAAGATGTGAAGCTGCTGGTTAAGATGGCAGCGGAGCTTCTTAAGACTACAAAGATATCAATATGGGTACCAAGGATCCTTAAAGAAGTCTCTCCTAAGATTCTGTTCGGGAAAATAGGGGGCCAGAACCCAAAAATCTCGACAGGAGACTGGTGAGTGATCAACCAGGTTGCACTGGAAGGACAAATCCTGGTGATGGAGGTCAGAAAGAAGTCCCTGAAGGTGATGCGGGAGCAGGACCTGAAATTGTTTTTAGGGTTCTCGCACCATCAGGGTTCTAAAATATCTTAAAGATGGCAGCAAGACGGAGACTGGAGGTGCTGCAGGTTAATCTGCAGCACAGAAAGAGGCCTCTGCTGCCCTGAGTCGCTGCCTGGAGAGGCAGGAAGTGGATGTGGCCCTGATACAAGAACTCTATTTATATAAAGGGTTTGTATCGGGCCTCAGTGGCATTGGAGGTAAGCTGATTTATGCTAGAAATCTAAGAAACTCTAGAACATGCATCTGTGTAAGAAATGGAATTTCTTTCATGCCAATGATGGATTTCTGCTCCAGGGACTTAGTGACCATTAAAATGGAGAAAGAGACGAAAATTTTAAAAAACATTTACAAGTATGGGGCACTAAAGAGGACTCCTTACAGTGGATGTTATGCCACTAATAATTAATAAAAACAGCGACCCACTTAAAATACTACCTAGAGGGAATATCGTTCCTTGAATAAAACAGTCTGACAAGAGGTTATCGACTCCATACTTAAAACAGTATGTAATGTCCCCCTTCCCTTTTATCGACAATGTTAGAAATATATGACCGTGTAAGCATGTGCCTAAACAACTGAAATAAAATTTTGAAAAGGTTATCGTTTCGAAGATTCAATATAAAGTCGATAAATGAGGGGGAGGTTAACAACAAGATGCCTTCTAGGACAACTTATTCCGCCTACTTAATTACTGTAAAATTTAGTATGGTTGTTTGAAAGGTTTGTGCTATCATTCACGTACTGTGCCAATGAGAAGGGGTACCACGTGGATCGGAACAGAATAACAAGAGTTACTGAAATAATTATGGCTAAAAAAAATACGGTCGCCAGCCCAATTGGGCAAAATTTCTGTTCGGTAGGTGAATTAATGAGCCGAACAGTCAATGTCAAGAATTACTCGAAGACGCGCGGCAACAGAGGGCTGCACGCACGTTAGCAAAAACAGTTGAAACATTTACGTAATAAGGCGAGAAAGAAAATAGTTTGCACTCTAAACATCACTAACTAATAGAGCTCAAATTTTGAAAACATACAAGATAACACTTACATTAGTAGTTACTTACTGTTGTAAGTGACAATGGCGCTACCTCACAATAACGTCTACTATTTTCATGTGAATTTTGGGAAATGGCAAAAAATAATTAAAAGAAACTATATTGACTTCTGAACAGGGAAGTAGAAATTGATAATTACTCTATCAAAAGGTAATTATTATACTTTAGCACGACTGCAAGTCAAAATGCTTTACTAACAACAAATTACAATAATCACTGATATTTGCAGTCGCTCATTAATTCTAGTTAGTGCTTTTGTTCATAGTGACAGGCATCATTTTAATTTGATTAGTTGATTTACTATTTTCAACAATTAGATCGCCTCAGATTAAAGTTCACATTTAAAGTCAGTGATACTTAAATTACTGAATGCTTTAAGTTCAAATCTTTAATCTAACTGAATCATTTAGTTCATAAGCAAAATTAACTGGCACTGCAATTTTCATTTTTCATAAACGGTACTCGGATTATTGTAACAATAGGACAGGACAGGAACCTACTTGGTGAATGATTTTAGGAGAATCACGGGTAAACAGTTTTGATTAAACTATGGTAATAATTCACTCGCAAAACACCACAAAGCTGAGTAACGCCGTTACAAAACTAGTTAACATTAAGCTGCGATGCAGCAGGTTTACTTCAGTCAATTCTCGCCGTAGCGAAGTTGCTGACGACGATTCTGCTGCTGGCTCCTTTCCATGATAATTAGCGAGCACGGGAGTTACTGGCAATGATATTGGCGTGGCGGGTTCTTGATGTTGCTGCAGCCAATATTTCCACCGCCCACGCTCATCACTTGCCACGTGCCGCTAAACAATCACTCCTCCAGTACAGTGCACGCCATCCAGGCATCCGCACTTAACCAAGTCTCACACCAGAGTTTTCTCTCTGTGCAGCGCGCGCTCTGACGTAACATCCTCCCGCTTCCAGAGACGCCGCTACTCCAACGATACTTATTCGTTGACAAAAACCTAACGTTTCCCTAGCATTCCCTCAGCGATTATCAGCAAGATTTACATAATATACATAATTGATTATACAGCAAAATAAACAAATTAATCCATACATCGTGTACATATAAATTTATAAATTTACATAAAGATAAAAGCAAGTATATATGCAATAATAAATGGTCAAAGAGCACATCGGCATGAAAGTGTTACAAGTACAGGGAGAGAAAGTATCGTGAGAATCGTAAAAGACGTCCCCAGAAGACAAAAGAATTGCTAGTTCGAGATTAGATCACCAGATTAGTTGACTGTCTCATTTGGTGTCGGCCCAACCTTGCTGGGAGTTTTGCTGGCGCAACTGATGCGGGTGTGTTGTGGCTTGGCATGTGCCACGCAGAGCTGGATGAAATCGTCTTCTGCTCTCTTGGACCATGTTTAATGCAGTCCCCATTCATTCCCCACAGCATCAGCGATGTCTGCACGAAGACCTTGTTCAGTTTTCTTCTGTCAGTCTTCATCTACCTCTGCTTTTAACTTACCGTAGATAAGAATTGAAAGTGCCGGTGGTCTCTGTTGTTGGCGACTGGCGCAGTCGCTGCTGTAGAAAGCTGAAGCAATGGTGCGGCGTGCCTTGTCTGTGGCTTGGTAAAGCTCTCGTCATCAGTGATAGCCGATCACTTCAGTTTCGCGTCTTGTCTCAATGAGCTGAATGGGCTCTTGCCACTACACGTCGCAGTGGTCATGTTGCGTCCACAAACTTCACCATCTGCTCCATTGAACAATACACAACCGAGCGCTACACACCGTCATCAGAATGCAACTTAGGAAAATCTGTATTTAAACAGGGTCAGTACTTCTGAAGAAGAGTGCATTTAATCACAGGCCATTAAGTTTTGCTGTAAGCGAACTGGAGTCCAGAGAGATTCGCATAGAATCATTGCCAACCTTAAATAAAACAATCGTAGGAGCATGTATACAATGAGTTCAATATGTAGTGTGTGGCAGACTGCGTTAGACTGACGGTACAGAGAGACAAGCCTCAATTGCCCAGACTTACCACTGTTGAGACCAGGCACCGAAACGCCACTAATAAGGCCATATCTCTCAACTATCGGATTCAAAACGACACCAGGGCTTTTTATGTTAGATTTTTAGGGATTTAACCTGAAAGACCATCCTGTGATATCTCTGAGGATCCAGGAAAGGGGGGTGGGGTGGGGGGAGGGGTGAGAGGAGCCTTGAAGATCCCATTGTCCATTCTCAACAGCTGTTCCTTTTTGCTTCACATCTGTGCATCACGTATGGGGTGTTAATTCCTCTTCACCACGCAGCTTTGCAGCAGTGGGCTAAATGAAGGAATGAGTGATAAGACTATCAGTTTCCTTGTGCCTCGTGATCAGGAGTCGTTTCTTGGAACATCAAGAGGCACCCTTGTTCATGGCCACATCTCAGGTACAAGCAATCAAGGGGCGTCCACGATCCACTCCTCTGGCCTGTCGGGTAGCGTGAAATAATGCACCCCTAAGTCCTCAGATATCTGAAACTGGGCCAGACAAGATGTCTGCCCCAGGTCCTCAATACTTTGAATTTATGAAGGTGTATCAAGGCTTTGTCCAACGACCTGAAGCAGAAGACCTGAGGACCAGTAGAGTCCATTGCGCTGTCTTGGTCAATCTGAATGGTAGTCGTACTGGGATGACAAGCTTTGACAGCTGACGAGAAAGATGCTGCAGACTGCCAACTGACCATTGCCCCTGGTTGCAGAACAGAAGATCCGTCCGCATCGCTTTCAGTACGTTCCGATCGGCACGACACGTTAATGCTAAAAGTGTATGAGGTATTGGTGGCGCTTCGACGAGTTTGATTCCTAGCGCTATTAAGCCTTCTGATATGGATTTTATTTCATAGATCTGCAGCGGTATTCTGTGAAATGCACATTCTCTCAATGTTTTACGGTTTAGTGGTTGATATATGTGGAGAGATGTTAAAGATCTGAATGATGGGTCCCAAGTCTTACCTGTATTGAAATCTCGCTCCCTGTATATGACATTTCACGTCACCCCTGTGTGATATGGTGATTAAATGGATAAATGCTGGTCTACAAATCACAACGTCCAGGATTCGATCCTCTGTCGGTCCTAGGATTGTTTTCTGTACGACTCTGACGTGATTTGTATATGTGACAACTACGGTTTGGTGTCCACGTTGAACTGTATACCTGGCTGGGTAAGTCAGTTCCAAAGACAACACACTTTCGATGACCTAGTTCTTGAATCATTCGTGGTAACAATCGTAAATGTACTAAGCTGTCAACTAGCGTCATGGCTGCATGCATACTTCAAGGGAAAGCTTCGTCTACCAAACACAATAATGGTTTGATGAGCATGAGGCTGACATAATAGCTATTACCTGGCCTCTACAGTCGCCGAATTATAACAATAGCGAAGTATTGTGGACTGCATAAGAAAAACAATCACATGCCTGTTATCATTTTCTTCTGAGTCTCTGCGGAAATCGGAACAGTTTTTCTACAAGAATTGTACAAAATATCATTGATTACTATTCAACGTTTACTCTCAGAGATCTGTGGCATGATACCCAACGCAGCATGACGACATATTACATAGTTGTCCAGTACGATTGCAAAACCAATAAGCATACCCAAAAAAGAAGTATTATCTATTGTGCGCATATAAACTCGAAAAGTACTTCACTTTAGATTTTTCCAAGTCACTTTAATGAACATTCGGACGGGCGTAGTCTAGGGTGAATGACCTAAAATCTGCACTGCTGATTTTGCGGAAATCGAAAGTGCTACTGATGTACGGTTTTCACAGAATGGATTGGTTGATAGGGTCTCGTATTGTTAGCCAATCAACAAATTGTAATAATACTTAGGAATGTATTTTTGTGCAAACATACACATCTTTAAATGGAACAATGCCTACTAACATCAACAAACTAAAAGTATGGTAAATTAGAATGTCAGTGGTGTTTGTTGTAGGATTATACTGCGAGCCGTTTACGAGATATCGCATTGTGCAAAGCTTCCACACAGACACTTGTTTGTACCATTCAGCTTGGGTAGTTGCTAACTACGATGTTGTTGCGGTTGCTTGCAATGTTTTTGTGTGTTCCTTGAGCGCAATGAGACTTGATAATCAGTTAGTGTGTTCCTTGAGCGCAATGAGACTTGATAATCAGTTAGTGTGTGACAGTCCAAGCAGTAGGTAGTGAGTGGACGATAGGATTTACCAATGCAGGAAAAGCCGACATTTTCGTGGCGTATGCAGAGTGTAGGAAGAACGTAGTTCGTTCTTGTACAGTGTATGCGACAAGATATCCCAAAAGACGTCAACCATCTTGGCAGTTATTTATCAGCCTCTTCAAACAGTCGCATGAAAGTGGCAATGTAACACCAAAAGACGTCAACCATCTTGGCAGTTATTTATCAGCCTCTTCAAACAGTCGCATGAAAGTGGCAATGTAACACCTAGACAACGTAACAGAAAGAAATAAGCGATGACAGAAGAGGGAGGGGGGGGGGGGGGGGAATCAATGTTCTTGATGCTGTCGCAGTTGATCCTCACCGTAGCTCTCGCGAAATCGCACGAGGAAGTGGCATGAGTCAGCTAAGTGTCCTACGCAATCTCCATCGACATAGGTTCCATCCCTGTCACATCTCTCTCCATCAGGAGCTGCATGGAAACCATTATGAGGATCGTGTTAACTTCTGCACATGGGCATTAAATGGTAGGATACTCCAGATGTATGACATATCTTGTTTAGTGATGAAGCCACATTTACCAATTAAGGCCAGATAAACTGCGAAAATATGCACTATTAGTCTGTTGACAATTCCCGTTGGCATCATTGAGTGGAACGTGAGCATCGATGGAGCGTGAACGTGTAGTGTGGGATAATGAACCATCAGCTTTTAGCGATGCAAAGGGCACCAAATTTGTTATAAAAGTCAGTAAATTACTCAATGGACAGTATTTTTCAGTACAGGTATTTCGTTCATTCCATGCAAGTGTCGATTCATGACGTCATCGTCTAGACACGAGTTGACTGTAATCTGAATCCGTTTAATAATTTCTCTCAGGCGATAAAATTTTGTTGATTATGAAATACAAGTTGTTGAAGTTTATACAGAATCGTAAATATTTAATTAGTAATTACATGCCATAATTTATTTGTTTAGTATTAAGGTGTTTTGAATTTTGTATGCATAAAAAAGTGTGAATTTATGTGCGGGTTTAACTCTGAGACGGGTTATCAGAGTGCTAAAAGTGCGCGTGTACAGTTCGCTGACGTATGTGGTGAATTTTATTTTGTGATCTTGACCCGAATAGAGAGAAAAACCAGTCTCATTTAGACTTTACGTGAGACAGACACATCACGTTATAATAAAAGAGTCGTTTAGCCCATTAGGGAAAACTGAAACCCCCGCTCGATTTAAAATACGTTACACGCCAGTGCATGATCGAGCTGTCCAGTAACTCGAGAACAATAGTTGCAAATGCGTTTGGACTTTATGCACAAAGATGGAAATTAATTTTGAGACAAGTGCTGATTTTGACAAAAAATGAACCGAAGGTTTATTCAAAATATCGAGGTCCAGTTTTAATTAAGACACGTATCACCTTGTTGATTACGTTGCCTAGCAACACTGTAAAGCAGCTTCATTAATTCATTGGAACGATTTGCACGAAGTTTGCTGACCACATGAGAGTATGAGAGAGTTTTTCTTTCCATAAATGCCAATAAACCGGCAATTTTAATAGTTAAATTATTAACTGTTGTGTAACTTCATTGATTGTCCAACAGCACTACGGAACTTGTTGCATCGTGTCTCTTCAAAAGAGATCCCAAGAAGCCGGGATAAACAAGAAGAAGAAAAAGACTAAAGAACAGACGTCGGTATAAGCTCATAGGCCCGTTTTTCAGAGACGGAACACTCTACACGCACAAGTATTGCAGCCTCCTAACAGACAATCTTCCTCGGATGGTAGAAGACGCTCCTCTGCAGACTAGGAAGAACCTGTGGCACCAACATGATGGCTCTTCAGCCCATAGTGCACGAAGTACTAAAGCATGTCATCACAAATTGTTTCCAAATCGTTGGATTTGGACGCAGCGCACCGGTGCCTTGGCCGGCCAGTTCCCAAAATTTGACGCCTACAGACTTTTTTCTCTAGGGAGAGCTGAAAGACGCTGTCTCCAAGGACGTACCAACTACACCGAATGATATGCAACGACGTACTACTGCAGCCTGCCCCGACATCTCCGCTCCCATGCTACCATGTGTACGGCAGTCGTCCAGTACCAAACTGGAAGCCTGTATTGCCACTGCCGGTGGTCATTTTCAACATAACCTGTAATGGTCAGTTGTTTCGTTACTAGTCAGAATACATATAAGTAGTGTATGCACTTGTCTTGCTCTTTAGTGCGTGCTACCATACGTACTGTACAAATGTCTGTGTGGGAACTTTTCAAAATAAGATATCTCGTAATGACATTCTGATTTACCCAACTTTCAGTTTGTTAATGTCAATAAGCCTTGTTGCACTTAAAAAACTATATATATATATTCTCTTTTCCCCCCGTCTCTATGTCCATCTCCTCCTACCTCTCTGATCTGTTTATATATATATATATATATATATATATATATATATATATATATATATATATATATTTTTAAAAAATCAGATTTCATGATAATATTCTAACCGTTTATATATATATATATTCTAACCGTTTGTTTGTATATACACTCCTGGAAATTGAAATAAGAACACCGTGAATTCATTGTCCCAGGAAGGGGAAACTTTATTGACACATTCCTGGGGTCAGATACATCACATGATCACACTGACAGAACCACAGGCACATAGACACAGGCAACAGAGCATGCACAATGTCGGCACTAGTACAGTGTATATCCACCTTTCGCAGCAATGCAGGCTGCTATTCTCCCATGGAGACGATCGTAGAGGTGCTGGATGTAGTCCTGTGGAACGGCTTGCCGTGCCATTTCCACCTGGCGCCTCAGTTCGACCAGCGTTCGTGCTGGACGTGCAGACCGCGTGAGACGACGCTTCATCCAGTCCCAAACATGCTCAATGGGGGACAGATCCGGAGATCTTGCTGGCCAGGGTAGTTGACTTACACCTTCTAGAGCACGTTGGGTGGCACGGGATACATGCGGACGTGCATTGTCCTGTTGGAACAGCAAGTTCCCTTGCCGGTCTAGGAATGGTAGAACGATGGGTTCGGTGACGGTTTGGATGTACCGTGCACTATTCAGTGTCCCCTCGACGATCACCAGTGGTGTACGGCCAGTGTAGGAGATCGCTCCCCACACCATGATGCCGGGTGTTGGCCCTGTGTGCCTCGGTCGTATGCAGTCCTGATTGTGGCGCTCACCTGCACGGCGCCAAACACGCATACGACCATCATTGGCACCAAGGCAGAAGCGACTCTCATCGCTGAAGACGACACGTCTCCATTCGTCCCTCCATTCACGCCTGTCGCGACACCACTGGAGGCGGGCTGCACGATGTTGGGGCGTGAGCGGAAGACGGCCTAACGGTGTGCGGGACCGTAGCCCAGCTTCATGGAGACGGTTGCGAATGGTCCTCGCCGATACCCCAGGAGCAACAGTGTCCCTAATTTGCTGGGAAGTGGCGGTGCGGTCCCCTACGGCACTGCGTAGGATCCTACGGCCTTGGCGTGCATCCGTGCGTCGCTGCGGTCCGGTCCCACGTCGACGGGCACGTGCACCTTCCGCCGACCACTGGCGACAACATCGATGTACTGTGGAGACCTCACGCCCCACGTGTTGAGCAATTCGGCGGTACGTCCACCCGGCCTCCCGCATGCCCACTATACGCCCTCGCTCAAAGTCCGTCAACTGCACATACGGTTCACGTCCACGCTGTCGCGGCATGCTACCAGTGTTAAAGACTGCGATGGAGCTCCGTATGCCACGGCAAACTGGCTGACACTGACGGCTGCGGTGCACAAATTCTGCGCAGCTAGCGCCATTCGACGGCCAACACCGCGGTTCCTGGTGTGTCCGCTATGCCGTGCGTGTGATCATTGCTTGTACAGCCCTCTCGCAGTGTCCGGAGCAAGTATGGTGGGTCTGACACACCGGTGTCAATGTGTTCTTTTTTCCATTTCCAGGAGTGTATATACAAACAAACGATTAGAATACTATTATGGAATCTGATTTTGAAATAACGATAAACAAGGCTCAAGGTTAGAGAGGGGATGAAGAGGAGATGGACATAGACTGGGGGGAGGAGGTGACAGACAGATGAGAGAGGTAGGAGGAGATGGACATAGAGACGGGGGAGGAAGAGATTAGGACACATGGCCATTTCCCAGACATATTCAGCAATTGCAAAGCACTGCGAAGGTCACTAATGTAACAGGAAGAATACATTGTTAGACTTGTATGTTACTTTTGGGAGTACACAAGGTGTAAAATGCAGTACACGGACCTGTCAATAGAAGCAACAGTGGGTCTAACGTGCTTGAATATGTAGTCGCACTGAGCTTGGATGGTAGATATGGGCCCATCATTTAATGTTGCTGCAACTCAAAGCTAGAGTTCATCAATCGTAGTGACTGGCATTTCTGTCTCTCGCTAACTCATAGCCAAACGTTTCCACTGGGTGAGAGAGTTGGACACCGTTGTGGCCTGGGCAACAGTCCAGCGCCCTCTGTACTGAGACAGGTCATAGGAGGGCGGGGATGTTGCAGTGTCGCGTTCTCTTGTTAGCAGATACTGTCACAGAGACCTCGATGATGGCTCATGGCCACTGTCTTTAACACATCTGAAATGTGAAATCTGCTTTACAAATTACCAGATATATGAACCAGCGGTGATCGTGTTGTGTACCCTATGGCGTTCCATAACTTGTAGGTTTACGTGCATTCTGGCCCACTAAACACTGTTGCCAGATTTATCTCAGATGGTGGACGATAATGTCATGCACTGTTGCCATATGAACCACCTCCGCCCCCACCTTCCATCACCGCCCCCTTTCAGGAAATCGACTGTGCCAGTCTATGACATCACTGCCAGGATAACTAAGATACCACAAGATGAGCACTCAGTTTAGCATCATGTATAACACATCATTTGGCCAGCCGGTTCTAGGCGCTTCAGTCTGCAACCGCGCGACCACTACGGTCGCAGGTTCGGATCCTGCCTCGGGCATGGATGTGTGTGATGTCCTTAGGTTAGTTAGTAAGAAACTTCCTGGCAGATTAAAACTGTGTGCCGGACCGAGACGCGAACTCGGGACCTTTGATTTTCGCGGGCAAGTGCTCTACCGACTGAGCTACCCAAGCACGACTCACGCCCCGTCCTCACAGCTCTAATTCCGCCAGCACCTCGTATCCTACCTTCCAAACTTCACAGAAGCTCTCCTGCGAACCCTGCAGAACTAGCACTCCTGGAAGAAAGGATACTGCGGAGACATGGCTTAGCCACAGCCTGGGGGATGTTTCTAGAATGAATTGTAGGTTTAAGTAGTTCTAAGTTCCAGGGGACTGATAACCTCAGGTGTTAAGTTCCATAGTGCCCAGAGCCATTTGAAGCATTAACACATCATTTGGCGCCTACATACTTCACTTGGCATTCAACACAGACTGGCCTCGCCTCCTGTGCAAAGAGGACATGTGCCCCAGAAATTAGTGATGACTGGGCCATGCCTGTGATGGAGAGTGAAGAAGCAGCTGACATACAGACAACACACCTGGTCTGGTCACACCGGCTGTAGCAGGGTAGCAAGGGTGTCATGTAGAATTAGCCATGGATTAATTGGCCAGTAAATACAATTACATCAGAGTGTTTCAGAATAAACTAACATGTAAGAGTATATTGCTCATTATTTTGTGTGTGCTTTTCGCAGATAGTAGGGAATGTGTCCCTCCAAAATAACTGAGCCTGATCGATCTACCAATTTCCACAGATTCTGGAAGGAAACAAACATGACTTGTGACCCTGCATAGCATATCACTCTTGTCCACTTAAGCCTGCGTGCTCCAAGTTTATTATGCATGAAATAAATTCCTTTACATACACTCACACATCACTAGAACACATTCACATCACATCACTGTATTTACCGTCGTACGTCGTAGGAAAGGGTCAAAGACGCTCGTTTTATTATCATATACACCACATATGCTGCCAGGGCACATGTCTGTAGTGCACCTCGCACTGCCCCAGCCAATGTTGACCAGCTGAATGCCACTGGGCCATGCTCACATTGTGCAGCCCCCTTCGTCATGCTAGAGGGGGGAGGTTTCCCTAGCCACATATCTATTTACACAGTTCGGTTCTTATGGGGAAAAATTCTTCTCACAGGATACAGAGAGGTCTTCCAGTAGCAGCAGATGGCAGAGGAGGATTTGCTGCTTCTAACCGTGGTGTGCGTAGATAGCTGTGGGCCTGCTGCGGTCCCCCATCTGATTTCACATGTTGCCGAATCCAGTTAACAGATGAGCATGGGTTCACACACGCATCATGTAGCAGACTCGTCTGATTAGGAGTACCGTAGGACAACATGCATTTTCACCATAAATTCCAGTGGCCCAGACATTCTATGCAAACACCACCTGATGTGGTCCAATGATCCCTTCAGAGCAGATGCACACCAAGGTCTAACTCTTACGTGAACTAGGTATATATTGTGAGTAATGAGGCAATTGAGCAGGATTGCAATACAAGTAGCACATGATATAAGTTGAGAGTTTGCATCTGGCAGAAGGCATGCTAGGATATCTACTTGGTTGTGACCACTGTGTCTGGGTGGTGCACTATTCAGCACATCTGTGTAGTAAAGTAGGACACCCAGTTTTCTATTCCAGTCCAACACAAATTTTCAACTTGCTCCATTGATGTAAGTCATTGCCCACTACCAGCTAATGTCTTGCTTAATTTGTAAACAGCACAGGGAATGGAAATGCAGGATACATTCGACAAAATGGCTCTGAGCACTACGGAACTTAGCATCTGAGGTCATCAGTCCCCTAGAACTTACAACTACTTAAACCTAACTAACCTAAGGACATCACACACATCCATGCCCGAGGCAGGATTCGAACCTGCGACCGTAGCATCCGCGCGGTTCTGGACTGAAGCACCTAGAACCGCTAGGCCACCGCGGCCGGCTGCATTTGACACTTTTCCAGGTTGTTGTTGTTGTTGTTGTAGTCTTCAGTCCTGAGACTGGTTTGATGCAGCTCTCCATGCTACTCTATCCTGTGCAAGCTGCTTCATCTCCCAGTACGTACTGCAGACTACATCCTTCTGAATCTGCTCCGTGTATTCATCTCTTGGTCTCCCTCTACGATTTTTACCCTCCACGCTGCCCTTCAGTACTAAATTGGTGATTATTTGATGCCTCAGAATATGTCCTACCAACCGATCCCTTCTTCAAGTCAAGTTGTGCCACAAACTCCTCTTCTCCCCAGTTCTATTCAATACCTCCTCATTAGTTATGTGATCTACCCATCTAATCTTCAGCATTCTTCTGTAGCACCACATTTCGAAAGCTTCGATTCTCTTCTTGTCCAAACTATTTATCGATCATATTTCACTTCCATACATGGCTACACTCCATACAAATACTTTCAGAAACGACTTCCTGACACTTAAATCTGTACTCGATGTTAACAAATTTTTCTTCTTAAGAAACGCTTTCCTTGCCATTGCCAGTCTACATTTTATATCCTCTCTACTTCGACCATCATCAGTTATTTTGCTCCCCAAATAGCAAAACTCCTTTAGTACTTTCAGTGTCTCATTTCCTAATCTACTTCCCTCAACATCACCCGACTTAATTCGACTACAATCCATTATCCTCGTTTTGCTTTTGTTGATGTTCATCTTATATCCTCCTTTCAAGACACTGACCATTCCGTTCAACTGCTCTTCCGAGTTCTTTGCTGTCTCTGACAGAATTAGAATGTCATCGGCCAACCTTAAAGTTTTTATTTATTCTCCATGGATTTTAATACCTACTCCGAATTTTTTCCTTTGTTTCCTTTACTGCTTGCTCAATACACAGATTGAATAACATCGGGGAGAGGCTACAACCCTGTCTCACTCCCTTCCCAACCACTGCTTCCCTTTCATGTCCCTCGACTCTTATAACTGCCATCTGTTTTCTGTACAAATTGTAAATAGCGTTTCGCTCCCTGTATTTTACCTCTGCCACCTTCAGAATTTGAAAGAGAGTATTCCAGTCAACATTGTCAAAAGCTTTCTCCAAGTCTACAAATGCTATAAACGGAGGTTTGCCTTTTCTTAATCTAGCTTCTAAGATAAGTCGTAGGGTCAGTATTGCCTCACATTCCAATATTTCTACGGAATTCAAACTGGTCTTCCCCAAGGTTGGCTTCTACCAGCTTTTCCAGGTATCACTGTGAAATAATCATCTTCTGACTGTACGAAAACCATACTGTAAGTGGATAATTATTACAGGTTGTGCTGATATTGTAAGTGAAATGGATGCAACAGTTGCTAATGAAGGACGTTTGTTAAATTCGTCTGTTTCATCTCCACATCATTGATAATAACGTGAGTGATCACAGAAGGATCTTGCTCCACATGCTGCAGAGTTCGTCTTTGTCCAGGTAATCTGTCTCTCACAGAGGCTGAGACACATCAGGAAACGTTGAATGATGTAGGATATGGCGATCGGGATATTGTTGTCGATAATCCCAGTGTGCTGCTCGATTGTTGTGGTTCGCTGTGTGGTAAGTGCCAATCATATCACTGTACCCACTCCAGGTTTATCGCTCCATTAGTAAACAGGTACTATGCTGCATCAAGAGTATGAAACAGCTGTTGCAACTGAAGAGCGAAATATGCCATCTACCACTATGACAGGAACTGTCACAACAACAAATAAGCCATTACAGCTGAAGAACGTTCTACCGCATTAAATAATGCTCACAGCAGATTGTGTCATTGGAGGAAAATATTTGTTTTGGTGTCCTGTGCAACCTTCCAGAGTTTGTCAGTTTAACTAATTTTCACCCTGTATGCTGTGCCAAATAGTAGTACCCAGGGTCGATTTAACTGCAGCTCTGTGAGGAATTGTACATCTGTGCATTTCTTCAACTTAAAGAAGGATGATGTATATATTGTAAGCCTGAACAGTCATGTGTCCTGCTCTAACATGCCAGCTAGTTCTGTGTGGGAGGGCTGTTGCACTGTGGAAAAGGAAAAAACTAAGTATTTGAGAATACACATAAAGCATGTAGTGAATAATGAGCAATGAGAGTAACAGGTACTTAAGTGTCAGTTTATTCTTTTTATTATTCTCACTTGCTGATTTCTGCTGCTGCTAGAGGCACTTCATCATGTTGAACCTCCCACTGCAGTGCACAGAGAACGAAAGATGAATGGCTAGTCAATCCAGACAATGAAGTGGTGGGAGTAAGTGATCATGCCACTACCAACTATCTGATGTCATAATCTGTCATTTTTCTTCCATCATTATTTTTACACTGTCATCTTGTGACACAGTTCGCCATTTTGGCAGTGACATCACAGAATGGTCCAGGCAATATCCCGAAAATGGGGGCAGGCAGTGGAGTTGGGGAGGTGGTGGGGGATATTTGGTAACAGTGCATGATGTGATAGTCTGCCATCTTGCATAATTCTGGCAACAGTTCAGAGTATGCCAGAATGTACTCAGCCCTACTACTCCCATGTTACTGTACCGTGTGCTGGTCCCGTGTGATGACAATGCGATCTGACAATGTTTGTTCTGCTCAGACCCTCCACAAAGGGATACGTCCAACGTGATATTGTGCGGAAAACAGGAACCTGTCTGAAAAGCCGACACGGTGCCACTAGTGTGTCATGTGCTGCCATTTGGCGCACCTCAGTCTGTAGTTGCGTCAAGGGAACAAGGGGAGTGGCAACAATGATCGCCATGTTGACACTTCGCAGTGCTCCAGACGTCATCGCACTGTGCGTGTTGATACTTGTCTTACTGCAAAGACACTCATTTCCTCACTCAAGGAACATGACGTGGCTTTAGAACCCCGAGTGGCAGAGCAAACAATATGTTGGTTAGTTAGTTAGTTACGTGTTCCATTGATCAATAGCACGGAAAACCGTTATGATGTGGAACGTGCCAAATGCAGAAGAAATGCACACAGGAAACAAGGTTTTTTTTTTTACATAATACTGTTATACCTAAATATTTCTATTATCTATCCCATTTCATTAAATGGCACAAAATGAATTAATTTACTCATATTCAAGAATTCATCTATAGTATAGAAGGAGTTGTCAAGAAGGTATTATTTCAATATGTTTTTGAAACTATTACTGCTGTCTGTCAGACATTTTATTTCATCTGGCAATTTATCAAAAAGTTTTATAGCAGCATATTTTACCCCTTTCTGTGCCAAAGATAGTTTAAGTAAAGGATAGTGTAGGTCTTTCTTTTTTCTGGTATTGTAACCATGAATGTCACTGTTGATTTTAAACTGGTCCATGTTGTTGAGAAAAAATTTCATTGCTGAGTAAATGTACTGTGAAGCATTTGTAACAATTCCTAACCTTTTAAACAGATGCCTAAAAGATGTTCGACTATGAACCCCACACATTATTCTAATTACTTTCTTTTGAGCAGTGAATACCTTTTGCCTAAGTGTTGAGTTGCCCCAGAATATTATTCTGTATGAGTTCAGAGAGTGGAAGTATGCAAAGTATGCTAGCTTACTAATTTCTACACCCTCAAAATTTGCAAATATTGTGATTGCAAAAGTTGCTGAACCTAGTCGCTTTAGGAGATCCAAAATATTAATTTTCCAATTAAGATTCTCATCTATTTGTACGCCACAAACTTGGTATGCTCTACCCTGGCTACTGACTTCTTTCGAGGTGTTATGTTTATTGAAGGAATTATACTTTCTGCAGCAGATAATTGGGTGTACTGTGTTTTATCAAAGTTCAGAGCAAGCCCATTCGCAGAAAACCAATTAATAACTTTTCCAAAGACTTTATTTGTATCATTTTCTATCGGACTTTTATTTATTTTATTTTTATTTATTTATTTATTGTTCCGTGGGACCAAATTAAGGAGAAGTCTCCATGGTCATGGAACGAGTCAATACATGAAATTATAACATGATATTAGAAACAGATAAAATGAAATATAAAAAAAAAACATATTCAGGTGACAAGTCGTAAGTTTAAATAAAGAAAATCAACTATGTAACACCGGAATTTGCTTAATTTTTTAGCTCTTCCAGGAGCTCCTCGACAGAATAGAAGGAGTGAGCCATGAGGAAACTCTTCAGTTTAGACTTAAAAGAGTTTGGGCTACTGCTAAGATTTTTGAGTTCTTGTGGTAGCTTATTGAAAATGGATGCAGCAGAATACTGCACTCCTTTCTGCACAAAAGTCAAGGAAGTGCATTCCACATGCAGATTTGATTTCTGCCTAGTATTAACTGAGTGAAAGCTGCTAACTCAGTGTCAGTTCAGCAGCTTGTTTCACATAAGAAGGGAGGTCATTCACATAGTTGTATCAAGAACAGGAGGGGACCCGTGATTGAACCTTGTGGAACACCTAATGTAATTTCACCCCAGTTAGATGAAGTGGCAAACTTTCTTCTACTGGATTAATAATTACGCTTGTATCATCAGAAAACAGTGTCAGTTCAGCATCTTGTTTCACATAAGAAGGGAGGTCATTCACATAGCTGTATCAAGAACAGGAGGGGACCCATGATTGAACCTTGTGGAACAACTAATGTAATTTCACCCCAGTTAGATGAAGTGGCAAACTCCTTTGAATCACTTGAAGCATATAAAGAGACTTTTTGCTTCCCGTTCTGTTAATATGGCTTAAACCACTCAAATGTCTGTCATCAGAGGCAATTAAAGTCCTGCATGACGTTGAATATGGCTTTCCTGCACACATAGATTCCATATTTGCAGGAGAGTCATGGCATACGGACAAAGGTAAACTGCTGTCTCGATAGGCCATGCCACTGCCGCTTTCGAATTGCGACACGTGTCGGTATACTGGAAGGCATTTCCCATACGTAGACGAGGTATAACATAATGTTCTCAAAATCGACCAACATTCAAATCTGATTCTGCATTAGAAACCGACTTTGTAACCTTTCATTATACAGTGAGGTGGCAAAGTCATGGGACAGCGATATGCACGCATACAGGTGGCGGTAGTATCGCGCACACAAATATAAAAAGGCAGTACATCAGTGGTGCTGTCGTTTGTACTCAGGTGAGTTTCCAACGTGGTTGTGGCCACGCGACAGGAAGTAACACACTTTGAATGCGGAATGGTAGTTGGAGCTATATGTATGGAACATTTCACTGTGGAAATCGTTAGGGAATTCAGTATGCCGAGATCCACAGTGTCAAGAGTGTGCCCAGAATACCAAATTTCATGTATTAGAAGTAATACATGAATAGAAGTAATTCCATGGACAATGCAGTGGCTGACGGCCTTCAGAGCAGCGGCTTTTGTCTAGAGTTGTCAGTGCTAACAGACAAGCAACACTGCCTGAAACACCTGCTCGAAGCAATGTGGGACGTAAAACGAACGTATCCATTAGGACAGTGCGGCGAAATATGGCTTGGACAGCAGATGACCGACGCAAGTGCATTTGCCAACAGCACATCGCCTGGAGTACCTCTCCTGGACTGGGGCCATTTCGGTTGGGTGCTAGATGATTGGAAAACGGTGGTCTGGTCGGATGAGACCCGATTTCAGTTGGTGAGAGCTGATGGCAAGTTTCGAGTGTGGCGCAGACCCCACGAAGCCGTGGACAAGATACTGTGCAACATGGTGGTGGCTCCATAATGGTGTGGGCTGCGTTTGCAGGAATGGACTGGGTCTTCTGATGCAGCTGTATAGATCATTGACTGTAAACGGTTATGTTCAGCTATTTGGAGACCATTTGCAGTCATTCGTGGACTTCATGTTCCTAAACAACGATGGAATTTTTATAGACGACAGTACACCATGCCATCAGGGCACAATTGTTGGCAATTGATTTGAAGAACTTTCGGGACTATTTATTTATGTTATTTTATTTACACGTCAAGTTCCGTAGGACCAAATTGAGGAACAAATCTCCAACGTCATGGAACGTGTCAGTACATGAAATTACAACATAAAAGTAATAACAGATAAAAGTAAATGTTCGTGAACCTGAAAAAAGTCAGTCCATAAGTTTAAGTAAACGCTATCAGCAATACAATAAGAATCAGCTTAATTTTTCAAGGAACTCCTCGACAGAATAGAAAGAGTGACCCATGAGGAAACTCTTCAGTTTAGATTTGAAATCGCGTGGATTACTGCTAAGATTTTTGAATTCGAGTGGCAGCTTATTGAAAATGGATGCAGCAGTGTCCTGCACACCTTTTTGCACAAGAGTTAAGGAAGTCCGATCCAAATGCAGGTTTGATTTCTGCCAAGTATTAACCGAGTGAAAGCTGCTTATTCTTGGGAATAAACTAAAATTGGTAGCAAGAAACGACAATAAGGAATATACATATTGAGAGGCCAATGTCAAAATACCCAGATTCTTGAACAGAGGTCGACAAGCGGTTCGTGAGCTCACACCACTTATTGTCCGAACCGCCCGTTTCTGAGCCAAAAATATCCTTGTAGAATAGGAAGAGTTATCCCAAAATATAATACCATACGACATAAGTGAATGAAAATAAGCAAAGTAGACTAATATTCATGTCGAAGTAGCACTCACTTTTGATACCGTTCGAATAGTAAAAATGGCGGTATTAAGTCTCTGAACAAGATCCTGAACGTGGGCCTTCCACGACAGCTTACTATCTATCTGAACACCTAGAAATTTGAACTGTTCAGTTTCACTAATCTAATGCCCGTTCTGTCAAATTAAAAAGTCAGGTTTTGTTGAATTGTGTGATAGAAACTGTAAAAACTAAGTCTTACTGTAATTTAACGTTAGTTTATTTTCTACAACCCATGAACTGAGATCATGTACTGCACTATTTGAAACCGAGTCAGTGTTACACACAACATCCTTTACTACCAAGCTAGTGTCATCAGAAAAAAGAAATATTTTAGAGTTACCCGTAATACCGTAATTTATATAAATAAGGAACAGGAGCGGCCCCAACAGTGATCCCTGGGGCACCCCCCCCACTTGACAGTACCCCACTTGGACCCACACGACAGCCGTTATCAACATTGTGAATAATGACCTTTTGGTGCCTGTTGCTGAAGTAAGAAGTGAACCAATTGTGAGCTATCCCCATATTCCATAATGGTTCAACTTCTGGAGCAATATTTTGTGATCAATACAATAAAATGCCTTAGTTAACTCAAAAAATACGCCAAGCGTTCGAAACTTTTTGTTTAGCCCATCCAGTACCTCACAGAGACAAGAGAATATGACATTTTCAGTTGTTAAACGACTTCTAAAGCCGAACTGGCGATCATATAAAATGATCAATTATCATTATATACACAGCCTTTTGAATAACTTCAGCAAACACTGATGCCACAGAAACAGGTCTAAAATTATTCAAACAAATTTCGGGTTTGCAGCCGGTCGCCGTTCGATACTTTGCACCATATTTCAACTGGGCACCTGCCTGTCATCTTCAGGTGAGCCGTCGCAGACTTCCATGCACTGTCCAGCTGGTAGCCGCTGTCACGGTTTAACAGATTTTCCGCCAGATGGAATCCCATCATCTCCACGATTTGCTCAAATTGAAGACGACAGAGTGCGTCGACGGCCGCGGCAAACAGCAACGCAGAGGGCGACTGAGTTCTGCTATTCCACTAGCGAGGGCGCTGCCGGCGGGCAGTGTGGTTCATCTATCAAGTTTTCGACGCATGCGCAGAATAGTTACTGTGGTGTCACCGCCAGACACCACACTTGCTAGGTGGTAGCCTTTAAATCGGCCGCGATCCGCTAGTATACGTCGGACCCGCGTGTCGCCACTATCAGTGATTGCAGACCGAGCGCCGCCACACGGCAGGTCTAGAGAGACTTCCTAGCACTCGCCCCAGTTGTACAGCCGACTTTGCTAGCGATGGTTCACTGACAAATTGCGCTCTCATTTGCCGAGACGATAGTTAGCATAGCCTTCAGCTACGTCATTTGCTACGACCTAGCAAGGCGCCATTATCCTTTGCTATTTATAGTGTGATGCATGTACCGTCAGACCGATGTTCACCAATTATGGATTAAAGTTAAGTATTCCAGAAGCTACGTACTTTTCTTGATAGTATAATTACTTTACCTGTTCCATACCTCACGCCAGCCTGCGTGAGCTTAAACGCGTGCTTTTCGGCTTCACCTCATAGTGGCTTAGCTGTCTTGCCAAGTCACAACAGTTACAGTACGCTATATATTGCGGAATGGAGGACGTTTTCGCACTTGCCTCTTTCCTTCCCACATCCCTCCCTCCCTGGCCCTCCTCAGCGCGCCCCCCGCTCATCTCCCCCATCTCTTCCCCTCCCTCCCTCCCTTCTTCAGGTCTCCATCATCTCCTCGCGCCTGGCGGATCCTCTGTTTTGATCATCGTCAGTGTGCCACGTCAGTGTTGTGTTTAGTGCTGTTCCTCCTGTGCATCAAGAGGTGTGATTTTAATTGTGTACTGCCTTGAGGTTCGCCGTCAGTGTTACGTTGTGTGCTATGCCATCCGTCAACACCTTTCTGCTCCAGTCATACTGTGCCTTGTGTTCTTTTAATCGTCGCAGTGTGTGGCCTTTTGTGTGTGCTACTTTTAAACAGTTTTTTATCTCCATTTTACAGTCACCCCGTTTTTTGTCTATTGCCTTCCATGATGTTCCCCCTTTTTTATATCTATGTTCACCTTATTCTCTCCTTTGCTGTTTTTAAATGTCTTCTATTGTTTTGTTCTCTGTCTTTCGGCTGAAGAGCAGCGCATATGCTGCTGCCAGCCCGCCCCGATGGGGAATTGAAATACAATAAAGAAAAAAAAAAACGTTTTCGCCAGTCTCCGACTGCTCACCTGAAGGTGACTGGCAGGTGCCCAGTTGAAACATCGTGCGAAGTATTGAACGACGACCGGCTGCAAACCCGAAATTTGTTTGAACAGTCAATTCGCCGGGAAAATTTTAAAATTCACTTCAGGTATAAAATTGTCTACATTATCCCTTTCTCCCTTTTTATAAAGCGGCTTTACTACTAAGTACTTTAATCGTTCAGGAAACTGACCGTTCCTAAAGTAAAAATAACAAATATGGCTAAATACAGGGCTAACATGTGCAGGACAGTACTTTAATAATCTGCTAGACACTCCATCATAATCATGGCAGTCGAGCAAATGATTTGGCCACCCATATCACCTAACGTGAATCCCATGGAACATTTATGGGATATAATCGAGGGGTCAGCTCGTGCACAAATTCTGCACCGGCAACAGTTTCACAATTACGGACGGCTGTAGGTGCAGCACGGTTCATTATATCTGCAGGAGACTTCGGACGACTTGTTGAGTCCATACTTCTGCCTAGAGAGAGGAGGTCCGGCGCTGTGCTGGGGGCTACCCCGCGCCTTCTGTACTCACGCGTCTATCTTGGCCTGGAGCGCGGCCTGCTGCTCGGCGCGGCGGCCCGCCGTCTTCATGACGTACAGCTTGCGGGCGACGGCGCGCTCGCAGTCCCGGCTGGCCAGCGCCTCCGCCTGCCGCAGCACGCTGCGCCCCTGGTCCTGCGAGTCCTGCACAGCGCGACACGCCTCACACTCTCACCTCCCTCCTCGCGCGTTCTTTTGTCACTTGTTTTCCTGGACACAAAATTCAAACGTGGTTACACGTACAGGAGACCCCGTTAAAGGTACGCTCCCACAAATTATCTGAACGCTTCGATTTGAGGTTGTAACTGCTCCTTCTAAGACACCTAGCTCCGAGATGGATTAAATTTGTGTGTTCCCACAGGAAGTCATAAAGTCTTAATTATCACCTTGAACAACTAACGTCACGTAATTAATCTTTTGTTTGCCTGCAGGTAATCCCTGAAGTCGTGGTAGAAAGGGTACAGATACCGATCCTCTACATCTACACCTGCATTTACAAGGATATTCTGCAAATCACATTTACGTGCCTGGCAGAGGATACATCGAGCCACCTTCACAATAATTCTCTATTATTCCAATCTCGTATATCGCGCGGGAGAAACGAATCCTGTATCTTTCCGTGCGAGCGCTGACTTCCCTTACTTTATTACACTACTGGCCATTAAAATAGCTTCACCAAGAAGAAATACAGATCATAAACGGGTATTCATTGGACAAATATATTGTACTAGAACTGACATGTCATTACATTTTCACGCAATTTGGGTGCAAAAATTCTGAGAAATCAGTACCCAGAACAACCACCTCTGGCCGTAATAACGGCCTTGATACGCCGGGGCATTGAGTCAGACAGAGCTTGGATGGCGTGTACAGGTACAGTTGCCCATGCAGCTTCAACTCGATGCCACAGTTCATCAACAGTAGTGACTGCAGTATTGTGACGAGCCAGTTGCTCGGCCACCATTAACCGGACGTTTTCAGTTGGTGAGAGATCTGGAGAATGTGCCGGCCAGGGCAGCAGCCAAACATTTTCTGTATCCAGAAAGGCCCGTACAGGACCTGCAATATGCGGGCGTGCATTGTCCTGCTGAAATGTAGGGTTTCGGAGGGATCGAATGAAGAGTAGAGCCACGGGTCGTAACACATCTGAAATGTAACGTGCACTGTTAAAAGTGCCGTCAGTGCGAACAAGAGGTGACCGAGACGTGTAACCAGTGGCACCCCATACCGTCACACCGGGTGATACGCCAGTATGGCGATGACGAATACACGCCTCCAACGTGCGTTCACCGCGATGTTGCCAAACGCGGATGCGACCATCATGATGCTGTAAACAGAACCTGGATTCATCCGAAAAAATGACGTTTTGCCATTTGTGCACCCAGGTTCGTCGTCGAGTACACCATCGCAGGCGCTCCTGATGTGATGCAGCGTGAAGGGTAACCGCAGCCATGGTCTCCGAGCTGATAGTCCGTGCTGCCGCAAACGTCGTCGAACTGTTCGTGCAGATGGTTGTTGTCTTGCAAACGTCTCCATCTGTTGACTCAGGGATCAAGACGTGGCTGCACGATCTGTTACAGCCATGCGGATAAGATGCCTGTCATCTCGACTGCTAGTGATACGAGGCCGTTGGGATCCAGCACGACGTTCCGTATTACCCTCCTGGACTCACCGATTCCATATTCTGCTAACAGGCATTGGATCTCGACCAACGCGAACAGCAACGTCGCGATACGATAAACCGCAATCGTAATAGGCTACAATCCGACCTTTATCAAAGTCGGAAACGTGATGGTACGCATTTCTCCTCCTTACACGAGGAATAACAACAATGTTTCACCGTGCAACGCAGGTCAACTGCTGTTTGTGTATGAGAAATCGGTTGGAAACCTTCCTCGTGTCAGCACTTTGTAGGTGTCCCCACCGGCGCCAACCTTGTGTGAATGCTCTGAAAAGTTAATCATTTGCACATCACATCATCTTCTTCCTGTCGGTTAAATTTCGCGTCTGTAGCACGTCATCTCCGTGGTGTAGCAATTTTAATGGCCAGTAGTATATGATGATCGCTTATCCCTATGTAGGTCGGTAACAACGAAACATTTTCGCATTCTGAGGAGAAAGTTGGTGGTTTAAATTTCTTAAGAAGACTCCACCACAACCAAAAACGCCTTTGTTTTAATGGTGTCCACCCAAATCCTGTACTATGTCCGTCACACTCGCTCCCCTATTCCGCGACAATGCAAAACGTGTTGCACTTCTTTGGACTTTCCCGATGTACTCTGTTAATTCTATCTTGTAAGGGTCCCAGACTGCACAGCAGTACTCCAAAAGAGGATGAACAAGCAATAGTGTAACTAGTCTCTTTAGTAGATCTGTTATATTTTAAAGTGTTCTGACAATTAAGTACAGTCTTTGGGTCGCCTTCCCCACAAATTTTCTGTGTGCTCTTTCCAATTTACACTGTTCGTACTTGTAATTCCTAGGCATTACATTGAATTTACGGGCTTTAGATTAGACTGATTTATCGCGTAATCGAAGTTTAACGGATTCCTTTTAGCGCTCATCTGGATGTCTCACGCTTTTCATTATTTAGGGTCAATTTCAAATTTTCGCACGATTCAGATATCTTTTCTAAATCGTTTTGCAGTTTGTTTTGATCTTCTCATAAGTTTGCTAGACGATAGATGACAGCATCATCTGCAAACAACCCAAGATTTCTCCTAAATCGTCTATATAGATAAGGATCACGGTACATACTGAAATTCCCGCTCCACAGTATCACAGCACGCTGCAAGAGGCACAGAGCTCTGATAAAGTGGAGTATCATGTAGTGAACCGTTTCCGGCACTGGCGATTTCGTTCAAATAAGTCAAATGGGGAACACCACTTGACGAATCTGCTCATACCTTTCAGAATGTTCCAGCACGTACCATTTTTGAGTTTTTAAAGGTTTTTTTATTTTTCGTATTCAGTATTTTGCTTTTTGTTGTTCTGTTGTGATGTTTAATTGTTTGTTTTTGATTTGCAGAAGAGATTAGAAGATCTATAAATCGTCAGTAAATGGTTGGTGTGAAGGAGATCCTCAGTGAGTGTTTCCTGTGAAAGTTTATGCAAAGTTTTTGTGTCTAAAACTTACACTAAGAAAAGTGGCAACTAGTAAATCTCGTTGCTGTCTAAAGCACCCGAACAAATTTTGTTGTGTGTGTGGGAAATTCACTCCAAAAGCCCAAAGAAAACCAATCACTGATTTGGTTAAGAAGGCATATAAATTGTATTTTGATTGTCCTGTTGGTGATCAAGACAAAAATTTTGCACCTCATATTGCCTGCATAACCTGTACTACAACCTTAACCGAGTAACTGAAAGGAAAGCGCCGAGCCATGCCATTCGCTGTACCGATGGTGTGGTGTGAGCCTAAAGACCATTATTCAGACTGTTACTTCTGTCTTACAAATATTTAGGGACATACAAGCAAAACTAGACATAAAATAAAGTATCCAAATGTATCTTCAGTGCATTTGCCTGTGCCCCATGATGAAGGTTTGCCTGTTCCTGTCTGTAACTTGAAAGCCACGGAACCCGACACCATGTCAAGTGAATCAGAAAGTATTGAACATATAGAAGAGTACTGCCCTCAATATGAAGACACTTCGCCTCAGCTCTTTAATCAATGATTTGGTTAGCGATCTAAAAATTTCGAAACAGCAAACTGAACTCTTGGGTTGAGACTAAAACAACGGAACCTTCTAGCTCCAGGAACAAACATTTCCTATTTCAGATCAAGAGGTGCTTCCTTCGCTCAGTATTTCGATAAGCAGAATCCAGTGTGTGTACGTAGAGATTTTAATGGTCTGATGATACAGCTAGGTGTACAATATAATCCACAGGAGAGGCGACTATTTATTGACTACGGTAAAACCAGCTTGAAAGCAGTAGTACTGCATAACGGCAATGCATTTCCATCGGTACCTTCGGCTTACGCAGTAGACATGAAAGAAACTTATGAAACCATGGCTCTGCTGCTAGAGGCAACCAAATATAAGGATCATGAATGGCAGCTTTGCTGTGATTTAAAAGTTGTTGCACTCCTTACAGGTTTACAGGCTGGATTCACGAAATGCTGCTGCTTTTTGTGCCTTTGGGACGGCCGTGACACCAAGAACCACTATACAGTCAAGGAATGGCCTAGAAGGAAGTCACATGTCCCTGGAAACGTAAATGTGAACAATACCCCATAGCTTGCGACCGAGAAAATCATTTTGCGTCCCCTTCACATCAAGTTGGGCCTTATCAAGAACTTTGTAAAAGCTCTTGGTAAAGAAGGTGAGGCTTTCAATCACCTAAAAGAAAAATTTCCCAAATTAATTGAGGCAAAGCTGAAAGGGGGTATATTTGTTGGACCACAAATAAGAAAATTGCTGGAAGATCCGACCTTTGATACTAAACTCACAGATATCCAATTAGCTGCTTGGTCCTCTTTTAAAGCATTTGTGAAGGGCTTTTTGGGTAACAGAAAAGACAAAAACAATGTTATCATTGAGAATGATCTGTTGGACAACTATAAGAGCATGGGGTATAGAATGTCGCTTAAAATTCGCTTTTTACATTCTCACCTTGATCTCTTCCCGGAAAATTTGGGAGGCCGTTAGAACCTTCGATGATGGGTGACTACTCCTGGGGTCTTGTTAGGGAGAGCAATGAAACGGCAAACAAAAGAAGAGCTCCGTCATCGCATTTTTCAAAAACCAAAGACGATTAAAGGTGAAAATATCACTGGCCTCATGCCCATGTATACATACAAAATAGTATTGATTTCAACGCCCTGAATGTGTATTTTTGTTTGATTTAATAGTGTCAATTTTCGCTGTTACCATTTTTCATTCTGGTGTGTATCTAGGAAATGTGACGTGATAGAGAAAAACCGATTTTACCAGTGTCTTCAGCACCCCAAAATTAGGTAAATCCACCCATTTACAAACCAGATGCAGAAAAAAGTTTAAATTTGTTAACTATTGATATTAGGATATTTTGGAAGGGAATTAATTGTAGCACACTTTCTAAGAATAGATTAGGCATGCGTCATAGGCTCACGGTCAGAACTTTAGTTATCGATACATGTGCCTTGGGCGTAAGTTCACCCTCCAAAACTGGCAACTTATGAATGTCCAATGCCTAATTTCACATCCAGTCACGCTATAGCAAGTAATAATCAAACACAAATCCATAAGAAGCGCGGAGAGGCGGCTTACATTGTATACGTTTCTGGGACACAGTAACATAGCACATTGCACGAGGCACAGATTATGTAGTGAGTCGTTTTCGGCACCAGCGATTTCGTTGAAATAAGTAAAATGTTTCAGACTCTTTAGTGTTCGGTAATCTTTTAATCTTCAATGGCTAATTTTTTTTAGTTTTATTTCTTCCTCTTCTTTTACGTATGAGAAGCTAGAGACCACGGTTATTTCATCTGTTTGTCCTTTCTTTTCTTCCACATTTCCTTAATCCTTTCTCCATATTTCTTTCTTCTTTCTTCTACACTCCTGGAAATGGAAAAAAGAACACATTGACACCGGTGTGTCAGACCCACCATACTTGCTCCGGACACTGCGAGAGGGCTGTACAAGCAATGATCACACGCACGGCACAGCGGACACACCAGGAACCGCGGTGTTGGCCGTCGAATGGCGCTAGCTGCGCAGCATTTATGCACCGCCGCCGTCAGTGTCAGCCAGTTTGCCGTGGCATACAGAGCTCCATCGCAGTCTTTAACACTGGTAGCATGCCGCGACAGCGTGGACGTGAACCGTGTGTGCAGTTGACGGACTTTGAGCGAGGGTGTATAGTGGGCATGCGGGAGGCCGGGTGGACGTACCGCCGAATTGCTCAACACGTGGGGCGTGAGGTCTCCACAGTACATCGATGTTGTCGCCAGTGGTCGGCGGAAGGTGCACGTGCCCGTCGACCTGGGACCGGACCGCAGCGACGCACGGATGCGCGCCAAGACCGTAGGATCCTACGCAGTGCCGTAGGGGACCGCACCGCCACTTCCCAGCAAATTAGGGACACTGTTGCTCCTGGGGTATCGGCGAGGACCATTCGCAACCGTCTCCATGAAGCTGGGCTACGGTCCCGCACACCGTTAGGCCGTCTTCCGCTCACGCCCCAACATCGTGCAGCCCGCCTCCAGAGGTGTCGCGACAGGCGTGAATGGAGGGACGAATGGAGACGTGTCGTCTTCAGCGATGAGAGTCGCTTCTGCCTTGGTGCCAATGATGGTCGTATGCGTGTTTGGCGCCGTGCAGGTGAGCGCCACAATCAGGACTGCATACGACCGAGGCACAGAGGGCCAACACCCGGCATCATGGTGTGGGGAGCGATCTCCTACACCGGCTGTACACCACTGGTGATCGTCGAGGGGACACTGAATAGTGCACGGTACATCCAAACCGTCATCGAACCCATCGTTCTACCATTCCTAGACCGGCAAGGGAACTTGCTGTTCCAACAGGACAATGCACGTCCGCATGTATCTCGTGCCACCCAACGTGCTCTAGAAGGTGTAAGTCAACTACCCTGGCCAGCAAGATCTCCGGATCTGTCCCCCATTGAGCATGTTTGGGACTGGATGAAGCGTCGTCTCACGCGGTCTGCACGTCCAGCACGAACGCTGGTCCAACTGAGGCGCCAGGTGGAAATGGCATGGCAAGCCGTTCCACAGGACTACATCCAGCATCTCTACGATCGTCTCCATGGGAGAATAGCAGCCTGCATTGCTGCGAAAGGTGGATATACACTGTACTAGTGCCGAAATTGTGCATGCTCTGTTGCCTGTGTCTATGTGCCTGTGGTTCTGTCAGTGTGATCATGTGATGTATCGGACCCCAGGAATGTGTCAATAAAGTTTCCCCTTCCTGGGACAATGAATTCACGGTGTTCTTATTTCAATTTCCAGGAGTGTATGTAAATGGCTCCAGTCTTCTTACTCGGTTTTTCACGGAAACCTCTGGAGCACTCCGATTTATTTCTGAGTGGCAGTTGTTCCTCAATATCTAGTGGAGTAATTTCGTCCATGTCCCTTCCGACTTTCTTGCATCATTTCTTATTCATTTTCAACTTACCGAACTAAGTCAATAGTCTTTTTGTCAGTCTGTTGTTATCTTTCATTTTAATGTGACCATAAAAAGTTATTCTTCCTTTGCTAATCATGTCTTATTTTTTCAATACGTATGTGAATTACACTATTATCAGGTCTTCTGTATTTTGATTGCGTCTTAACTGGTCCCATAACTGTCCTTAATATTTTTCTTCCTGTTATTTCCAGTACTTCCATTACCGCCTATTTCTTCAGTGTTAAACATAGTATGCTGTTTTCATCTTAATAACTCTTACTTCAATGACTTCTTCCTCCTAAATGTCTTGTCCAGTTACTTCTCCTAGTTACGTGGACTTGATAGTTCTCTCAGTTTTTCCGTATTTGGTTTTCATTGCGTTTAGATCTCTCTTAATGTTTCTCACAAATTAGGTTTTCTCAAAGGAGATCTATAAACATGCTTATCCAGCTTGTTCTTTAAGCAATTCTACTTGTCTAGTGGCTATTTTCACTGAGTCTGAAAAAGCTAGCTGTGGTTATATGCAATATAAACCAGTTAAACAGACTACTTATATGTTGTCCCCTCTCTAGTCTAATCTAACTCCATTATTCGTACGGTTTTCTTCTAATAACAGTCTGGATTCCCTTATGACTATTTCTGGGACATAATAGAAGAGCAGCGGGGAAAGATCATCTCCCTGCCTCACTCCAGTTTTCATCTCCAAACTCTGGAAATTTCTGCTCTAAGTTTCACATACGTATGTACACTTACGTGGACAATTTGTTACAGTGTCTGCTGCTGTCAGATAAAGTTATTGCCTTTTACTTCATATACAAAATAATGTTCATCTTAACATTGGTCTGTCTAAATTTTGAATGTTAAGTAGCCTGTTTGTATTTGCGGCTACTAGATGGCTCTCTTGGTGTAATGTTCACCTGCTCGCAATTGCTTACGCGGGTGCCTCAGTCTGATGCTACGGAAGCTCGACGCGTGTGAGCAGCCCATAGTGGTTTGCTTTTCATGTACTCTGTTTTACAAATTTTGTGACTAAATCTTTATCCCTCGATTTTTACTTTAATACGTGACATGTGAGTACTGCTTTTTTTTCTACTACTAGCAAGTACTTACACTTAATTTTTTTTTCTTTCCTGTATTTTTCTAATTATGCTATAGCCCAATTTGAGAGTTTTATTTCTGATAAAGGCACTCGTAGCAGTGCCGAAACCTATGGCGAAAGAGTCCTTATCTGCGACCGAGGACTGCCATTGCTGTTAATTTTAATGATGCAGGTCTTTAAAAACAGGCACCAAACGTTGATAGACCAAGAGCGTTATTTTTTTAATTTTTTTTTTTTTTTTTTTGAGCCAGTTTTAGTACATATTTGAAACTGACTTGCTCATGGCTTGTAAATGTCCTGTCTGCAGGAAGAGTAGTAGCAGCGATCCACAAAATTGCCGTCAGGTATCCCTGACATCGATTTGTTGTAGAATCTTAGAACGTATTCTGAGCTCAAACATAGTGAAGTATCTTGAACAGAATGACCTCCTCAATGATTCCGGAAACATCGATCATGTGAAACCCTACTTGCACTTTTCTCACATGGCATGCTGAAAGCTTTGGATCAAAGCTGTCAGGTCGATTCAGTATTTCTTGATTTCCGAAAAGCGTTTGACGCAGTACCAAACCTACGCTTATTGTCAAAAGTACGATCATGTGAGGGTATCAAATTAAATTTGTGACTGGACTGAGGACTTTTGGCAGGGAGGACGCAGTATGTTATCTTAAATAGAGTGTATCCCAGGGAAGTGTGTTGGGACCCTTGCTGTTCACGTTGTGTATTAATGACTTTCCAGACAATATTGGCAGTAACAGCAGACTTTTGCATATGATGCAGTTACCTGTAATGAAGTACTGTATGAAAGAAGCTGCAAAAATATTCAGTCAGATCTTGACAAGATTTCGAAGTGGTGCAGAGATTGGTAACTGAATTTAAATTTTCTGAAATGTAAAATTGTGCACTTCACAAAACGAAAAAACTATAATATCAATGAGCCGCTGTTGAAATCGGCCAACTCATACAAATACCTGGGTGTAACAGTTTGTAGGGATACGAAATGGAATGATCACTTAGGTTCAGTCGTGGGTAAAGCAGGTGGTAGACTTCCGTTTATTGGGAGAATACTAGGGAAGTCCAACCAGTCTACGGAAGAGATTGCTTACAAATCACTCGTGTGACCGTTTCTAGAATATTGCTCAAGTGTGTGGGACCAGTTCCAGATAGGACTAACAGGGGATATTGAACGTATACAGAGAAGGGCAGAACGAAAGGTCACAGGTTAGCTTAATCCGTCGGAGAGTATCACAGAGATACTGGACTAACTGAACTGGCAGACTCTTGAAGACAGAAGTAAACCATCCCGAGAAAGTATATTATTAAAGTTTCAAGAACCTGCTCGGATGAGATTAGAATAATTACTGCGCGCACAGAGCCTTTCAAGCAATAATTTCTCCCGCGCTCCAGACGTGAATGTGACGGGAAGAAACTTCAATAACTGGTACAAAGGGACGTACCCTCTGCCATGTACCTCACGGTGGTTTGCAGAGTATAGATGTTGATATAGAACAGTAGAACTCAAAGCGATGGGCCTCAAGCACACAGATAAACACAAGAACTACACCTGATTTACATGTTTGTATGCACTTGGTATACAAGTAGTAGTGCAGAGGTTTGTGGAACCTCTTCCTTTGACAGTGGAACAGCGGTTTGCGCCGCTATTATCTTGATCCTATTTGGTCAAGTCCCATATGTGTTATGTTGTTGAAATTCTCTTAGAATCTTCTTTAAAATGCCACACACAAAAGTACAGGGTGTTTCAAAAATGACCGGTATATTTGAAACGGCAATAAAAACTAAACGAGCAGCGATAGAAATACACCGTTTGTTGCAATATGCTTGGGACAACAGTACATTTTCAGGCGGACAAACTTTCGAAATTACAGTAGTTACAATTTTCAACAACAGATGGCGCTGCGGTCTGGGAAACTATAGTACGATATTTTCCACATATCCACCATGCGTACCAATAATATGGCGTAGTCTCTGAATGAAATTACCCGAAACCTTTGACAACGTGTCTGGCGGAATGGCTTCACATGCAGATGAGATGTACTGCTTCAGCTGTTCAGTTGTTTCTGGATTCTGGCGGTACACCTGGTCTTTCAAGTGTCCCCACAGAAAGAAGTCACAGGGGTTCATGTCTGGCGAATAGGGAGGCCAATCCACGCCGCCTCCTGTATGTTTCGGATAGCCCAAAGCAATCACACGATCATCGAAATATTCATTCAGGAAATTAAAGACGTCGGCCGTGCGATGTGGCCGGGCACCATCTTGCATAAACCACGAGGTGTTCGCAGTGTCGTCTAAGGCAGTTTGTACCGCCACAAATTCACGAAGAATGTCCAGATAGCGTGATGCAGTAATCGTTTCGGATCTGAAAAATGGGCCAATGATTCCTTTGGAAGAAATGGCGGCCCAGACCAGTACTTTTTGAGGATGCAGGGACGATGGGACTGCAACATGGGGCTTTTCGGTTCCCCATATGCGCCAGTTCTGTTTATTGACGAAGCCGTCCAGGTAAAAATAAGCTTCGTCAGTAAACCAAATGCTGCCCACATGCATATCGCCGTCATCAATCCTGTGCACTATATCGTTAGCGAATGTCTCTCGTGCAGCAATGGTAGCGGCGCTGAGGGGTTGCCGCGTTTGAATTTTGTATGGATAGAGGTGTAAACTCTGGCGCATGAGACGATACGTGGATGTTGGCGTCATTTGGACGCCAGCTGCAACACGGCGAACGGAAACCCGAGGCCGCTGTTGGATCACCTGCTGCACTAGCTGCACGTTGCCCTCTGTGGTTGCCATACGCGGTCGCCCTACCTTTCCAGCACGTTCATCCGTCACGTTCCCAGTCCGTTGAAATTTTTCAAACAGATCCTTTATTGTATCGCTTTTCGGTCCTTTAGTTACATTAAACCTCCGTTGAAAACTTCGTCTTGTTGCAACAACACTGTGTTCTAGGCAGTGGAATTCCAACACCAGAAAAATCCTCTGTTCTAAGGAATAAACCATGTTGTCTACAGCACACTTGCACGTTGTGAACAGCACACGCTTACAGCAGAAAGACGACGTACAGAACGGCGCACCCACAGACTGCGTTGTCTTCTATATCTTTCACATCACTTGCAGCGCCATCTGTTGTTGAAAATTGTAACTGCTGTAATTTCGAAAGTTTGTCCGCCTGAAAATGTACTGTTGTCCCAAGCAAATTGCAACGAACGGTGTATTTCTATCGCTGCTCGTTTAGTTTTTATTGCCGTTTCAAATATACCGGTCATTTTTTAAACACCCTGTATATAGCCCCATAAAAATTGCTTTCGAGCGCCGTCGAAATATTGTCCGCTATAGCTTGGTGGAGAAGGCATCTCGATATATTTCTTCTCTCTTGATATATTTGCGGTGCCCTGTCTTAGATGCATCACCCTGTATCAATTATTCTACTTGTTTTAGTTAGCCTTTGTCCCTCGGTAGTCATTGTTGTCACAACCGCGTCGTGGTCACAGACAACAGTTTCTATGAGGACATCCTCAAAGAGGTCAGGTCTATTTGTTGTTACTCGATCTAATATACCGGGTGATCAAAAAGTCAGTATAAACTGGAAAACTTAATAAACCACGGAACAACGTAGATAGAGAGGTAAAAACTGACACACATGCTTGGAATGACATGGGGTTTTATTAGAACAAAAAAAAGTTCGCAGAATGTCCTACAGATGGCGCTGAACAGCAAAAAGTTAGTGACTGCGCATGACAATCGTGTATGAGAGGAGCTGTAATGAGAGAGAGAATCAGATGCGCCAGCAGTCGCAGCATTTTGACGTTACCTGAAAAGGCGCTTTTAGTGAAGCTGTATTATCAGACGCGTGAAAGATCTCTTGCGCGCGTCGTTTGGTGATGATCGTGTGATCAGCCGCCACTTTCGTCATGCTTGGCCTCCCAGGTCCCAGACCTCAAAAAAAAAAAAAAAAAAAAAAAAAAAAAAATGGTTCAAATGGCTCTGAGCACTATGGGACTTAGAACTACTTAAACCTAACTAACCTAAGGACAGCACATACATCCATGCCCGAGGCAGGATTCGAACCTGCGACCGTAGCGGTCACACGGCTCCAGACTGTAGCGCCCAGAACCGCACGGCCACTCCGGCCGGCTCCCAGACCTCAGTCCGTGCGATTATTGGCTTTGGGGTTACCTGAAGTCGCAAGTGTATTGTGATCGACCGACATCTCTAGGGACGCTGAAAGACAACATCCGACGCCAATGCCTCACCATAACTCCGGACATGCTTTACAGTGCTGTTCACGACATTATTCCTCGACTACAGCTATTGTTGAGGAATGATGGTGGACATATTGAGCATTTCCTGTAAAATCATCATCTTTGCTTTGTCTTACTTTGTTATGCTAATTATTGCTATTCTGATCAGATGAAGCACCCACCTGTCGGACATTTTTTGAACATTTGTATTTTTTTTGGTTCTAATAAAACCCCATGTCATTCCAAGCATGTCTGTCAATTCGTACCTCTCTATCTACATTATTCCGTGATTTATTCAGTTTTCAAATTTATACTGACTTTTTGATCGCCCGGTATTTCCACTGCGAGTGGGGTTCCTAGGCTGTTAACAGAGATTGTTAACAGAGACTGCGTTTAGTAAAGTTTCGCAGGACGTCTTCTCATGGCCACCACATACAAAACTGAAATTTTCCCAGTTGGTTGTTGGCTTATTAATGTTACCTCCAATGACGACAGTAAAGTTGGGGAACTTACATGCTAGTGAATTTAAATTTTCTCTGAAGTTTCCAGTTACATCTGGAGGTGAGTAGGTGGTCGATAGAAGATCCCATTATAAGTGTAAGCCAAACCTTGATACCGAGTCTCGCAGAGACAATACCGCACTTGCATAGAGGGTTTGTTAGACATTCCCAATCTCCGTCTTTCCGCAAGGTTTTTACCTCTACTGCTCCCTCTGGTAATCTGGAAGCTATTCCTTGATGTGATCTCTCGGCGTTTCTCGGCTTAATTGATTTATGACGGTTTCCAGGTTTTCAGGCGAGACCTAATAATTCACAGTGCAGGCAGCGAGTACACATAACAGCAAAACTCGGAGAACCTGAAGAAAACGGCTGGGTTTGTGGTCGAAATATTGTGCAGAAGATGAAAACAAGATCTCGACAGAACACCATTATTCACTGATGCCTTAAAACGTGTCCCCTCATCCTGCCCCTTCTTGTCAGTGTTTCCCTCATGTTTCGCTTCTCGCCGATTCTGCAGAGAACTACTTCATTCCTTTACTTAACAGTCCACCTGCTTTTCAACATCCTTCTGTAGCACCACATCTCACGCCCGTTTTAATGCTGTAGGTTGTCTAGTGCCGATGAGCTCCCAAAGATACTATAGTTTCTACCTTTCATTGTCCGGTAGAAGATATGGTTTCTATATGACATCGCACAAACCCAGCTTGCAGAGCGTGTGAGCAATACATACAGTACATTCATCGTTGGACTGAAATAGGAAATCGCGACTCATGGACAGCGTAGTTTTTTGTTACAGGGTTATATGAGGTCGTTAACGCACGAAGCCACAGTAGTAACAGAAAGAGGACTGTTTGACAGGATGTTATCTGCCTGTCTCATTGTACAATTGACTTGAGCAATACTTGAGGAAGTGCGGCAAATTTTTAGACATTTTGTGAGACTGACATTGTCACTCTGAAAAGTTTATATGAGCTGTTGCTAGAAGATGTAAGCTATTTATGTCCAGAAGGTACATAATGATCTATTCTATTAGTTCTTTATTTCACATTACTCTGTTTATATTCCTCTATCTTCTGCATTATTCTGACCTTGTCTGGTATATTCCTCCCAAGCAGAGGAGACTAGATTATGGTGAGTGGTCCACTTGTCGTTTGCTTGAGGTACACAGAGAGCTTTATTCATTTCATACCATTGGTCCGATTCACCTACCTATAACACACTAAGATGTCTAACACTCTACACCTACATCTACATCCATACTCCGCAAGCCACCTGACGGTGTGTGGCGGAGGGTACTTTCAGTACCTCTATCGGTTCTCCCTTCTGTTCAAGTCTCGTATTGTTCGTGGAAAGAAAGTTTGTCGGTATGCTTCTGTGTGGGCTCTAACCTCTCTGATTTTATCGTCATGGTCTCTTCGCGAGATATACGTAGGAGGGAGCAATATACTGCTTGACTCCTCGGTGAAGGCCCGTACCGAGCTACTGAGCGTCTCTCCTGCAGTCTTCCACTGAAGTTTATCTATCATCTCCGTAACGCTTCCGCGATTACTAAATGAACCTGTAACGAAGCGCGCTGCTCTCCGTTGGATCTTCTCTATCTCTTCTATCAACCCTATCTGGTACGGATCCCACAATGGTGAGCAATTTTCAAGCAGTGGGTGAACAAGTGTACTGTAACCTACTTCCTTTGTTTTCGGATTGCATTTCCTTAGGATTCTTCCAATGAATCTCAGTCTGGTATCTACTTTATCGACGATCAACTTTACATGATCATTCCATTTTAAATCACTCCTAATGCCTACGCCCAGATAATTTATGGAATTAACTGCTTCCAGTTGCTGACCTGCTATTTTGTAGCTAAATGATAAGGGATCTATCTTTCTATGTATTCGTAGCACATTGCACTTGTTTACATTGAGATTCAATTGCCATTCCCTGCAATTCGTTGCAGATCCTCCTGCATTTCAGTACAATTTTCCATTGTTACAACCTCTCAATATACTACAGCATCATCCGCAAAAAGCCTCAGTGAACTTCCGATCTTATCCACAAGGTCATTTATGTATACCGTGAATAGCAACGGTCCTACGACACTCCCCTGCGGCACACATGAAATCACTCTTACTTCGGAAGACTTCTCTCCACTGAGAATGACATGCTGCGTTCTGTTATCTAGGAACTCTTCAATCCAATCACACAATTGGTCTGATAATCCATATGCTCTTACTTTGTTCATTAAACGACTGTGGGGAACTGTATCGGACGCCTTGCGGAAGTCAAGAAACACGGCATCTACATGGGAACCCGTGTCTATGGCCCTCTGAGTCTCGTGGACGAATAGGGTGAGCTGAGTTTCACACGATCGCCTTTTTCGAAACCCATGCTGATTTCTACAGAGTAGATTTCTAGTCTCCAGAAAAGTCATTATACTCGAACATAATACGTGCTCCAAAATTCTACAACTGATCGACGTTAGAGATATAGGTCTATAGTTTTGCACATCTGTTCGACGTCCCTTCTTGAAAACGGGGATGACCTATGCCCTTTTCCAATCCTTTGGAACGCTACGCTCTTCTAGAGACCTACGGCACACCGCTGCAAGAAGGGGGGCAAGTTCCTTCGCGTACTCTATGTAAAATCGAACTGGTATCCCATCAGGTCGGCCAGTAGTCAACTTTGAACCTCCACCTACTAACTATCAGAAAGAAAGCCCACAATAGATTGAAACTACTAAGCGGCTGAACATGGTACTAAAACCCTCAATACTCATACATACCAGTCAGACCCTCACTCGTCCTATTCCCATTTACGCCAATGTTACGTGGATCTCGGCCTCCCCAAAGTTTCACCGCTCTGACCAGACCCTTGAAGGCCATGCAATTCGTCCCAGTTTTCGACTCTGTTTACACCCTTGCCCGCATCCTGGGCCATCTAATGAAGTACCCACACATACTCAGCGCCTGGAATAGGCTCTACCTTCCCCAGTGCTACGTATATCTCCTGCAAAATGGAATCCCCACATCCTACTGTATCCTCTTCTTTGTGAACCCTGTTGTGCTGCCGTGTTTCTATCATCATCCTCGCTTCTCTACATACTCCATCGGTTTTCTCAGGGTTATTTCTGCCACCTTCAGTCTCCTACACCACGAAATCATTCCTGGGATCTACCCACCGACTACCGTCAACCTACTTCTTCTTTACGAATGAAGGCTCGAACCCACGTACGCTGATGTCTGGGCGCTTGATCCTCCATTAAGGTAATTATATGTTTTAGAATGGTATGTACGATATGACATGAACATTATTCAAAATGTGTTCCTGTGTAAATCCTACAACAACCTTAATATCCCAATAAATTTTTGAGTACTAATGTTGAAGTAGTTAAGAGTAGTGCTCACGCCCCAGCGACGGATAGGCTAGGACCAGTATGAAATATTGCCCTAGTTCGTAACAAAGTATTTTAAGTGTAAACTTCTCAACTAAGTCCCCCATCTAACTGGGCGCAAATTTAGTCGTGGCTCTTGGTTAGGGACTGTGGTAGATACAAGATGGGGCACCAGTACATATTTCTGCTGATGCAAGAAGACATCTAAGCGCCAAAGTGGTCCAAAATGTGAAGGTCGAGCAGGACCTGTACGATGGCCTCCATCATTTCCTAATTTCAGTCCTCTGGATTTTTCTGTCCTGAGTCATGTGGGAAGAAATGTGTACAGGATTCCCGCTGACATGGTTGAACAACTGGAGCAGTGAAGTGTACAGTGTTGTCAAGACATACTAAATGATCCGGGGAGCCTGACAGACTTCTTAAGTCGTCCAGAGAGGAGTGCAATGTTGCCTTTAAATTCAATGACGACACTTGGAACATCGCCTTTAACAGGTATTAATGTACAATAAATTGTAACACGAAACGCGCCGAAGTTGCATTTATTTCAAAAGTTGGTCATGGGTGAAACTTGAGCCCAGGTAGATGGCGACTTAATCAAAAATTTCACATTTCAAAACACTGGGAAAAATGAGAGAAATGTTTCACACTGGCGACTCGTAACCACACATTTTGCGATTATCTGGGAAACGGCTTGTTAGCTGACCCGTTTTTACGGGAGTGTTTTTCGTTCAGCTGTACTTTTGCCAAAGTATCATGACTATGGGAAAAATGGATGCCACCTACAGGAAAATTAGAGAGACTTTTGGTGAAAAGAGACAGTATGAGTATTAAGAGCTCGGATAACGAGCTGTTACTAAGCAAAGAAGATAAGGCTGCACGGTTTGGAATGTGAGGAAGCTCTATATAAAGGAAACGAACCTGAAAACAATATTATAGGAAGAGAAGAGGAAGCAGATGGAATTGAAATTGGAGATATGAACCTGCGAGAAGAATCTGACAGAGCACTGAAAGACCTGTCTGCCTCCGCAGCTGAGTGCTCAGCGCGGCTAACTGCCATGCAAGGGACCCGGGTTCAATTCCTGGTAGTGCCGGGGACTTTTCCATATGGGTAGCATTCGGCCTGGTGAGACTAACTAGGAGCTACTCGACCGATTAGTAGCGGTTCCAAAGTCAAGAATGTCGACGACCGGGAAAGCGGTGTGCTAATCATACGACCACATGCCCCTCCATACCGCATCTGATGACACCTTTAGTGTAGGATGACAGTGCGGGCGGCCTCTATTGGCGCATCAGGGTCAAGACGTGGAGCTTTACCTACTGAATCAGCTCATTCGAAACACGGCACCTGGTGTAGAGGACATTCCCTCAGGATTATTGAGATATCTGGGAGAATCAAATATGATACAACTATTCCTCCAGGTACTGTACGTGAGGTCTATGAGACAGGCGAAACGCTCTCAGATGTCAAGGAGAGTGTAGTACTTCCAATTCCAAAGGAAGCTGGTGCTGCTATAAAATGTTGCAACATTGGGTTCATAACTGATGGTTTCAAAATACTGACACGAATTATTTACAATGGAATGAAAAAATTTGTAGAAGCCAACATTGAGGAAGATCAGTTTGGGTTCCGGAGAAACATAGAAACATGTGAGGCAGTGCTCGAGAAACATAGGAACATATGAGGCGATACTGATCCAATAAGTTATCTTAGATGATAGTATAAAGAAAAGAACGTAGTATTAGACTAAATTAAAACTTCTATGACTGCCAATGACATTGTAAATCTGTAATATCGTCAATGGATATAGAAGAGTAATTGAACGGGATAGAGTCTGAAAAGTAGGTATAAGGTGAACTAAAGTACGATAACGGTGTGTGTTAGTAGTTACAATAAATCAGGGGTTGCTGCGGAAATTGTATTACGAAAGAAGACATTAAAAGTAGTAGGTGAAATTTGTTATTCCGGTAGGAAAGTAAATGACGATGGCCGAAGTATAGAGGATATAAACAGTTGAACGGTAATACCAACGGTAGCACACCTAAAAAGACAAGTTAATTTCTAAAAACAATTTGAAGATAGGAGCCCATATCTAGAAATACGTTCTGTTCAAAAAATTCCGGAACTTTGTCCACAAATTTTTCTACCCTTTTTCCCCCCCATGAACCATGGACCTTGCCGTTGGTGGGGAGGCTTGCGTGCCTGAACGATACAGATAGCCGTATCGTAGGTGCAACCACAATAGAGGGGTCTCTGTTTTTATTTATTTATTTATTTATTGTTCCGTGGGACCAAATTAAGGAGAAATCTCCATGATCATGGAACGAGTCAATACATGAAATTATAACACGATAGTAGAAACAGATAAAATGAAATATAAAAAACGTATTCAGGCGACAAGTCGTAAGCTTAAATAAAGAAAATCAACAATGTAACACTGGAATTTGCTAAATTTTTAGCTCTTCCAGGAGCTCCTCAACAGAATAGAAGGTGAGCCATGAGGAAACTCTTCAGTTTAGACTTAAAAGACCTTGGGCTACCGCTAAGATTTTTGAGTTCTTGTGGTAGCTTATTGAAAATGGATGCAGCAGAATACTGCACTCATTTCTGCACAAGAGTCAAGGAAGTG